>NW_008236441.1:1864321-1894510 GCF_000691975.1 Corvus brachyrhynchos | reverse complement strand
AAAGGGGGGGGGGGGGGATGTGCTGCTCTAAACAACCCCAGCCAAGAGCTTCCCATTTCACGCAGGAATTGCAGCTCCTTCACACCTGAATAAGGTCACAAGGAGTAAGCCAGACTGCAGAGAATTAAGTCTGGGCTGGACTCTCAACTCAAATACATTTGACAGGTAAATTTTTCTAAGAAAGAGTGACAAAGCCTACATTGCACAGGTAGATTGGAAGTAAGACCACAAGCTTTAGTTCTGATTTATTATATATTAAATATTAATGAATTATTAAGAAACCATTCACTGAGGTTTAAACAACCCTATATCTTCCATATTTCTAAAGCTCTACAAATGTATATTTAATAATAGATAATTAATTTATAACAACATTAAATCTAAATTAAATCCTTATTTCCAGCCATGAGAGAAACCCATTGGAGAGTGGTGAGATATACACTGTTGCTTTATAATAAGGTCACTTCTCCACAGCACAATTTTATTTCTGCATTGTATATTATTTGTGTAGCCAAATCAATACAGACACACAATGCAAGGGTGATGAGAAACAAAAGCAGTGACCTCTGCAATGGCTGTGTGTGTTGTTTTCCATTCCAACAAACCATTTATTAATTTGCACTTCCTATTGCTTCTTTTCTTCTGGCAGTGACCTATCACATTTGGCCTTATTACTCATAATTTTTCCCTGCTCATAGTTTCAGTAAAGACAATTTAGTCAGTTTTCCAAACAAAGAATTTTCCTATCAAAAATGAGCACAGCTGCTGAGAAACTTGGTCAATGAGTATCAACAGATCCTGTAAGAGTTTTTTGCTCACATTCCGCTCCTCATATAAAAAACTTCTAGAAACAGCAGATTTCTGACCTTACTCTGTCCTACGTTCTCTCAACAGGATACTTACACTACTGGAGCCACAGAACAGATTTTAAACAGCATTGTGTGAGAATTGCTTCCAGTTCTTTCACTCTCCCAACCTTAACAGTTTATTTCTCTCTATAGTAGCATACCCTACTAAGTTCTTCCATACTATGAGTCCATACCAGCCAACCCTGCTGAGTAAAGCAGATGAAGCACAAACCCTCACTGATCACAGACAAATCTTTCTGAACATGGTACAGAAAAGAAGCTTTAATAAAATGAGAGATTTATTAACTGTAGTCTGACCGAAAACTGAAAGAGGGGAAATTTAGGTCAGATATGAGGAAGAAATTCTTCACTGTGAGGGGGTGAGGCCCTGGCACAGGTTTCCCAGAGAAGCTGTGGCTTCCCTTGGATCCCTGGAAGTGCCCAAGGCCAGGTTGGATGGGGCTTGGAGTAACCTGGGGCAGGGGGGGTTGGAACTGGATGAGCTTTAAGGTCCTTTCCAACCCCAACCATTCTAGGATTCTATCTGTACAACAGGAAAGAAGGAATACCCACGTACACCCTTTCCACAAGAAGACTAGTCTTAAAATGTGGAAGTGGTAAAAAGTGGAGGAGCTCACAAGATCATTGCAGTGACTTTCATTCACGTCACAGGGATATTCCAAATGTACTCCTCCTAAAGCTCCAGGCAGGGAAATACCATGGGGCAAGAATGAAAGTGACTTCAGCAGAGGTCTGGCTTCAGAACCACTTCAGTAGAGGGAAGTTCTCACACAGAACTGGGAGTTCTCTATCAATCTCTTTCATGAACCTGAAAGGAGGTTGTGGCCAGGTGGGGTTGGTCTCTTCTCCCAGGACACGAGCAACAGGACAAGAAGACACAGGGGAGGTTTAGGTTGGGCATTAGGAAGTTCTTTACAGAAAGGGTGAATAGGCTGCCCAGGGAGGTGGAGGAGTCACCACCCCCAGAAGTGTGCAAGAAAAGACTCAATGTGGTACTCGGTGCCTCGGTCTCGTTGTAAAGGTGGTGTTCCAGCCTAGCTGATTCTGTGATCGTGTGAATTTGTCCTAAACAGATTATATGTAAGCTCTATGCAACACACAGAGGCAGGATCTGAAACTGTCTGTTTTTCTAATCTGGATTCTTAAAAAATAAACCTGTTTCTTCAACTGCTCTGTTCTGATACAGCTTCAGAAAGCTCCATATTAAGAGTCTCTGGAGAGTAGCTTCTTTTACCAACCAAGTAATGTAGCTTAGCTGGTACTCACAGATCTTATTTTTCCTCTTATTTTATACAGAGATCCTCTGCCCCTCCAGAACAACTATAATTATTCCATAAAAATAGAGAGCATATGGAGCACTTTCCTCCAAGCAACGGAGCCGAGCGCCATAAAAGCCATGAACATAAGCAGTTTATTAGAGGTGGTTTCCCTTCCCCACCAACTACTGAGAGCTGCTGTGAAATTCTATTGAAGTCATACTGTGATGGGGTACAAAACAGCTCTGAAAGGATTTGCCTGCATTACACAGGGTTTACTGTTAATTAGCTCTTGTATGCATACACAGTACATAAAACCAGTTTTTTTTTTCTGTGGAGGAAGTGATGATTTGTTGAGAGGATGTAGTTTTTGGATACAAAGCTAGCAATAGGATTGTAATTTGAGTTAACAGCTACACAACATTCTATTGAAGCACTTGACAATAGTGGGCCTGGCTAATTAGTTTCTGTTAGTTAAAAGGGAAATGTAAATGAAATTTTCTTGGGGCATAAACAGAGACAACAGCTTACTCAGACCAGGAACATCAGTGCTGGTGCTGGTACTTTCCTATCTTATCCACCACATGCTCCTGATCACGTCTTTAGATATACAATCTCACATGCACCAGAAAACAGAAACTTCACTCCTCTTTTGATGATCTCTTCTCTCCTAATATTAAGGTGAATGAAGCCTAGGAAGGATAAACCAATTAAAATTCATACTTTAGGTAAAAACTTTGTCCACAATCTCACTCCAATAACTGCACTAACCAAACTTCTGGTGAACTTGAAAGTAACCAGCCTTTCCTGACTATCTGGAGTATTTTCTTAATGAACAGCAGAGCATTATTTTTACAGTTTTTGAACCTTCCTTTTAGACAACAGTTATCCCAATCTTGGGAGCAGACATACTAATCTTTTTGCTGATTGTTCTAGAATATGCTGGAATGTGCCATTGTGTGCTATCGTGTGCTACCCGAACCACAAAAAAACATTGACTGCAACTGCCAGAAGGTAGCAAAAGGAGGAGTTGTAATAAGAGGCAGGAAAGGAGGATGGATAACTCCTTTGGGCATCCTGGGAAATTCCAGCCACCTTCTGCTTTTACATCTTTGCTTTCAGATTTCTAGGAAAGGCTGGTATGGAAGGTGGAACCAAAACCAAAGCTCCACAGGAATAATCCGTACAGGAAGCTGCATGAGGAGCTGTTCTTTTGGACAGAACTCTATCGAAGGTTAAAAAAACCAAAACCAAACTATGCAGAAAGGAATGCATTGCCAAAAGTAAGGTTGTTTTCCCACAGACTTGAAGGGACTAAGGATAAGCAGAAAAACTGAAGTTTCACCAGTCATTTGGAAAACAAGCCATGTGAGCACATCTGATTCATCTTTATTAAACACGACAGAAAGAATTCCTTTGCTATTCTACCAGGCTCTTACAAAAGCCCTCAAGTCAATGGATCATGGCATAAACAATTTGCAAACTAAAAAACTGGAAAGAAAAGCAACACTGCTATGAAAATGGAAATAGGAGAAGATGAGGAATATCTTGCTGTTTGGGTTAAAGCCCTGCTCTCACTTTCAGCTGCCTGAACAGCAGAAAACCCTGTCCCCTTCAACTCACTGGTAATTCACATCAATGGAAAAAAACTCAAGTCAATTGATAAGGGTCAGACCGATTATTAATTAAGATTTACAAATCTCAGGAGGGTGCACAACAGAGGGTCATGCAGAAGTTTCTATCTAATGTCAAACACATCCATTTCGGATTTACAACCCTACTGTAACAAAAAGTGTCACTTTGCCAGTGCAGTTTTGCCCATTTTTAGCCCAAACAGAATAAACCATTTTCACAATAAAAAAATAAAAAAAAGCAGCACAATTTCACAAATCTAATATAAAGGTATGAAATTTCCTTTGCCTTGAAAGTGAAAGAATACATTTAAACACAGTGCAGCCATTTTTCCTAAAATAAATTCAGCAAGGTTGAAACAAACAAAAAAATATTCAACCGATCCAAAGGAAACAGGAAACATTTGAGGGTCTTCCCCCTCAGACCAAATGGAGCAGGAGTAAAACAGCTGAACAGAGCAAAACAATTGCTTTCATTTCTGTAGTTTGGTAAGGCCCTTAAACTTAAGGAAATAATAATAATACATTTTCTGTATTTGTGCTTTGATGAAATTAGGACCTTTAAAACCTGGGCAGCTCAGTTTGGATGAGCCCATCTGAAAATGAGGCCCCACAGACGTATCTCAAACTGGATATCCCAGATCAGAAAGATTAAAACAAAACATTGAAATATTGAAAAACTCATCTTGTGTTGCTTATTCATTGGTTAATGAATTAAGTCAGAACTTACACTGATTTAATAAACAAATGTACCATTGGACAGCATTTATAGTGCACTGTTTTTGAAGTCCAAATATGTTCTCCCTCATAAGCTAGAAATAGGAATATTCACATTACATACACAATTAGGAAGGAAAGGCAACCTTAAAACCTTTTGAAAAAGACAAGAAAAAACCTCAGATTGAAATCCTGAATCAGGTGGGTTTGATTGAAATTATGCATTTTTCATCTAGTCTTAGCTCAGGAGAGTAATCCCAAAGCCTAGAAGTCATATTAACCAGTTTGAATTCAAAAATTAACAAACTCAATGGCAATGCAGGGCTTTCATGAAAAAGAATGCAGAGTAAAGCCTCCATTAATTTGTTTCAATTGTCATTATTGAAAAATAAAACTGCTGCAAGGTTACAATTTTTCTTTTAAACAGAAAATGAAAAAAATCAAATAACAGTGTTATGTGAATTAAGGAAGAAATTTGGTTTTGCTAAAACATTTACTTTTTCAAGACAAGGTGTATGGAAGAAAGAGGTTCATTTGATTTTAAATTCTGTCTTAAACAAACAAATCAATAAAGAGAAAACAAGTGGATTCCAATTTTACCAGAATTTTCACCATCTAACAAAATTTAATCTGGAAACATGTATGTCTATGGGCAATTTCAGAATTTAATCCTTATTGATTTAAGGTAAAAATAAAAACAATTTAAAAAGGCATTTTCTAGTCAGCCTAAATGAGCAGAATATTCAACTGGCTTTCAAACAGAAAAGCAAATTTGCATGTAGAGAGGCAGATCTCACTTAAGGACAAGTTGTATTCTCCCCAAAATGAGTGCTTGTGGACAAACTGGATAGTATGACATTCCTGAGGCAGGCAGGGCAAGCCCCTGGGCACGAAGGATGGGGTGGGGATGTTACCTAGCGTGCTGTGGCAAAGTGGACTGCCGTGTCCATGGATAGTAAATGCAGTCATGACTAGCGGGGCCTCTACACCTGCAGGCAATTACAGAACAAACCACGTCATTGCCACTCCCCAGGACATGCACACGCATGCGCCCTTGTCCACACGTGCGGGATGGAGACACACAGGCAGCCAGCACGCAGCCAGTACCTATCCATCAGCCCAATGCAGTCCTCCAGGTGTGGCCCTATGCACCTGCAGCAAATCCAAAGTGGAAACAGGGAGAGAAAGAGAGACATCTGTTATTTACACACCCAAGAAGCAGGAATCCCCTTTCTGTTCTTAATTCTAGCTCTTCTCTCTCTAAGAGAGACCTAAGTCACCAAAAAAATTATAGCTTGTGACAAAACGAACAATAATAGCAACAGCACTCCAAGGCAGGCCATATCTTGGCTCAAACAGCACTTAAGGCAGGTTTCACCTGCGTACGTGGGAGTCCTGACAACAGAGTTGCTTTTCCTGCATGTTTTTATGAGTCATCAAACCAGTCATTATTGTACAAAAGCTGTTCACTTACAAGTTGAGACCTCAAGGAGCACAATCCAGAACTTGCTTTTCTTTCTGTAATTGATGCAATTGTTCATCCTGTGCTAAGCAGCAAGGGCGACTGCAGAAATATTTTGGAAGCTGACTATACTTGTTTAACAGGGAAGCTCAAGGACCAACTTCCAGCAACAAAAACCACAGCCAAACGGGGTCTGATGATTCAGACATTTTCTTCTGCTTTCTTTAGATGCTGCCAAAAGTCTTCCACCTGCACAAACAGCTGATGCTCACCAAAGGCTTTGGAAATGCAAGGAATCACTAAATGCAGCACCACTAAAACACAACCATGGAAAATGGTTTGCAGAACATGGGCATGTGTGGATTTCCCTTGCCCCCATGAAGAGCAGGACTGGTTTCCTGGTCTTCTACATTGAAACAGCAGGTCGATTACATGTTTACATAGAAGTCAGGATTCTCAGAGACCTAAAGTTGAGCTTTTAGGGGTTTTAACAACCTGGCCCCCTTCAGTGCTGCATGCCCAGGTAGGCACTCTAGCCATGGGGAGTATCTAGCCCTTGGCATTTAAGGAAACCAAACCATTTATTTCTCTTTAGCAAGATCTCAGAGCCATTTTATTAACAGGCCCTTTGGCTGTACATCTACTATGGGCAGGAGAGGTGATCTGACACAATCAGTAGACTGCAACTTACTTCTGTTGAGGCATTTCAAATTTAAGGTGTGATCCCCAACTCTTTTAAAGTTTGCTGCTTTTCAGATTGGCTTTGATGGAAGGATATGCATGTCAAAAAATCTGAGAGTTCAAATAAGCTCCCATGAGATCTTCTTTCTGCTTCACCATCACTTGCCACTCATCAGCTTTTGCTGCATTTAAATTGGTATCACTCTGCCATTATAAAATGAAGTCAGTGAATTCGATTTCCCTATACCTGCTCATCAGGGAGAGCAGACCAAGTTAACCTTACCCTGTGTTTGTTTA
Source organism: Corvus brachyrhynchos (assembly GCF_000691975.1). Classification (NCBI taxonomy): domain Eukaryota; kingdom Metazoa; phylum Chordata; class Aves; order Passeriformes; family Corvidae; genus Corvus; species Corvus brachyrhynchos. The sequence continues at coordinate 1,887,597 of NW_008236441.1, read as the reverse complement.
CTTGAAGTTTTATTTTTGCCTAAGACATTTACTCTGACATGCAAACATAAACTGGAAGGATTTCCTCAATGAAATCAGACATGAAAAAGATGCGTTAAATATCCAGATAATGCATAAATGTAAGGGGTTGATTTAAACACAGTTCAAAAACTTAATAGAGAGAACTCTTGGAATTTCAGCTGTCCTGGGCATCAGGACTTCGGAATTCAGGACTGTCTGAATTCTAACCTATCTCAAACACATCCAATGTTTCTTCCTTTCAGGGCATTGTCAGCAATTTGGAGAAAACAAGTTCAGAAAAGAAGGAGGCTGAAAAATTGCTCAGATTGTCCATTTCCTACTGTGCCAAGAAAACCTGAGCTCAGACTCTTGCTAAAAATAAAAAGAAGGGCATCTTCAAAGTAGAGGTCCAAGAGCCTGCTACTAGCTTAGAGAACTAGCAGACTGGTATCAAGAGCCTGTTGTCTCAGACACTTCACCTGTACATTTGGAGAACAGGATTGAATCCAAACTTGTACTGTTTGGACCTCACCCAGTGCAAGTTGAAGTATCATTGATTTTTATTTCAAATTGTAATCTTCTTCAGTGGACTTCGCTTCCCCAAAGAGAAAACTCTGTCCAAGTGCAATTCCATTACTCCTAGTTGAGCAATTCCCAGTTTCCTCCCTGACTGGCTGTCCTGATTACATGCAGGGAAGTACAACACTGTGTGAGTCATGGCAATATTTATTAACACGGTATTTTGTACCACCAAGTCATCAGGTATTTTTCCTCAGGAAGGAACTCCCTTCATTTCAGGCTTTTTGACCCATATAAGCCTGACACAATCACGCTGGTAACCCCATTCACACCCAGTGTTCCTTCTGCTTGGAGTCTGGATGGTATTTTCTTTTCCAAGTTGGCTCTGTAAAATGAACTGGTTAATTGATACATGCCAATTTATTAATGATATATTCAGTACCTTACAAAAGTTCAATCAGCTTATCCAGAAAATTACACTTGGAGCTCATCCTAGCTTTACAGATAATCATCCTCTGAAAGGAAATGGGGGGTTTTGAAAATTGCAGTAACAACTGGTTTTTTTCCAGAAACAATCCAGAAATATTGCCTTTTATCAACTTTCTTTAAGATTGAAAGGTGGGGTCTTAACTGAACAGATATGGGGTAGCAAAGCCATTCCTCGCCAGGTGAATTCTCAAAAATCTTGGTCACTGGAAACAAATAAAACTGATTTTACAACGGTGTAAGTGGATTATCTCTGGGCAGGAAAAAACCTTTGTTGTGAAGGTCACCCAACTGTTGTTATGGATGAAGTCAGACAACTCCACCCAAGGGCTACTGAGCTAACAAGGAATGTCTCACTCATGGTGAGAGGAGCAAAGTTGAACTGGATGCTATACAGGGGGTAGGAGGAAGTTTTGCAAAACAAAAGAGTAACAGTTTCTCTTATTCAGAGTTTGTTTGCAATATTGTTTCATCTGGAATTCAAACTGTCTTCCTAAAAATACACCTAAGCCTTAGAGGCAAAACTGTGCTTCTGCCCTCAAATCCCTTCAGGGCCACACGGTGTTGCTGGAGCTCCCCCATCTTCTCTGGTCATGGCTTAGAAGGAAAAGAGCATTTTGGTGAGGAGTAATGCACTCCCTTCAAAAAGCTGTGTTTGTGTGATGAGGGGAGGTGTCCAGTGAGATCTCCCATTTGCGTCCTGCCCAGCAAGGAAGCAGGCTGTCACTAGCTACTGCATAATTAGCATTTCATTTCTGTGGAAGTGTTCAGTTTTGGCTAGTTCTGCAAGAAGAGGTGCCAGATGCTTTCCAGCTCTCTTGAATTAAGTGGGATGGCTGTCCCACGTGCCTCAGATCTGCTCCAAACTGGCTTCAAGTAGCTGATACTTATCACGGGGATGCAAGAGCAAGAAGCACAGTTGTTGCACCACTGTTTGACAGTTCTTCTGGTCAATGCAAGATCATTAACAGGGCTGGATAATTACACACCTATTAAGAGAAACAGTCATTACATTTGAATAAGGGAGGAGAATGGTGCTATCAAACCTCACTAAAGCAGTCCTCTGCAAGTGCCAAGATGGAATTTGTGGCAGAACACAGGAAACAGAGGTGGGACAGACCCCTCCTTGGTGACAACTGGTGGAGATGACTGGAAACATCACATCAGGTGAGAACTAAGAACCCATTTTATCAAGCAGCCTGACTCACAGAGAGCTGCACTGCAGGAACGAGGTAATACCATCCCGGGAGCATTGCTCTGCAGCAGCTCAACCCTTTTTGATGGGTATCCCAGCTGTACTGAGGGGGCACTGGTTTTATTCCAGCACTTGATCTGGCAGTCAGGAGAATAGATGTGCAGGATGAAGCAGAATCACGTTTTCTCTCTACCTTTCGGTCATGAGCCAAATAGCAAGATGTGTTCCCTCCACAACCTATTTCACTGAAGAATCATGACTGAGGGGAATTTAAATATTTCTTTCTAAAGGAACGGTATGAAACTAGAAAATTCAGCCTTGAAGGAGGAAAGAAGATAGGAACTGGTTTCCCTTCTCTCTGTGGGCATATTCAGCCCCTGCCAATGTTAGCAAGAAGATGGACAACCTGTAAACACCAAACATCTTGGACAGTCATTAACAGCTTCATTAACATAATCACATGCCACAAAGTCTCTAGGAACACTGAAAAAGAATAGTAAGCCATGCTTACCCAGACTTGGGGGGAAGAGAGCATTGTTTTTCTAAGGGATAAAAAAATACCTAAGAATAGACACATCAACTCTTTAATACGAGGATGAAGATTTCCACAGGGAATAGTATTAGTGTCATGGAAAAGGGATAGCTCCCCATCTGGGAGATAATCACACCTTTGTGTATGTAACTTGGGGAGAGACCTTTGACCCTTTTACTTGTCCTTTCTCTGGGGATGGGCACATCCTTTCACCTAATCGGAAGGAGAAGATAGAAAGGAGGGTAGACTGGAAGTCCAAGGATTAACAGACAACATCACTCTGCATAAGGCAACCCTGCCACCAGGGGTTGCCACTGAGTACTGCCAAGGTCAGCTAGAATTGCCTTTCCTATTTGTGTATGAACTAGAATGTCACATTTTCAGCACAAGACATAAAAACTTCCCTTCCTGATCCAGGCAGATAAAAGTAAACAACCACACGTAAAATACAAATGCCTACGGAGAAGTGGAAAGGCAAGGAAAACCTTCTGCTCCCTTCCTGGTCTAGAAGAAACACAGTTGTGCCACAAACACTAGAAATAGTTGGGTCAGTTAGAACTCCTCAGGAAAGAGGAGGGAATAGGAAGAAGTGTTGCTTCCTGGAGGCCAGGAGAGCTCCAAGGCACTTCCTATGCTGGGTAGACAGTAAATCCATCAGACATCCATGATCTTGTCAGATTAAGATCAGCATTGGCACCTTCTGCATCTATGAAAGCCAGGACCAGAGCTCCTGGAGTGAGCTCGTCTTTTAATGTCATTTCTACTTACACTCTTCTTCCACAGGAGCAGCATTTTTCTTATTGCATAACTGATTTAAAGGGTCTGGGGGGGGGGAGACAAATCTGTAACAGATCCTGGCTGTGTCTCTGTGATCTCCCTCTCATTTCCCTAATGGCTCTATTGTAATTAGATTTGTAAAACCAGCAAAAGGTCTCATTTTGAATGGCAACAGCTGTTGACATCAAGATTACACTGAATAATTTACTAGTTTAATTTTAGCTGCTAAACAATAAGATCCTCTTGTCGAAGATTATTTCACTGGCTGATGTTTTCTTTTTTTCCTTTGTCTGCTTCTTCCTTCCTTTGTGTGCTGGACACTACTAATTGCCCCATGGGAAAGGCAGTAATAACTTACATGGCCTGTGCAAAACTGTAGGTGTGTGTGTGACTATTGTTGTGTTGCACAGGTTCTTAATTCCGGCTCAGCTGCATGGGCTGTATTATTCCAAGTGTAACAAATTATTCTGGGCACTTTGACAGGACTTCAGAAATTGATGCTCAGTCTCAGGCTTCTGTACAAAGTCTGGTTTTAAACTCTGTGCACCAGTCCCTGCAGGAAAAGGAGAGCAGTAACACTTTTGTCTCACAGTACTGCTGCAGGCTTAGTTCACCAATACCAAGTAGCAGAGATTCTGTCAAGGAGCAAATACTAAAATAAAGTCATTTTACAGGCCTAAAATTAAGTGAAAGGGCAGCATTTGCTACAAACCAGTGTAGAAGGGAAGCCGAGAGCATTGCTGTGGAAAGTTCTTCTCTATGGTCTTCAAAAGGGTCTTTTTGTGATGAGCTGCTGGGCAGTCATAACTAAAACCTGAACATCATGAGACTTGAAAATCGAAAGTTAAATTCCTACTGCACACTCTCTTTTCAGGAGTGGGACAAGCACTTTACCAAGCCAAACAACCTGTAAACCACCCTGTGCTATGAGCAGTACATGGATAGGATGGCTCCCTGCACAGAGCTTGCACTCACCCTTGGGTGCAATTTGGATGACACGGATGGCACTCCCGATCCTCATCGGCGTACTTGAAAATGAAGCTGTTGGCCCCCTGCAAGCCATCAGGGCATTTTTCCACACAGTTTGGACCATCCTTAAAATGGAAACACTTTGTGCAGTGGTCAGGTCCCTGGAGAGCAGGGAAGAAAGAAATGCAGTGCATTCAAGTTACTCAGCCCTTTCCTGCTGCACTAGAATTGCACTGGCACACACTCAGCAACAACTGCAGCAGCTTCTCTTCCCAAGGAACAGTGAATTACCTTCATGGTTCCAGCCTCTGTTAGGGAGGAGCAGATGTATAAATCCTGGTGCTTTAGGCCACTAACTTCTTCTGTAGAGTGCAAGACTAAATACCAGCTTCTAGATGGGCTTCTTAAAATTATGTGTGTGCTTAATACAGTGAAGTCCACAGTGAAATACTTATCACTGAGAATCTTCTTGCTACATTATTCAGTACTGAACCATCTTTGCCAAGCCACTGCACTGGCCCTTCAGTGGGATCTCCTACCTCTGCAGTCCAGAACTATTTTCCACAAGCATTCTGCACGTGGCATTCAGTCACAGCAATACTGAAGGACTACAAGGTCTCCTTCTTCTTCATACATATGGAGACTAAATTGTTAAGAACAACAAACCAAGACTCTCCTTCTTCTTAATACATATGAAGACTAAATTGTTAAGAACAACAAACCAAGACTCCTAGACAATGTAAAAGTGAAATTTTAAAGCTGTGATGATAAGCCAGTGTATAACTAAATCTGGTGTTCAGGTTGAGCATTGGTCCAGGATTTTACGTCCATAAGCCCTGCTACAAATCCAAATTTCCCTGATGGGCTGAACACTTGAAGCACTAGTGTCTTGCCTTATGGCTGTATTGCAGAAAAACACAGTATTGTAAGAAAAATTATGATGCCTTTCTTTTTTCCATTCAGTAAGTCACAGAAACAAGGAAATAAATTACGGGTTATATTTTCTCAATTGTGAAGAGCCTAAAATACAGCTCCTTATTTCCAGCATACTTGTGACTTTTAATCTTGGCAATACACAGAAAACTAGAAGAAAGCCACAACTTCTATCTCCCAAAGGAGCAAAAATCTTTGAAAGTAAAGTTACTGGCCATTGTAAAGGTGAGAAAGAGTTAGCCGTCATTTAGGATGCATAAAAAACACTACCTTTCAAAAGAACTTAAAGGCTATCTAAGTACAAAAAACCTCCCAGCATATTGTTCAAACTGAGAGACTCAGACAAATTCTCCCACTTTTTGGGGGCGGGGGGGAAACCAGAACAGAACTGAGTACAAAGAATGAAAATAGGGATTAAAAAGGGCACTCAAATCACAGCTGCATGCTTTCTGTCTGTAAAAATTGTGTGCATCTGTACCACTAAAGTATTAAGACAACTCAGGAAAGAAAACTTTAAAAATCACTTTCTCAAGGAAGCAGATCCAAGGAAGTTGATTCCCAGAGCAGATGAGCAGAATTCCTTCCCTAGATACAGAATATGCACATTTTCTGTTTCTCTTAAAACTAATTTGCAGTAGCTGCTTTAAAGCCTGTAAGCAGGAAAACCCTGTCCTTCAGCACATTTTTGCAAGTTACCCTGGACAGTAGCAAACAAAACAAACCAAAACCCAATGAACATAACAGAATTTGTTCTTACCGGCCCGTAGCATGTGATCATGTTTTCCTCCATCTTTTCACACTGGGGATCACACTCCACACAGACAGAACCATTTGCAAATTCTCGGAATTCCCTGAGAAAATATTTTGCAGGCAGGTTAGGAGAAAGCAGACTCCAGCCCAAACCTGAGCCCACCTGGCTGGGTCTTCACCTGATGGAATTGATCTCAGGGGCACTGAGGCCAGCAGCCTGTCACAGCAGCTGAGGACAGGCCACGACCTCATCCACAGCCAGGTGAAGCAGAAACACCTTCTTCACCAGTATAAAATTATAGTGGGGGCTTTCCTCTCATTAAGAAATACAGACTTCATTAACAGCACAAAATTGCTGACTTCTTGATTTTCATCTACAGGATTGTCACTCGTGGCTCAGATTCAGGAAGCCACTTGTCACATGTGAGCACTGATGACAGAGCTGCCCTTGTTGCAGGTAGGTCTCTATGAACATATGTTTTAAAGCCCGTTCTCCAAAAGGCTCATAATGTTTTCAGCAATAATTCTAGACTGAGGTCTGAATCTATAAAATGTCAAAACAAATCCTTTTACTCATTTATTTCATGTATCCACAAGAACCTACTACTCAAGTGACTTTTTTTTATTAACCACTTTTAAGGGGGAAAAAAAGGTAGTGATGGCAGGTTGAACTTCTTCCTTCAAACATTTCAGCTGTCAGTTGCCCCTCACCACAAACCTCCAACATTCTCCCAACACAATTCATCCCACCCTCTACTAGGCCAAGATGAATTCACATCTGAGCAGGTTATATCTCCCCCACTAAAGACAGACAGAATCTTTGAAGTAGACTCAGAGGGGACCAACACAAGCTTTGCAGGTGGATCCCATCTTGCTGCATTAACCAATTACAATATTTGCATTAACCAGTTACAGATGTGCTGCACACTCATGTTAGTGGGCTCCAGTAGCATCCAGGTAAAGGGTGGTTGGTCACTGCTCACCCTCCACTCCTCTACAGCTGTTAGGATCTGCTGAGGACATCAGGACTGAGCTGCGGAAAACCTCACTCAAGTGCTGCAAGGGAGCTCACCTTCTCTGGCTCTGGATTTTTCCTACTGAGGGCTAAAACAGATGTCAAATACAGCTTGACCCCATCCTGAAGAACTGTTGCTGCCCTACAATGTGAATGTGCAGAGCTCTCCAACAAACAAAAGACTTCTCCCCAAGCCCAGTTACAAGTATTTTCACATGTTTAGGACAGAACTGAGCCTGTGGAAGGTGTAAATACCATTCACTGATGGATACAGAACAGAACATATTGATTGAGTCTCATCATGCTCTTACTGTGACAGGCTCCATGGCAGCAAAAGACACCAAGGGGGGACTAACTTATTCCAGTGCAGTGACAACACAACTGGGGTCTGCAACTCTTCTTCTTATTGGGGGGTGAAGGGAGAGGAGAGAACAGGAGCTTTTATGCACATAAAACTGCTCTGACAAGGTACTTTTTGCATGCCTTCTCCAGATGGAAGAGTTGAGAGTATTTTTATGCACGTGTGGGAGTTCATTTGGCTTAGTTCAGTTTTATCTTTCTGTCGTAAGGCAGATTCAACCACCTTGTGCTGTGCAGGTATTCCCCCAGCATAAGCAGCAGAAGGAAAAGGGGGAAGAACTCCTGTTGGGTTTTTAAATTTATATTTGTGTGTACAATTACACAGTGCATTATGAAAAAGAGAGTGAGTTCTTCTACTTTGGGGCCTTATTCAGAGGATTTCTTTATCAGATGCCTGAATCCAGCTCATCTGAAAGAACTTAACTGTATTGTTCTGAGCAGGGGTATCAAGTAGGGATAAATGGTGAGGGGTTTTTTGTAACTTTTCACCTAAATCAAATTGTGCATGTTACCAGCAATGTAAAAGGTGCAAGGTGATGATGCTGCATGAAAACTTTAGTCAGCAAAATACCAGGGAAAGATTTCTACACAAGTTCAGACTTAGAAATCCTTAAATCTTAGCCCATGAAATGTTTCACCCAAAATCAGTAATATTGGCAATGGAGCCAGATACTGATTAATGCACACCCAAAATGACTTGCTCACTGAAGTCCTCCACAATGTTAATTAGCAACTTCAGGGAAAAGCACAAGGGGAATGTCTTACCCCTCGTAGAGGTTGCAGGAGTCTATGCAGGTCCTCCCTCTGATGAAGCGCTTGCAGGACAGGCACTGGTCTGGCCCTGGCCCCCAGCAGCCATCAGTGGAGCACAGCTCATTGCACACCATCCCATCAGCAGCTGCAGAGAGAGGGGATGCTGTCAGTAATGCACCTAGCCCTCCCAAATCCAAGGGAAAACACTCCGTCAGCATCCCGATACACTTGGAAACGTAACCGGAATGTCCCCATCTTCCAGAAACAGGACAGAAAAAAGCATAAAATCATCATCATGCCACAACACAAATAGAGCCCTCAGCTGGAATATTGTACACACTCCTGGTCTGCTCCTTTCAAAAAAAACCAGTGGGAAAAAGATTTAAGAGAGTGCTGCAAGGATAATCAAAAGCAGAGAGGAGCTTCTAAACCAGGAATAAACAGAGCAGCAGCCTCAAAGACAGGGGAGAAAGGACATGATTAAAGCTTCAAAAATGTGAATGGCAAGGAGGAGGTGAGTAAGCATGAAAAAATTGTTCACTGCTTCTTCCAAGTCCCTCATGGGCATTCAAAGAGACAGGAATCCAGTAGGGTTCAAATCTGAGATTTTTCTTCATAGAAAGTAAAGATCGACCTGTACAATTCCCTGACACAGGATATGGTAAACGCCAAAAATTTTAAGGATTCAAAAAAATCAATTGTCCAAATCCACAAAAGTTCTGTTAAACTAAAATATAAAGTGCTACCTATGAATTGAGGACTCCCTGAAATAAAACTTATGGACAGCAGGGAAAAAGTTGAAAGAAAGACACCATTAATTGTGATTTTAAAATTATTTATTGCAAAAGCACCTGAAGAACCAAAGAACCTTTATATTAAAACCCTCAAGCCCACACCAAAATACACAATGAACTAAGGGTTAGAGGGAAAGTTTGTTTCAAAGAGTGTAAGTCTGTATTTTTATTTTATGTAAATCATTCTCTATGTAAATATCTAGATGATGTGACAGATGGAGAAAATGAGCAAAGAGCAAAAGGAAACATATTATCTCTCCAGCATCTGAAGAAAATCTGGGTGCACTTTCAGCCTAACCCTGGCATGTGAAAGGACAGAATTAATTTGAATTTATTTTTGCACAATGCAGTGTTTTACACAAATGGATTACACACTGGGCTGAGTAAATTAAACCCAGCAAGGACCTGAAATGTCAGAGATGGCAACAATACAGACACTTGTTTGCTTTTTAAACCATTGGAAACAACTTAGGAGGAATAATAAATGGAGTTGTGCTGGTTGAATTCTACCACCCCCTCCAACACTATCTTATTCAATACACCACAAAAAACCTCAGGCATGAGAAGCGTGCACATGTTTTATCAAGGTTGGGATTTAGTTTCTTTTCTTTTTATATCACATAGACTTTTTTAATGCCAACATCCAAAAGGTATTTAGAAGTATCTTTTTGGTTTTTCTTTTGCCTCAAAGCTCAAATCAGGTACAGCCAAATAAAAAATTATTACGTTACATTCCAGGTGCTCAATATGCTTTAAAGTGTATTAATTATCACAGATTTCAGCACAGCAAGAGGGACTCAGGAGGCCATTTCAGACAGATGCCTTGTCCTCCTTCCCTGAGTTCTGCTGCTGCAGTCAAATGAGCCACACCAGCACAGCCAGGATGAGCAGAGACACAAAATTCAGCTTCTCATTACTGTCCTAACCTGACTTTCTTTTAAGCATAGTGACTTTTTTATAACTATCAGATGTCAGTAGTTCCACTATACTTCCACTGCCTGCACTTACAAATAAGAACAAAAGCAAAACCCACAAACCCAGAAACTACCCTAGTTACAAATACAAAGACCTTTTATAGTTTCATATGGTTTTTGTTTTGTAATCAATGAATCATTTTAAATCTTTGTCACACAACAAAGAAAATCTTTACCTGGTTTGGAGATGGCTTTGTTTCTCATTTTTAATTTTAAGGATATTGCTAACTCTTCTGACTTTGTTTTCCACACTCAAAACAGAAAGGCAGTTTCCTGTTTGCTTTCTCACCTTCTTTTTTAACTTGAAATTGTGGTTTACTACTAGTGATTTCCTTTCTTTTCATTTTTCTCACCCATCAAACTACTCTGGGATCAGAATTTATGTGCACACATAGAGGGTTTCACTAAAATATCCCTCCAAATAACAAGGGATATTATTACAAGATAGCTCAGAAAATACAGTCAGTGACTGTATACAAATAAAAAGAGAGCTTTTCAATAAAGAAAATCATGATTACCCTATTGAAATGTAGCCAACACAGTGCCTGTAGCCTTATGAAAAAAGCAACAGAAACAAAAAAATTAGGATTTCCTCCTGAAGTGTTTTCATGAATGAATCTTGGCAAGGAGGGAGTGGTTGTTTTGACAGCTTATATAAACTCATTTCTCTCGCCTTTCTCTTCTTTAATTGTGGGGATGGCTAAAGAAATGTTTCAATTTTTGACACATTATTTGGCATTTCCATGGGCTGAGCATGTTCTGCAGCTCCAGCACATCACATGGCCTTATGTGGAAGGAAATAAGAATAATGCTCTTGACAGGAACTGGGTTCTGTCAGGGGTTTTAGAAGAAGGGCTCATTCTTTATGAATGGGGTCACACAGGTTACAAGCAGAAGGTTCATGGTTTTTCCCCAGCCTAAATAGAACACAAGAAAATTAGCTACTAAAAAAAGAAGAATTATTGTTATTTGGCTATACACTTCTGGGCCTGATCCAAAGCTCCATACACTGAATAGAAAAACTCCTGCAAACTTCAATTAGCTTTACATCACGCCCAATAATGAACATAATCATTTATTCGTTATTAATTGGTGGCTAGATTGATATCATTCATAATAATCACGTCTGTAACAACCTTTGCCTAGAAGGGTTTCACCTTACACTGCAGGTGTCACTAAAGCTGAGAGAATTGTTTAAGTCACTTTGGATAAAAGAACTTTTTTTTCTGCATTTATTTTGTGTGCACTCATATTTCACATGAGTCACCTCTGACTGTTCCATAAAAAGAAAACCATGTTGGAAAGAAAAAGACAGACTTTTCACTTCAGCATGGAGCAAGGGTAAAATCTACCTACCCTTGCCTTGGTGATTTCTTCCATTCCCTGTGCATACGAGCTTGGATACTGACATTTCTATCCCTGAAAGTGTGTAGGGGAAGGGAGAAGCCACATTCCTTCCATGTACACCCCCTTTCTGGCCCTGCATGGCACCATCTTAGGAAAACAACACAAAGACCTAGAGCATCCTGGGGGTTTATGGATTTCTTTTTTTTTTTTAATTAAAAGCACACATATATTTTGCTCCTGTATTTTCAGCATTCTACAAAAAGCCGTAGGCTTTTAACCTATTTTAAAAAACCATCAGGGAGGCAGTGAAAAATTTGGGGACTATTTTAATATTGTTAAGAAGTGGTGTAAACAGCAAGATGAAATAATTGAGGGTATGAGGAGTTTAAAGTACATTTTGCACGCTGGAATATTTTGAGGCATTTTCCACTGGCTGACATCTGTTGTCTTTGTCTTCTCCACTGAAAAAAAAAACAACCCAGAGTTTTTGCCAAACTCTGTTGTGCCAGTGTTATCTCAAAGATGAAGCACTAACACAGACCAAACTTTTCCACATGAACTTTACTCCCCCTGCAACTTTTCAGTATTTCCTCACTGATGTAGAGTCAGCTGAACACAGCATTAGATGGCATGGAAAAGATATCATCACCTTGTGATAGATGATAAAAGTCACTTAAATACAATGGTGACTAGAAGATCTCAGAAGCTCTTACATGAGTTTTCAGAAAAGCTACACATTGACAGAAAAGGTTTGCTGTATTTGCTTTAAGCCATTAACAACCACTGGGTAGAAAGGAAAAAAATCCCATGCTAATAAGTGGCTCAAAATATACAAAGAAGTAATAATAAATACCTGAGAGTAGCTGTAATAATTAACATTGTTTAGACTGGTTTCTTGACTGAAAACCATGTGAAAAAAACTCTTTGGTGGATATTTTTATTAACAAGTCACAGCCTGCTGGTTACCATGCAAGCAAACAGACAGTATTTCTGTCACAGAGCATGGATTCTGATCCTCCAAATATTTACTTACACATCTCCTTCCCCATTTTGATGAGGCTCATTTGGCATTCAAGAGGTGTGGGCATGTGCCCAAACATCTGCAGGATCAGTGTCCAGAACAAGCGAAATAGGGGAAAGGCAGAAATGGAAACCCCAGATGCTTGCCCTCAGATCCCACACCGTCAGGGAAAACTCTCCTAAACCCCGGTCTCTTGGCCTATCCTGGAAATGACAGATGATCCAAAGGGTGCTGGAGAACTGCATCTGGCTCCATGGGCCAGTGCTGCCTTACTCCAAGTGATCCTGCAGAGTTTAATGAGACATCCAACCTTCAGCAGAACCCATTTAACCCCAGAGAGGTGCCGGCTGACAGGCAGAGCTGAAGCAGCAGCAAAGCTCTTCTCAGCTAATGCTGACTCTCAAAAGGCCACAAAAAATTAATCAATTCACTCACTCAGATGTGCAAAGAGAGGAAACCACTGTTCCTCTTGGAACTGCACTGCCTTCCACTCAGAGAGAAGAAGCCACTGTTCCTATTAGGATTGCACTGCCTCCCAATTGAAGCTACTTGGCCCCTGGCCCATGTTCATTATACACAGTGCATTTAATGAACACGGGTTAGAATCCATTTTTAAGACCAGCCCCTTGGTACTGGAGCTTACATTGTGACTTCTTAAAAGGAAACAAATGAGATTTGTTTTCCTCTTTAAGATTCCTGTGGTGTTAAATCTCCTAAAATGTCTTTAGGAGTATTTTTCTTCCGGGAAAATGATGAGTATCTATTATAATAAATCCTCACCAAGCTAGAGGTGAAATAAAGTTTACATTTTCCCTTTGTGTGCAAATGTAGTGACAAGACATTCCATGTGAGAGGATGATACGACAGCACATCCCAGCTTCCATTTGCTCTGGAAGCCCATGTTTCAGCAGCTGTGGCAGCTTCAAAGGGACTCAAACTGAGTGATCCCAGGAAAGGGCAAAGAGGTATTTGACAAAGGAGCCTTGACAAATAATGCAAGAATATGTTCCAAACTGCTGTGTTCAGCTATGTCCTGAAGCTGTCAAAAACAGTGAAACAACTGGGACACTACTACACGAAGGGAAAAAGCACCTTACAAAATTCACCTGAGTAATTTCCCATTGTCTCCTAACATATGGGAAGTTATAGAAAGCTTGAAGCAAGGAGGAGTCATTACTGTGTGAGACATGAGGCCTGTGTTCCACCTCATTACTGTGTAGTTTCTTTTTATATTAAATGCCTAGGAATGAAGGAAAGTTGATTATTCTTTCATTAAATGCTGCATGATAATCAGACAGCTAGAGCCAATGTGACATGAGAAAACATCAGAGCCCCAAGACCATGATTTTTCTCCCTTGGTAAGCAGGTTTTTTTCATGTGGTAGTGAAGAAACCTGTGCTCTCTGGACAGTTCACAAGTTCACGCAACTCCTGGCAAGGTGAGACCAACTAGAATCTGGGAATATAACCTTAGTGACTCTTGCATGGTCAACAAAACTTTGAGCTTCTTCATTCTTCTGTTCTGTCAGCCCAAAAATTCCATATGGGAAATCTTCAAAGGGCTAATTCTTTCTTCATGCCATACAAAATACAGTTGTTACTACAGCAGTAGCGCAGAACTAGGTGGTTCCTCACCACATGATCCTGTTACACTGCAGGGGAAAGCAAAGAGCAGTGCCACACCCCTGGGCAGATACAATTCTCCTTCTTGGCAGCACCTCTATTTTCCAATCAATACTCTATTTTTATAGCTGGCTTTCTATGTGGGGGCAGAAGAAAAACAGACTGCACGCTGGAAGTGTTCAAATACTCTTCACCCTCACAAGAATTAAAAGCAAAGGAAAAGCCTTGAGATGGAAAGAAGGAAAACCAGGAGAACAGAAGCTGTTAAGAAAATGATACAAAGCTCATGGATGTTGAGCAACTAGAGCTGATGAACTGGGTAAAGTTGGTGTGTTGAAAACAGAAACTGTGCAGTCTTCTTTGTCCTGCAGCTGGTTAACTCCACAATTCAGGACTATTTTTGGACTGTTCATCCAAGCTTTGTTCCCACATGACATTCCCACCACATATTCAGTTGTCTCTGGAGGATGAAGCACGCTCTGCTACTCTTTCAGCCAGCCACTGGATTCTTCCACCCAGGCTGTGTAACCTCCTGGCTGGGTGACAGAAGCAAGGACACCAGGGCACGAGGATGTCCAACACCCTGGGCCCCTCCTCCCCACAGCAGAAGCAGCAGCCACCGCATCTCTCCTCCTTCTGTGCTGATCCCACGTAACCTTCTCCAAAATATCATGGTCTAATTTATGGTTTCACAGCCAACACCAAGGACATCTTTTGCAAAATACACAAAAAATATCTGTCCCAAAAAGTTCTGTTCAGCACATCCTTCTGCCATGTGTAACACAAAGTTTGTGCCGGAGGATAAAATATGGTGCAGCTTGAAAGTGGGCACTGCTCTGCTGGGAGTTAAGAAAGAACCCTTTCCCTCTACACCCTTGGGCACAGTCACAGTAAAAACTGCCTGCAGTGACAGAAAATAGCATTTCCTTAACCTTCAATTATTTAACTTGCATGTAAAGAAATAGACTAATAAAATTAATAATAACAACAATAATTAAAGTGCCACACAACAAAACCACGTGGAGATCGACCAAGCAAGACTTTGTTCTTCCTGTCGCTCTTCCATGGTAGGAGAGATTAGAAAAGTAACTGAGCAGCAGAGACAAAGCTCCAGCTGTATTTCACCTAACACTGAAGGTACACTTACACTACAGTGATGAGCACAGCCATTCACACTCTCAAAACAGAGCCAAACAGCACTTCAAAGGGAGGGGAGAAGAAAAAAAAAAGAAACAAAACCCCTCAAAAAATAACAAACAAAAAAACCCCCCAAACTAACAGAAAGAAAGAACTAAAGTGCAAGTCAAAAATAGGACCACAGCTTGAAAAAACCCAAAGCAAATATTCTTGGCTGGTCAGAGCACAAACTCCAGCAATATCACTTAAACATACAGCAATTTAATGAATCTCCTCTCTTGCAAGCAGTCTAACAGATGCTCAAAATGAACTGCCTTGATGCTACAGTATGCCTGTATTAATGCAATTTGATGCCTGATTTCTATATAAACAAGTTATTTTATCTGCTACAGAGCTTTCTTGGCTTTTCAGTACTATGATCTCAGCCTAGGTACTGGCATGTAAGCTTTCCTGTAGTAGTATTTTTTATCAGATAGGTCAAATAAGGAAAGGGAGAACTTGGTGACCTAAAACAGTCCTGAAAGTGACCTTTCTGGATTAAGATAGGGCCCCTTAGGGTAGGGGAAGCAGAAGATGCTAATCCCACTCCATAAGGAAAGGGCTGTAAAGTCATGAACACTCCATTCACAGCCTTTGGAATTCACATTTGTGAAACTGGAACATTCCCAACAAGGTAAGTAAGTAGTGCGCTCTCTCTGCTCCCTCTCCTTTGTTCACACCTTAAAACATTTCATTTTCCTGCTCAGACTGGGCCAAATCCCTGGAATGACCACAGTTTCCCTGCTGTCCATGGAGTTCCACGAGCCCCCAGCTGAGTTTGTGGCAGTGAGCAGCAGGTACTTACTGCAGTTCTCTGCCCTTTTGTTCCGGTGGATCACTGTCTTTTGGCTGGGGGTGCTGAAGAGGCTTGTCCAGTTGACAGTGTGGTAGTAGCACAAATTGCTGTTGTCTGTGATGTAGATGTTGCCAGCACTGATTTGCTTCAAGGACTGGAACTGCAGGGAGGTGATGCCTTGTTGCTTTAGGATGAGCAAGGAAAGGCCACTGGGATGAGAACAAAAGTAGGAGAGAATAGGAATTAGCTTCAGAAGGCACAACTTATTATATCTGGTAGGGAACTGCCCACTGGAATTAGTTCCAAACGTCAAGATGACCTTTCTGGAAAAACTAAGAATTGTTCAGAAAATTTTTATTTTGTGGTAACACAAATATTTTCTGAGTCAACATCCAGTTCTACTGCCTAGAAAATTATGAGTCCTGTCAGGAGCGAGATACCACAAGGCGTGATGCTCATAGCACTAGGCCAAGCAGACCAGCAGAACTCCTCAACCAGTTTCATTTCATCCATTAATAGATTTTTTGAGATAATGTGCTGTTAGGAAAACTGAATAAAATTCAGGTTTTTCTTTCAACAGCATTAATACCATGATAGCTTATATGCTAAGAAGAAAATGACAAAAATCATGCAAAATGTATTAAAACATCTTCTGCCAGGCATCAAATTAATGTCATTTCAAGTAATACAGGAAGAAATTGTTATTTTCATGGAATTTTTTCCAGCCCACTTTCTACATTTCATTTTTCTTTTGTTGCAATATGTGGTTATCGCCGCTCTTCATCAAAGGAACAGTAAATGATTGTCTGTGCAACATGAAAATGACTGCACATATTTTATGACTGAAGATTAGTGAAGACAATATCCAGTTTCTGGGCATCCTTTAAGTTATTGTATTTTAATGACGATAATTGTTTTCCAGCTGTTCCAAATAAAAATTGCTGCCTTGGAACAGAATGCTGGGCTGTAATTCAACCTCAAGGTTTCACTGCTATTCATATTCTGCTCGGGTTGCTGTTTAAGATGCCAGCAGAATCCCATGCCTGACTGACTCCATCTGCAAAGTGGGGATCCAGGGGTTGCTGTATAAATTGCTCAGGTACCTCCTTGTGCTTCCCCCAGCATTTTTCACCATGTTTTCTTATCTTCAAGCCAATTTCTCCATCTGAGTTTTGACACAGAAACATCTCTGGTAAAAATGGCACTACAGAGCTCACCTGCAGTGTGCCTCAGTGATTTCCATGACCTTTTATCTCTTCTTAAAACCACATTGTTGTCTGGGCATTGGAGCCCGCACGTCTAATCACAACCATACAAACCCCTAATAATGAGGCTAAGTTCTACTATTCATTCCTTTTAAACTATGTTTCTTCACAAGGTATTTTAAACCATAAATGTAAGTTCCAGGCAATGAGGTAGTAGCTACAGCCATGAACCACGACTTTTTTTAAAAGAATAATTACGTTGAGAAGGTATTACCCGTTATAAACAACTGATTAGCAAAGATCCTGGTAATGAACATCTTGGTAACAGAGGAAAAAATATATTAATTTACAATGTCCTTCCCAAAGGATGTTGCATTCTCTGCTACTGAACAAAGAATCACAGAACACTAATAAAAAATTATTCCACCAACAGAGAAGTAGTATCTTACCTATAGAGAGCTCTCCCACCAATGGTAACCAAGTTAGAAAACACTCTGAAGTCCGTCATATTCTCAGGCCATGACTGTATGTTCAAATACCCTGAAGGAGGAAAAGGCAAACACATGAATGCCAATTATTTCAGCCACGTGTGAGTTAGGACAGGCTTAGCCTATAAAGGAAAGACAGTGCCAGCTTGAGGAAAAGAAATAAATAAGGAAAGCTGCAGACACTCAGGCTGCTCACCACCATCTCCTCCAAGAAAGTGAAGGAGAACTCACTCTGATTTCCGAGGTGAGGACTGTTCACTCTCTGCACAAGTTGTTTTGAGCTGCACAGACACCCAGAGAGGGCAGTTCCCCATGCTTTTGACTCAGCACTGGGCTGAAATGCAGTACACTTAGTTAAGCAAAGGGGTAATTCCACTTCTGTAGCAGGGCTGAGACTGTCAATTAATGTGTTTAGGAATGGCAAATAGTGTTCACCCAGGTGCCAGATGATCTTTGACATTAATTAGGAAGGGATTAAGAGTTTACTTTCATTTTTAATCCCATGGGTTTGCTGAAATTAAAAACTTTTGAGAGGTGAAGCATGCTGAGCTCCACCCAGCTACAAACAAGCTGTGGTGCCCAAAGGTTTTTGGGGTTTTTTTTTGTGCATGAAATTGAACAATCTTTTTGCATTTTCCTACCTATACATAATCAGAAATCAAATGAGAACTCAGAGCTGTAGTATCTTCCTCCCTGTACCCCGCATGGTGAAACAAGAAGCAAGATGCAAGAAAACAAAAGTACTGAGTTCCAGTTCTATGACCTCATTAAAAAGTCACAAAAAATGGGACTTACTACCACCCCACACATTATATATCTGTCTTTAAATTACAAAAGCTAACTTGCAGCAGCATCTTCCGTTAGACAAAGGGAAGGAGCTGGAAAAGCAGACTGGAACTTTCAAATGCTTTCAGGTGAAGAAAATGCTTTCCCACATTTCAGCACCACTTCCCTCACATTTCCCTCCCTTGCAGCACCTGTCCTACTTTGCTAACATGGGACCAAGATCCCTTGTCCACTTAACATCTGCCATAATGGGCATCCTGTGTTCATGAGCAAAGGACAACACATTTGTGAAAATCAACTGATACTGAAATTTTCTGCACTAAACTTTTATAAAAATTACAGCGTGATGAGCTTAATGAAAACAAGTACCTTGTGTTCTTCAGAAAACCCAACACATGACAACTATAAATGCAAAATGAGAATTAATTAATTAAATAATGCAGATTATAGGAGATCAAAAGTGTGTTACCTGTTATCTCTCTCACTGTTTGGAAGATATTTAATTTCTCTGGATTGATGGCAGCGATCGTGTGATACGGGTCTCTGAAAGATTAAAAACATGTCATGTGACACTCTAAATAAGAAAAGATCAGGTTCTCAAAGCCATACCATGTAGGAAACAGCTTTAAGGTGCTGAACACTGCTGTTATGAGGATATGCACCAGGCTTCTTCAACTTGTTGTTCCTGCAGATTTGTGTCTAACTTCTCCCACATCATTTTGAAGGAACATAAAGGTTCAAAACTCATTCATGTTTTAGCAAATATTTATGCTATGGAAAATTAAGGAATTCTAAACATGAGTGACCTTCCTAAAGGAAAGATGAATTTTCAGTGTTTTTCCCAGGAATGATACAGCTGTGATGCTGTATACCAGGACTAACAAAGCTGCTCCTGAAAGGAGTGACAACCTACAAGCAAAACAAAGCTAAGAGCATGCCAGCAGTTCCTGACACATGGCATTTAAAGAGCACACTTTATAGAAGGTGTTGAACAAGGAACCTCTAAAAGTACAGATCCTTGCCAAGCAAGTCTGGCAATGAGAAATGAAATAACCTCCAAACCTTAAAATTTTAAAGCTAGATATGCTATAGTACAAAAAGATGAAGCTGACCTCGATTTTGAGAATGCCATCATTTAGTAAATGTTACTTTCCTCCCCTATTTAAAGAAGTAAACCAGAAGCTTAAACCAAACAAAAATTCCTCTGCAATGGCATGTCATGGTATTTTTGTGGGTTTTGTGAGAGTAGGAAACATCCTCAATAAATATGGAGCGTGTGTTTCCTCCTCTCCTCCTTCTCCTTTCCAGGACACATCATTCTTGGAACTGAAACATGCAGGTGATCCACCTGGCTGTCTTTGGGGACAGGCCTCACAAGTCTATGAGGTGACAGACTGATGGGGTCACCTCTAACCACCCTGAGGTGACTCCAGCCCAGCAGCAACAAAATGAGTTCTAGAACCTTAACAAAAAAGCCCAGTGGACCACAGAGGCATCAAACACATGTTATTTTAACAATTTGGGGCTCTCAGAACACTAAATAATAAGTTTTGACTACCTAAAAGAAACATTCAAAATGCATTACCATCAAAAAAGGAAAACCCTTGCCCGCAATATACATGAGGTAGCTGAATTTCACCTCTAAATTCTGAAGATAAAATAGCTTTAAAGATGCAGATATACACTTAAACCCCTTAAACAGCTAAATGTCTGATGTTTTATCAACATATAAAACTGCAGAATAATGTCTATCTTAATTATTATAAATAGTTGTGTATAAACCAATTCATAATTACATATATATTTTACATAAATTATTACAAATTCACAAAGACTTAAAGCTCAAGTGTTCAGGAAAGAGACAGACTACAGAACCACAGGATCAAAAAATAGGACAGGAGCAATTGTAACAGCACGGTTTCCAATGAAAACAACAATAAAAATATACTCTGCATCTTTCACCAAAATTACTCTCTGTCACTACCACAAGTCTTCCAATTCCCCAGAGAACCACACTTTAAGTCCCTACAATCTAAAACACTAAAAATTCATACTCTAAAAGCTGAAGTTCACTGTGAATAAATGAATTTGTAACAAAAGTTAAGTAAAAGTTGGAGAGGCAATAAGTAAGATTGTTGTTTCTCTATACTGTCCATTTATGTAACAAACTACTTGTGTAGCCAGCGTCATTTTTTAAATTTCCCTTTCATATTGTGGGTTTGCAAAATGTAATTGAAACTTTAAATAAAAAAGCTGATCCAGAAATACAGATATTTTCACTCATTCTCAAATCTTCTCTTCTTTTAACAAATACTAATGTAATTCATGCTGTAGAAAAATTTCGGGTTGCAGAACTCAGTGCCCTCATACTTTAGGCTTGCTGAAATGAGTTTTCTTCATCAAGAATGAGACACAAAGTGCTACACAGTTTCAAATTACATGTCTTATTCTTCTATAAAATAGAACAGAATATTTTAACTTACTGCTTATAGTCCAAATTCAGATATTTTTCAGACAAGTACAATTTTATTCAAGGTTGGGTTTGGTTCTTTTAATTTAGACAGATTTTTTAATGAGCTAATATAACTTTTCCCGCAAAAGCAGCTCTTATACACGAAATTAAATTTCATGTAATGCACTGGATTAATCCACACAAAATTGCTCATGGGCTCTAGCTGCTTGTCTTGCATTTACTCGATGTTTTCCTGTCCTGTGCTATTTAACAGGCTTCCATCCAGCCTCTCAGTGGGTCATTTGGCCAGAGCAGAGCCATGTGACACTTTGAGGTTCTTCTGGACCTATTACAATGAGCAAAATTTAAACCAAAATACTGGATTTATACACCAGCGAATTCTGTGTGCCTCTGCAACTGAAACTTAAATAGATTCTTCAAAACTGATTGACAAGAGGGCCGTTTTTGTGCACGTGTGTGCACTGACAGCCACCCAGACTGTGACAAGATATGTTAATCAAGGCTGTCTCTCTGCATATTCTGCATATTGTTCTGCTGGCCATACAAAATTTAAACTCATGGAAGGTAACTTCCCTTTCTCCCTTCCATTCTCTGATCAGCCTTTATTGGGAGCCAGTATTGAGGGCCTCATAAAGTAACCAGAGAGTCATACTTGTCTTTTCTCTTTTTAGTGCAAACAATTAATCCATCCTTTCTTTTCCTAGAGCTTGAATCTTAAGAATCAAGGAAACAGTTTTCTTCACAATGGAAGGCAGAAAACTAATTTATCCTGGATCTGCTATTTCATAAAAGAAGCCTGCAGCCATCATTAAGAGGTGGATGCAATTGGTTTCAGCTGGCACCATGACATTACCATCTTAACATTTTGTCACTTACCCATGAATCCCAGTGACAAGGAAGATAAGGTTGCCATTGATCTTGGTACAGTTTACAAACTTGTCAATGTTGCTGGAATCCACCGTCTGAGCTGACACCAGACTCCCTGTTCCAATGCCATCACATGCTGCCAAAACAAGGAGCTTGTATAAAGAACTAGGGAAAACAATTACTGAACAGAACATGTTGGCCTTACAGACACGAGTCTTCATCTCATTCAGCAGAGGGGTGTTAAAACAGCACCCTTGACCCATATTCCAAAAGAAGCACATGCCAATTTAAAACAAACAGAGAGCTAAAGTACCTGCCACAGAACCCTGGCACACAGGTTAAGATATTTCACATGGGATATAAAGGTGAGTATCAACCACTCAAAATCCCACCACACAAAATCCCACTCGGCCCAGCCATGCCATTTCTAGGTGCACTACACACAGCAGAAACTGAGGGGCTCTAACTCTGCTGGCTCCAGAGGCCTCCTTCTCTTAACCATCTTTGCCATAAGGCCTTTCAAATGGTTGTATAAATAACTCATTATTTATCACCTCAACCAGCAAGTTACTGGTGCCTGGAGGAACTCTGGCAACCAGTGAGGAAACTTCTCTGTGTAGCCTTTCTGTGTAATTGAGCTGCGTTTTCTGGGACACAGGATGCATCCAGGAACAAATCCCTCATGACTTCAACCACGTAATGTATTCTGTCTTCCAAACTGGGCTCCTCTAATGGCAACTACCAGTAGAAGCTTTTACAAACATGTGATAGCTTTCCTCCTGAGAAAGTAAGGAACTCTATTCCTGTGTTTTCCTGCATAAAACTATCTATTCAACAACAATGTTATTTACCACAATTAAGCCAGATGTGGCTTCCATCGGGACTGAAAAGTGGCATAGGCCCATGTAGGAAAACTTATGGTGCTTTGCTCCACAGACCTTCAAGCAGGGACTGTTTGCTAGAACAGCAAAGTAACCTACAGATTTCAGTCCTCGCAACAGAACCATCACTAGTGTGTGTAGACACTGAGAAAGGAGGTAGAAGGTTCTGGGAAAGCAGAGACAGAGGAGGGAAATAGAAACCTAATGTTGTATGGACAAATATGAGACATCCCACACATTGAAGTCAGGGCTTTTTGCATGGCCCCCTTTGGAATGACAAAAGGACATGCTAAAATACCTCCAGGAGATACTTGTCATTCAAATAACACAATGAAGAATTCTTTCAGATTTCTCCAAAACCAACAGAGAAATCCCCTTCATTTGTATCTAATAAAAAAGTAATTTGTTTGGTTATATTACCATTAAAACTTAATAACTTTTCACTCTATTGTATGTGCTTGACACACAACCTACATAGCTCAAAGTTTTGTGGGTATTCAAAGGCTATTAATATTCTATAACACACCATGAAGGGCAATTCACACCAAAATAACACC
>NW_008236441.1:1855692-1864269 GCF_000691975.1 Corvus brachyrhynchos | reverse complement strand
ACCTTTAGGACAAATGTCAGTGCAGGGCTTGCACATCTTAATACCATTTTCTTCAACCTCCATCTTCGAGCTCGGACATGCCCGGACACAAGAGCTGGAATCTACCACAAAGTTGTCTGAAAAAAAAAAGGAGATATTGGCAGAAAGTGAATAAAAGCTGGGACATGTTTTTGAACTCTGTGCCAATACCTGTTGTTACCTTAGCACTTTCCCAGTGACATCAACATTCAAAGCTCTGTGTTTTCAGAAGTGTATAAGCAAAGTAGGCACGTTATCAGAGACTTACAAAAATCCATGAATTGTCAAGCCTGATCCCTCTTTCTCCCCCATTTGGCCTTATTATTATTAGTAGTAGGGAAAAAAAAGTTACAGTAATTGGAGAGAAATAAAGCAAGATGGTCTGCCCTGTCTTTTTCATGCACCCACAAAAATATACATCTGGGCTAAAACAGTGCACATGACAGTAACAAGTATTTCAAAATTTTCCCTGTTCAACAACTGCCAAAGGGAATGTAGACTGATCCTATCTAATTAAAAGCTTAATACTGATAAGAAAGGAAAAAAAAAATTGTAAGTGTTCAATGAAGTATTTGGGCAAATAATTATATCCCTTATAGAGCATGATATCAGGTTCTTAACAAACCAATCTTTGCTTCAACAAACCCACCACTATTACAGGCAGAACTAGGCCCTGGTGGTCACAGCCCTCGGCTGCTGTCAGTCCTCCACAGAGATTCAAAATTGGGATTTTGGGTTAGGTTGAATTATGGCTCCATTTAATATAGATAGCCCATCCTCCTTACATGTAATTTAAGGATAAAATAATTAAAGCACAACCATAAACCTTCATAGAATGAAAGGGAGAGCAAGAATACGATCTCCTTTATTATTCTTTCCAATTAAACCAGCAGATTCAAAGACTGTGTAAGTGATGACCCTGTAATTTTTTCTGTTACTTGTCATCATCTGGCTGGTAACTCAGAAGCATGTGGGTTTTACATGCATGGGATTCTTCTTTTTTTAACCCCCTCTAATTTTACTCTGGAGTTTTAAGACTGCATTGTTGTCAGTATTATAAGTTTGTTCCTCATTGGGACAGAACTTCTCAGGGTAACTTTCTGTCAAACCATCATTATTCCAAGTTAAGGGTAACAATATCATGAAAGCATTTGGTGCCAGGTGCTGGTTGTGGACTGTTATTTTTCTGAAACAGAAATTCATACCCTTCTACAATCCCACTATTTTAACTATTTATTTCCACTATTTTGGAATTTGCAAATACTGAACTTAAAGCATGAACGCAACAAGCAGTGGACCATGAACACATAAACCACCTTTCTTCAGGAAAATCACTCTAGGATACTTGGGAAGTGTCAGCGGCACAGAATGTCACTGTCTTTATTTAACACCTGACTGAGTTATTACAGGCTGCAAGCACATGCGGAGTGATTGGAGAGATTGTGCTCTGCACTCAGCTCTCATTCTCTCACTGTTTCTAAGGCTCCTGAAATGCAACTCCAACTCCCCATCACTGCAGGAGAAGGCAGGTAGCAGGGCAGATAACACAGCACTTACGTGGGCACTTCTTGACACAGAAAGCCCCGTAGGTGTACTTGGCGTTGTGATTGTGTTCCAGCTGGAAGGTGGTGGGGTTGTACACAAAGGTCTGGGGACACTGTGTGACACAAGCACCACTGTCATTGAAATTCATACAGGCCTGCAAAACGAGACAAAAAATATTGACTTAAATCATAGCTGCTTTAGGGCTTTTCTTTTGGTGTAAAAGATGGCCTTGATTGTTCAGACTTGCTGTGACGGTGAGGAATGTGATACAGAGCTCTCGAATATTCACTTAGGCTACTTGGATTTTTGCTAGGATCTTGGCAAATATGTGACTTTTCAAATTAGGGAGTTTGGTGAGTCCCCTTAATTGGCAACAGTTGCCTGTTACAACACTTACTACAAAACCAAAACAGCACTGTAATTTGTTCATAACTACTCACAATCCACTAATTCTCGACTTGATAGGACATTCTAAAACTGCCAAGAGTAAGCAGCTATTTATCATTGTCTAAGCAAATGCTAATGACTTTTACAGAGGTCCAACCCTTTAGATCTCTTACAGCATGAGTACATCATCCAGCTGAAAACTGGAATTCCCAATTAGGAAGCAAGAGGGATAAGATCTTCTTTTGAGCTAGCACAGGAGGGGGCCATTTCCCTAAGTGGTGAGTTTAACAAGGTCAGTTGCTTCACATACTGAGAGAGGAAAATAGGACTTTGTCCCACTTAGCATTCAGGCTCTGCCACGCACAGCTGACAGAGGACAGGGCCCTGACAAATGAAGAGGCGAGTGTATGGATAACAAAAGTAATGGGATGCAGGGAAAACAATTGACCATGCAAGGCTGGTAATTAGGAATAGAAAGGCCCACCGATTTTGACATTCCTTATCAGCACACATCATGTCTATGGTTTTAACCACAGATTATAAGAAAACTGTTGGAGCAATTTTCACAGAGCATACCGTGAATGAAAAATTTGTATGAATATGAAAGCTGTAGCCTGGCTTGGATCCCTCTAACAGTTTAAGCAGCCACTGTTACTGGCTATTGCCTCCCCACTAACCTGTAATCCAGGTTGCTTTAGAAGTGTTAGTCTAGGAGTGAATCCTTCTGGTCTTTTTCCAGGTTGTTAAAATACAGATGGTTTTGTGTCTTTAAAGAGTCAACAAGTATAACAATAATATATATGTCCTGTCCCCTTCCCTCCTGGGCTGGGACTGAGAGAAAAGAGAACAAGATTCCTCTCTTCTGCTGATTTTACTAGCAGTCCTTATCTCCATTTGGATCAGGACCAGCAGGACCATGGGACCTGTCATGCCAGAAGATTTCAGAAAGGAGAGGATAATAATATATCCAAGGACAAAATCTGCTGCTGAAAGGGACAAGCAGGGAGATCCGTGATGAAAGCACTATCCTACATGGAGCATGTGCTAAGCGGAACTGCTGATCCTGTCTTTCCTGGTTCTTTCAAATGCCAATTACAAAACCTGCCATTTTTTTCACAGAAACAGATTTTTTTTCCCTTTACAAAGATAAACACTTTACTCAGAACTGGATGTGAAGTCCACCCGAGGAATAGTGTTGTGTCACTCTTCTGCTTCCACTAGGCACTCAACCAGGCCCTCCTACACATTTCAAGTTCTAGACCCAGTTTGAATCTGAGATTAAAACATCAATAAAACTTTGCATTACCATGTTGGCTTGCATTTATGTCAGATGATGATTACTGTCTTGCTTTTAGAACTGAATATGCAAATGACTGGATGGCAGCATATGGAGGAGGATGGATGAATTTTATCTACAGATATTAAAACCATATTTAGAACAGGATGCTGTTGCAAGATGCCATAATGCTCTAAAGGATTTGTAATGCTTCATAAGCTGTACCTTTGCTTATTAATAAATACTAATATAGTTTTTTTCCTCAACTCATTTCTTACATGTTGACTTAAAAGGTACTCCATCATGTACATGACAATTCTCTGATAACAGTTTAGCAAATGCATAAAGTAAAACACACCAATACTCCTTGGAGATGTGACAATTCTCAGGAAAAACTCATCTAGAAGATCTGGGAGCCTTTAATTTATGGCTGAAATGTTTTATATACTTTCGTAATTGCTTCAATAATATATGCAAATTTGTAGCATTTTGTGCTAAATGCTGCTAATTTGTCAATAAAAGCATGGGGAAATACACAGGGAAAAAACAAAGTTCTGTGTCTCCGCTGAAAGCTAAGCACAGTTGTCTATAGCCTAAAGCATTACACTTTTCACCCACTGTGTCTAAGCAAGTAATGACTAGTCCTGAAAATTGCCAGACCCCTGCTGAATTTCTTTTACATTGCTCTGGGGCCAGGAGAGAATGAGAATAAACCCTGAGTGCTTCTCTGCTGTATCAGAACAAACATACTAGTTGATTCTTTGCATACATATTTCCATGGCTGCCACAATTCAGGAAGTCTAACTTTCAGGCTGCAGCATTACATAACTTATGCTGCCAATAACTTGTCCTTAACCTTTGAAAATGGGCACACATCAACACATCAGTTCTGAGGATGTTCCTCAGTGCTCATTTGGGAACAATGACTGCATTTTTCATCTTCCCTTTACCTATTTATACTGTACAGGACACAAGAAAGAATGCTATTTTCCTATCTCTCTAGTTCAAAGCCAGCAGAGAACTTCCAGTGACTGGAAAAAAAAAACCATACCATATGTGCTGAGCATCTACTTGAGAAAAGCCACAGAAAACAGTTTTAGTAAATCCTGTTGGTGGCTAAGTCAAGCCACCACTACAGTTCATCAGCAGCCAAAGAACAGCATTTAGAGTGTGGTTTTGAAGCACAAAACCTGTCACTGTCAAACAGTCAGGGCCAGACAGAGAAAGATTCATTTTTGTCAGTTCCTTATGAGCCACTTGCCCACAGTTTCAAAACATATGCAATTTTCCATACCCTCCTCCCAACCCCACCTGGCAGTCAATTTCACAGGTATTTGTCTCTTCAGTCACATGGGTACCTTTGAAAACCCACCTCTCTATGCAGGTTCTAATTCTAGGCTTCTTTAGACCTAGGTTTGCTTCCCCTGAAACCATCAGCAAAACTTTTCTCATCGACCCAGTGTGATGAGCTACACCTTTTTTGAGATCAGTTTTGGGTTCTAAAGCTGCTAAAACTCTTAGAAATAATGGATTAGAAACAAAAAGATTTTTTTTAATGGCCTGGATGTTTAGATTGTCTTTCTTTAAAGAAAAAGCCATTTCTTCTTTCCATCTGAAGCACACACGTAGTAACATGCATTTGAGGGAGAGCGTTTAGGAACCGCTTTCCTTCCATCTCCACAAAGAAGCATGCCCAGTTAAAAAGCTGAATTTAAATTAAGTCTGGCAGAAACAGGGAACGCCTTGCACAGAGAAGCTAAATAGTATTCTTAACTTTCATATGAAAAGCACACAGAGCACTAATAAAAATCATGTTCAAATGTAATGACAAATACTTCTAAAAATTTGCTATCACCTCTAAAAGCTAATTTTGGAAAAGAAAAAGATAAAAATCACAGAGACAAGCACATTAATGGTTCCCAAACTGTATTTACAAATCTCATAGATCTGTTAATGGGTAATATTAAGTAGATAAATGATGTTAATAGAATATGAAAAACACTAAATGCTAAAATTTGCATCCTGAATCTGCGAGTGTGCATATAGTACATTAAAAGGGATGAAATTGTGAATTTCATGGATTAAAGCATTAAGAATCTGCAGAGTGACTGGCAGGAAGAATAAAAAAATCACACATACAAAGCAGTCGGTGTCCTTGGGTCCGGAGCAGCCGCCGGCGCACTCGCGGTGGCAGCAGTCACTGACATAGGGCCCATAGCAGCGTCCATCACACTGCTCTGCACACACGGTCTTCGTCACTGCACGGGGCAGGAAAAGGGACAGCGTCAGACACAGGGCCAGGCAGAGAGCTCTCCAAGTGCTCCCCGAGCAAAACCCCCACAGCGCGCTGGAAAAAGCCCCAAGGAGTGAGGGAACTGCCTCAACGGTGCTGACACTCGGATCCAGAATGCCTGCAGGACACCTG
This sequence comes from Corvus brachyrhynchos, assembly GCF_000691975.1. Lineage (NCBI taxonomy): Eukaryota > Metazoa > Chordata > Aves > Passeriformes > Corvidae > Corvus > Corvus brachyrhynchos. The sequence goes on along the minus strand of NW_008236441.1, from coordinate 1,858,618 downwards.
CATCCAGAATATCTGCAGGACACCTGTATCCAGAATGCCTGCAGGACACCTGCATCCAGAATATCTGCAGGACACCTGCATCCAGAATGCCTGCAGGACACCTGCATCCAGAACAGCTGCACAATACCTGTATCCAGAACATCTGCACGATACCTGTATCCAGAATGCCTGCACGATCCCCTCTTTAGGAACACACGTTGCTCAAGGACTGTGGAGAAGGAATTTTTAGTGTGCCCTCTTACCCTTGAAAATTCATGTGGAATGTTACTTTCAAATCATTAGTTTTCTTCACCAGGATATGACACCCCCTCTCACCAAACCACTTGGGGTTTAGTTTTGTGCAAAGAATGGTCAACCAGTGGAGCATCCGCCTCCCCTCCCTCATTCAGCTATAACCTTAATCCTTATTTTATGGAAAAATAAATTAGTATTATCCAAACAACTATACCAACCACCACTGCCTACTGTGCTGTCAGCTGTCTTTTGATAAAAGCTGGGATGATACACTTCTGCAATTAACCTTCAACATCTATGCCGTTAAAAGCATTTAATTGCTTCTCTATGAAAAACACTTTTCAGGAAGCAAAAAAAACCAAAATTCCATCCAACTTTCTGCTTGATTCTATTTTAATGTATATGTAACTTCTTTATAAGTACATTCTGATCCAAAATCCCTTCACAGCTTAGCAGAAATACTTAAGGAAATGCTGAAGCATCTTGCTACATACAGTATTTATTTAAGACATAAAAATGTAAATAACTTAAGAGGAGTGATTGTTTATAATCTGTGGAATGAAACAATGTGCTTTTAGAGCAATTTCATCTTGCTGCTACCAGAGAGAAACTCCCAAACAGAAAAGGCTTTTGTGCCTTGTGCAATCTAATTTGAGAAATTTGGGAAATTCTGTGAAGGCACTTGCTGCCAATACTGCCTGAGAAGCACATTAAAAAGATTTGTTTATTTAAGTGACAGTATTGATAAACATTAAGACAGATGTGAAACAATAGTACCTGTGGCTGTGTGCCACCAGCACACTGTGGTGACAGTCTTCGCTCATGAAAATGAACAAATACCTTTTCTAGTCTTTGACTGTCTTGTTTTCCACCAGCTCAGGATTTGCAGTAGACTGGGCACTGTCTGCCTCACAGACAGGTGAAGCCCAGCCTTACCCTGACTTGAGGGAGGGCACCAACTCCCAGCGGCTCCCCCTTAGCGGAGGGGCACAGAGGCCGTTCAGTTCACTGCACCCCACAACCCAAACTCTCTGCGTTCACCCGTGCCACTGCCCAGGGGAGCAGCTGGTCCCAGAGCTGAGGGGACACCACCCAAATGCTCTGCCTTGCCTTCGCCATGGCATCTCGTGTTTTGTCATGGCCACAGCCACATTCTGCCTTGTGGCTGTGCCTTGAGGCCATGCAGGGAGCCCACTGTTAACCATATTCCTTGCTTCTGGCCCACAGCTATTGGACGTTTTGCTTTAACCTGGGAAGTTTTGGTGTAAAGCCCCTCTGTGTGGATTATCAGTGTGAGCCACCTAACTAATTCACCTCCGATTTATTTACCCCAGAACCAGCTGCTGTTGGGTGTGGGCCATGATGTCCACCTTGTCCATGGAGCCACTGGTTCCCCATGGAGGAGGGACAGTGGCACACCTCAGTTGGTTGGAGCATGGTGCTGATAACACCAAGGTTTTGGGTTTAATCTTGGGATGGGCCATTCACACCAGGGCTGATCTGGAGGAACACAGTCCTGTCTTCAACACAATACTTGAACTGGATGCCTTCAAAAAGTATATTTTGCTTCTGGTTAGACACCTGCTCAAGGAGGGTCTCTACCACGCTGCTCAGGATAGGGAACACTGTGGGTTTTCCTGAAGCAAAACTAATAATTACAGCAAAGGTTTGTTGCTGTTCTTCCCCAGTTGTTTATTCTTCAGGGAGAACAAACAATGCCAACAGAAAGGCCAACATGTTGTTCTAGGAAGAGGCCAGAACATACCATATCTATCTCCTGCTTCACTGTATGCCATATTTGCATTATAGCTGCTGTTAAAGGTCCAGGTCTGAGAGAACCTGTCAGGTGTCTTCAGTGGCACCACACACACCAAGACATTAATGAGCTTAAAGGGCTCTGAATAATCTTAAGGAGTCACATTTAAGACACTTTAAAAGGAAGGTTTTTCCCCAACACAAAACAAACACAGGGCAATTCTGTGTATTGTCTGAAGGCCTGAAACAATCTGATTGCTCAGATGCAAATAAATATCACTCACCAGTTCAGCTGCCTGCAATCATTCTCAGGGGGTAACCCCACAGAAAATACACATAACTGCACTGGTTTAAAAAGATAACAAGCTTTTTTCCCTAAACACTTTCCTCCAAATACAATTAATTGATTTTATAGCTGTAACTCAAGACCTATGTGAAAGAGTGAATTACAAATATCACCCAGAATGTGGCATTTCGGGTGCTAGATACTCACATCTTCACCCAACACAATCATGAGGAGGCCCTCACTAATCACAGCTGAGACCCCAAGCTTCAAAGCAGATCTTTTGAGGGTCAGCACAACTACCTGCCTGGACTCCTACAGATCATGTGTGTGACCCCAAGAATTTGGAGGGTTCAAACACACAGAACTGTCACAGTCAGGACCAGGACCACAGGACAAACACCAAAGTCCTGAAAAACATGCTGTGCATGGAGATAGATTTCTGGGTGAGACTGTCAACCTCTACCAGCATTTCAGAGCAATAAGCTGTGTTGGGGATGGGATGAAATAACACCTTATGTACGTGTGCAAAACATCAGTCTCCTTTATATTTTCCCCTCATCTTTAATTGTGTCAGGACACCATAAATCTATGAAGGAAAAAATGGGAAGTAACTGAAATCAATGAAAAGTGTTACAAACATGCAAAGTTACC
>NW_008236441.1:1850808-1855629 GCF_000691975.1 Corvus brachyrhynchos | reverse complement strand
TCCCAGCTGCTGGTTCAGCTCTTTCTGTGTGCCCCTCCAGGCTCCTGCTCACCTTTTGCTGCTCTAATTTAGCACCTTCTCCTCAGCAACACCAGCTGCACAAGGACTGTATAAATACAGTTGTGCTCAGACCACACTCCTGTGCACACACACAGTCATGGAGCACTTGACATTTGCTAAATGTTTCATGTTCCAGGTTTGATTTATAGGTTATAGTTGTCTTTTTGCATTCCCTTAGTTGGGTCTATATTCTAATTTAGATTGTTCTCTTTTCAGTTACATTCCTCCTGGGAAAAGTGCATAATCTGTCACTTTAATAATGTATTGAATTGTAAAAGTTTCAATTTCCACATGAAACTCTCAACAGACATGAACAGCAAAAATTTTAACAACCTAACCATAGATTTTCAAATTTGATTACTGCCTTCCCAAACCATTTGTTATTTTGATTTTATTTAGAGTGGTTTACATTCTATTCAGCGTGTGCCCAATATCCTTTGAAAAATAGTCTTTTTAAAAGTATTTTCACATTAGCCTTTCCTGACCCTGAAACAAGTTATATCATCTAGATTTCAAATTCTTCCTATTAATATCTACTAATATTTTAATTATAAAAGAATAAAGGATTGTTAACTGTGTAAAACACTACCCTGGAATTTCATCTTCTCTACCTCCCGACAGAACAGCTTGCCTTAAATTTCCTATTAATTGTCTTCTTAAATACATGAATTTTCTTGTCACATTTAGACATTAGAACAGAGTTAGATGCAGGTGGTGTTTCAGACAGAGTTAGCAACAAAGATGTTGCTGGAAGGCAACATAAGAAGCAGCTAGGTAGATGATATTCATGAAAAAAACAAAGGGATTTAGATTTTTTTTCCATACGTAATTTGAAATGAAAGACACGGATTAAGATCTTTCATTTTTTATCCTTACCCAGGAAAATAATTTATATCTTATCTTGGGAGGGGGGCCCATTAGAATATTTTGCTTCAATCCTCAATCAAGGAAAAAAAAAGAAATTATTGAAATGTAGCTCTGAGTTGTTTCTAGGATCAAAATGGTTTGGCACTCAGATGTAGCACTGCTGGAGTATTTTCCTGCAAGTGTTGGAAAGACGTGCATCCCCAAGGTGACAGGGTTAAGGTGGGCACAATGTGCACAACACCACTCATCCTGTCTCCAGGTTGGATCTAACATTTTTCAGCCTGAAAGCCAAGCACATCTTTTAAAGTCAGAAATGAAGGCAGCAAAAGCATAGTCCCACTTGCACTTCTATGTTCTGAGTCCCTACTCAAATTCTCCCTCTTTTCTTCCCAAAGTTCGCAGGAAACACATTGTGAGAATACAATGAAGAAATACCCTCTGCCAGCCTTTTCCTTCAATCCTGCTGCTTGTCCAAGGTGCAGCGAGGTCATGGAGGAAAAGAGGAAGTCTGTGATGTAAAATTAATTCCTGTCCCTGACAATCACAGGCTGTGGAGTGGGCTTGAAGGTAAGAGGATGTGGAGCAGCTACTCAAGTAGAAGAGTGTGATCTGTGTACGTCCCTGAAACTTAGATGGGTTATGGCTTTTCCTAGTTTATTATTTTAACCTATGGTTGTGCCTTAGCCTGTCCCCACTGTTTGGATTTGCGAGGGCAGCCACTGTGAAGGCAGGGAGAGCTGTCACTCCTGGAGCCAACCTTCCGTGCAGCCCTGCTGAGCTCCTGCCTTCACAGCACTGCAGATAAGCTTTTCTCTCCCTGGTATTACTACATTAATCCACCAAATCAGTTCACTTATCTGAGAGCAGTGCTTTGTAGAGGCTGAGACCATGGGAGCTGATCCTGCCACATGGACCTCTGCAGCCACACGGTTGGACTTACCATGAGGCTGGAGACACGGCCTGAGCCAGGATCATGGGCTCCTTATGGAATGTAACTGCCACGATTTTAAACTATTCTTGGATAGGCTAACCACAGAAGGCCTGAATAAATCTACTCATGCTTGGATGGATTATGCAGCTGTTTACAAAGTTTTAATAGACAAACAAGCTTCTTATTAGGACAGAGAAAAAAACAAAACATTGATTACTTCTAACCATGATATAAAATAATTTGGTCAGCTAGGGTTTAAGTCACTTTCCATTATCTACTTAAGCACACAACCCAGAACCTACTTCTTTTCTTGGTAAGGAGCACTGACTTCCTTGGAGCCTTCATAAAGACTGCCAGCAAAGGAAGGAGATGTCCTAGCTCAATTCAGACAAAGAAGAATCTGCTCTGCATCACTTAGTCCTACAACATGTCCTAAGGGATCGCTGCACTGTTCCTACCATGTCCCAGGAAAGAGGCAGATGACACTGGGCTGACTCTCCTCAGCACAGAGATCAGTTGAGGTGCTCATCTGGGAGTGGCTCATTTGTCACAGTCCTTCCACCCATTTACAACTCAGCCAAGAAAACAAGCACAAGCTGAAGAAGCTGAGGAGCTCCCAGCAGCCACTTAATTTCCCAGGTAGAGTGACTCCAGTAAAAGCAACTGGTTTTCACCCTCTTGGAAGCAGGAAAAAGAAAAAAACTTGTAGAAAAAGCTCCCAATTTTCTCCTCTTTTATTATCTGCTAGTATTGTGACTGTATTTCTTGCTCTTTAGTGCCTATGTGAAGGAGCTTAAAACACTCGAGGAAGAAACTCATTTTAATGTTCTCTATATTCAAGAGGACAAACATCGTTGAGTAAACCTTCACTTACTACTTCCTTCACAAAAAAACTATTATTCTCTCTTTCAGTACAACTCAAATACATTCTGAAGTTATTATAAACAGAACAGTTCTGCAAGATCAGTAATATTCCCAGGCTGCCATTGAAATTAACAGAGTATTTTGGCATCAGGAACTCTGCAGTGTCAGGTGGTCATTAAAGATCTCCAAATCTGCCTTGTAGTTTTTTTCTATTCCTGCAGTATTCATTTCAGTGCATTCCAAAATAACCATCAATATTCTCAAGAGCTGTGCTCCATGTTGCTACCAAGTAGTGAAAAGAAAATTCAAGTTAGTGTAAGCAGTTTTAGAAAGTACAAGGGAGGAAAGAAAAATATCATTCACATGGGTGGAAAATAAAACAGATAATCTACTGGTAAAAACATTGGAAAAAAAAACCCCTTGTATATTTTAGAGTTATACTGAACCCAGAATTCATAGCATCCCTTCACAACTGAAAGAAAAAACATGTAGGATGTCTGCTACATTGTTTTCCAATCCTTTGTTTCTCACTCTTACACACTTACAGGTCTGGCAGTGATTCTCTGTTGGTCCCCAGCACCGTCCTGTGCAGGACTTGTGGCAACGACCACCTGCAGGACAGACAGAAAGAGAGAGATTGGAAATGTGGCTTCCTTTCATTCCTTTAACATCCAGCAACTGCGGAAGAGGAGAGTCCATCTTGTCTTTGGAAGGTTTTTATGCTTTAGCAAGGTTGCAGCAGTGCCTGTAAAAAAGGCCCACCTAAATAACCAGACCTGGTGTCAAACTTATATGAAACACAGATACTTATCTAAATGTTTTATACCCTAAATACCTTTCTGGTATGCATTATGACTGGGGCATTTTAAAACAAAAAGAAGTATGAGCAAGTCTGGAGGACTGAGGTACAATGTCATCACTCAGTGCTATCGCAGTTGCTTTCCCCAGCCTCTGTAAGACCTGCTGATTCTTCCACAGCAGAAGAGATGGCTGTGCTGGAAAGGCTACACAGCTACCTACCTCCTGTCCAATTTCATCTGAACAATGGGACACTCTACCCAATGCCTTTGGTTAAAAGCCACCCCTCTTCCCCACAAACTTGCATGGTCTGCGTGTCCAAATTATGGTAAGGGAAATGTGCCCTGTACAACTACTTAACCCCAGCAAAGCTCACAGGACCTTCTGTTTTCTGGCTGCTGGTTCTTTAGTTGCCTGTGGTTGTGCTTCAGAAGGAACCTCATGTTCCTTCAGACCTTGGACATGATGCTCTGCATCATCTTTCCACATGCTAACAGGTTTAGTCCCTGAAGAAAAAGAACTGTAGGGGCTTTCACTGTAAAATATAGCTGGAAGAAGAAGCATTAGCAGTGGTAGGTTTTGTAAACTACCTAGTGATTAGTGACTGAAATCCACTTGGACTGAAGTGGGAGTTGAGTTCACATGTCCATGTCATGGGAAAATGCTGACCCCTGTGAGAGGGAATGGCAAGCAAGGAGAAGAGCTGGAATGTTCTCTTCTGGCTGCAGTTCAACACCACTGGAGAGAGTGCTCAGACAGTCCCACGCCAGTCCGGGCTGTGAGGGAATGGAGACCCCATTCCATGGCTGCCATCTGGACATGGCCAAAGTCTAGGTGCACTCCCAGGTGTGGCAGTGCCTGAGGGGCAGGCAGCAAAGCCCTTCACAAAGCCAGAGCTGACGGGATGAGCTGAGAAATCCAATGTAAAGCTTATGGAAGACTATGCACAGTCCTTATTGCTGCGCTTTTGATCGCAGGAACCCAACCTAGTGTTTGATTAAACTTTTATCCATCACTGAATACTGCTGAGATTCTGCTAAGTGAATTTCCCCTTTGAACCTGATCCAGGTTCAATCCTTTTAATCGTGTATTAACAGCTGCTGCTGCTAACACTGCTCCATTACACTAAATCAAATACTTGCCACATGCCCTGATGGGAGACGGTGTCGGAGAAAGTGCAAAATGTCTCTCAGCTAAGGCTGGATCACCCTAAACACAAACACTGCTCCTCTGCTAGCAGTGTGCTCACACCTGCAAGATGTTACAGAGCTGAGCAAACCCACCGTGATGGTTGTGTGAAG
>NW_008236441.1:1847404-1850760 GCF_000691975.1 Corvus brachyrhynchos | reverse complement strand
TGATGCTGACTGGTAATTACCACACTGAATGCCAACTACCTTGTTAAAACTACCAGCTCCTTGTTGCATTCATGTTCATTTAAAGCAATTATACTTGGGAAACATTGTTGCTGACATCACCAGCACATAATTTGCTGTCACCTTCTACCATATGTTTATTTAGATCACAAATGTACTGTACCTACATAAATGCAAACTCATTCTGGCTGACAGGGAGGGCACTCCATCTGGCATGAATAATGAAACTTTAATCAGTAATAACGATTATTATGATTATTAAGAGACTACTGGAACCCTGCACAGAAAGCAAATATATCCACACTGATTTATAAGAATGAAAGTTTAAAAAGGTGAGGTAAACAGCAAATTAAAGGAAGAATTTCAGCAGATGAGGCTTGATAAGATACAGGTTGTTAGCTGATTTTGGTACTTGCTGAACTGAATAGAAATGCTCCCCTGGAAGTGGGTTTTATTAACTAGCTATTCCTGATCAGCAGGAGGAGCGGGATGGATGCACACTCAGAGAACCTTCACCACTGTGGGCTATGCTTGGCCCTCCCCTGAGCCGGAGCATCCCTGCTGGGGCAGCTCGGGAGGAGCCACAACCCACCCAGAAAGGGGCCTCCTCTTGCAAGAGTCTCCTCTATCCCAATCCTTCCTTGAGGTCCAATCTCATGCCTCTCTAGGCTCAGAGGTCTGGAGTGCAGGGAGAAAGCTGGAGGCCCTGCATCCAGCACCAGAAAGCACTGCACAGATCACTTTCAACCACACATTCCTGAGGCACAGTAAGGCTGCAGTCTGGCTGCTCCTTCCCCTTTTTGTCCCTGGATTCCACCCCATTCCAAACCATACTGTAAACACTGGGCTTTCCACTGCAACATGTGCTGTGGGATAACACAGAAGAAAACTTCAGCATCCCTCTGATGCCTTGAGGTGGCCACGTAAAAACAGAGACTAGACAAAAATAAGAGAATAAAAGTAGGTATTTATTTGAAGGGCCTTCAAAGGTACACCCTGGGCAGTCAAAAGGCTGCACCCAAGATGGACTCTGGGTCACAGGTTCTTCACACTTTTATAAGTTTGGTCCATTTGTGTATCAGGGTTAATTCTCCAATTATAACTTCAGTTAATGATGTAACTACCCCAAGTTTGCCCCCCTTCTAGGCTTTAGTTTACACATTTTGGCACCTGGTGTCCTTGAGGTGGAAACCTAGAGAGGCTTGTTATGTCTGCCTAGCATGAGAGAGCAGAAGTTAACAGGCCACAAGAAACTTCAGAGTTACACACCAGGCAGTACAGGATTCGAAAAATATAAAAGTTAAAACCTAAGGCATCACCTCCAAGTGATTCCTAACTAGAGATTCTGTAAATGATGCTCTTAAAATAGAAATCTTCATATCTGAAGCTCTTAGGTGCTGAGCTGATCCTCGGTACGCAGCCAAAAATTTATTCAGCCACCTCTATTCCTCTTGGAAATAAAAGCAATTCAGCATCTTCAAAACATAATTTTAAAAAAAAAATTTAACTTGCATGCCTGCTGCCTGGTACATGACTTTGTTTGGCAGTGTCAGATGATGATTTGCATTTAAATAGAGATATTTAACAATAAAGCAAGAAAAGGCTGCCAGTTTCCTTTTTTCTCACTGGGAACTCAAAAGTGTCTGTTTCATTGTTTTCACTTTTCTCAGCTGTACAGACACAACCAGGAGCTGAGCTTGTAGGCAGCACACCTCTGAATTGCATTGTTATGTGTCCTTTTGAAGGTCAAATATACTGAGAATTAAAAACCAAACTCCCTCCAAACAGTGTATCTATATTGGCTTGGTTGTTTAAAGAGAAAAATAACTTTCTTTGCTCTCAGTATGAACTGGTCTAGATTCTGCCCTCACAACCCTCTGTATTTCACCTGGTTTTCCCCACTAAGGGAAAATCTGTCCTGTAATAAGGACAGATTGAAACACATTAAAGACCAGCTCTGCAAAATTAAAACAAAAATAGTCCTGTGGAAGTCAGCATAAGCACTCAGGAGCATAACAAGCATTCATGTGAGGAGCAGATCTCACAATTATATCTCTATGTCAGGCTTAAATGATAATAAATGTATTGGCCCTAAGGTTGACAAGGCCCTTGGAGAAATTCTACCACTACTCACAGATCTTCCTGTATATATTTCTTAAGATTTTTAGACTGTGAGGCAACAGAATTGAAAAAAAAAATTATTAAACAATTTGTGGCATAAATCATTCCTGTCATTCGTTGTGTCTAAAATATTCTAAACCCCTCCAGCATACAGCAGAAAGGGCTAAAAGAATTTGGCCAAAAAAAACCCTCTGCAGGGCACAACCTTGGCCCATTCACTTGATTCTTGCACATTAGTGAAGGCACATTAGGAAACCCTGTGTTTTCCTTTTCCAAGCAAGATAAGGAAGAGAAGAACCTACAAAATTCTCCTCCCCATTACAGCTGGGACGCTGGAGTACATTTCTGCTCCTGAATAGTAGCATTGTTTTGCACACACAGTGACAGTTTGGAGGCTTCCATAATTTTCACAGGCTTTGTTATGAAATCTAGGTTAAGAAAGGGCAGATTCCCACTGGAACATGAGAATTAATTTTGCTTTGGCAAATTGCACACAGAAAACCAATGTTTTGTCTCCTGGGCTGTCTTCCCTTGGGTAAAACTACTGCAACAGATCTGAATTACAGACTCTGGCCAGAGCACCTTCCTTGTCATTTCCAGGATAGAGTTTTATTTGTGAGAGATGCTTCTGTTTTCCCAGCCAGGGAAAGCCACCAGCAGAAAATGTTTGCTCACTAGCTTGGGAAAGACCAAGGTTACTTCATCCTTGTGTTTTCCTGAGAACTGAGAAGGGCTTTCCTTTGACTCCAGACTGACTTTATTATTTCAGAAACAGTAAAACCGCAAAGGATTAAGTTACTGATGAGACAAGAAAAATGAAGTCCTCCTCTTAGCTCTAAGTTCAGTGTCATACAGAGAAGAAACACTGCTTCCTCCCCATCAGCTATGCCAGCTGCCTTGAGCAGACCCCTCTCAGTAGAAGGATGTTGGGGTTTTAGGAGCTCTCCTGGTTTTTTGGGTTTTTTTCTGTTAAAGGAATTTCCCCCCCCCCCAATACATGTTGCATGGGGAACAAATGGCCAGGTACTTCAGAAAAACAAAAGACCTGGCTGCTCTTTTTGTTTCACCCGGGTGTGTGGGCAGTTCGATCTGGTGTTAGGACAGAGAGGGAAGCTGCTTTCTTCAGCCACTTTTCCTTCTGCTGGAGAAGCCCCGGGATCCCAAGCCCGCCTTCCCTGCCCCACTGGGAGCCGGGCTGTGGCCACCCTGCCCCGCAG
>NW_008236441.1:1821978-1847168 GCF_000691975.1 Corvus brachyrhynchos | reverse complement strand
AGGGGAAAGGGCCTGAGAGCCGAGAAGGCTGGGACTGGGTTTGTGATTGTTTGCTGTTACTGCCATAGTTACTGTTGTTTGTTTGACTGGTTATACACATATAGATATATAATAGTAAAGAACTGTTATTCCTATTTCCCACATCTTTGCCTAAAAGCCCTTGATTTCAAATTATAATAACTCAGAGGGAAGGGGGGTTGCATCTGCCATTCCAAGGGAGGCTTCTGCCTTCCTTAGCAGATACCTGTCTTTCAAACCAAGACAAAGAAAAGCAGAAATAAGAGAAGTGTCTCACTTTGCACAAAACTTACATTTACAGATGGTTTCTATCAGGTTAATAAATCATCATTCAGTATTAGGATATCTGCAACACACTGATACTGAAGTGCAAGTAAACAGACAAAATAAAGTGGCTTAGATGGTTACAAGCCATAGTTTTAAGCACCCTCTTTACTTACCTAACAATCTAAAATAATTGATTAACTATCAAAATAGTTATAAATCATTTAGTAGCTTCTGTAAGCTGCTTAGAAACTCATCCTTTACCTGAAAAATTCACTCCTGCACAAATGCTAGAGACGCCATAGAGATGTTTCTAGACATAACCAGCCCTGAAGTCCAAGAAATTCCAGGTATACTCTGTGGTAAGAGTCCCAGGCTGTTCTTTGCATGGCTTAGGTGAGACAGAAGGTTTGAATATGGCTGTGTGGTGTTTTTCTAGGCAGCTAAACTCCTTAGTTCTATGTAGGTATAGATAACAAAATCAACATGTAATTCAAACACCTCAGCAGAGCATTAAGGAGAATTAAAGGTACTATTGTTGTGATGGATTGTTCTGCCTTTATCAGGCCATAATGCTTTCCCTGTCCTTGTCTGACTATTCCTATAGTCACACATTCATTCATTCACTCACACTTCTTTGTTAGGTAAAAATAATTTTGCATTTCCTACCGGCCCTGTGCTAGCCTTCAGATCTCTCGTATCAATTTGAAAGTTAATTACCTAAGAGAGTCTCACACTTCCCAGGATTTCCTTCCCTTATGGCAGGAGAGACACGTTGCAAGAAAAAGTAAAACTTTCCGTAAAAGAAGAAAACATGTGATAGAAATACCTAGTGCTCATTTTCTCTCCCTCTCTGTAACACATTATGGGATACAGAAATCTAAGGGTCAATTCCACTGCTAAAAAACTATGTGGCTTTCACTCGTGTCAGATGAATTCACCTTAGAATCTATCACCAAATAGTTTTCCAGTGTAGGATTAGTCCCATAAAATTCAGGCTTTTCTTTAACAAGCTGTACCTGCATTGGTATTGTTACTTTTATTATGGTAAATGGCAGCAGCTGACCTTTCTGTCTCCTCTCTGCATGTTTGCTTCTCTCCTGAAGTCTCCATGCCCAATGGAGACACCCTGCACAAACATTAATGGGATCCCTTTACAGACAAAACTCTCATAGGGTTCATCAGTGAGCACTTACACTGTGGAAAAGCACAGCACCTGTTGTGGATCCATCCACGCATCCATCCATCCATGCATCCATCCATCCATCCATCCAACAGTTCCCTAGAACCCAACCCCACCTGCCAAGAGGGTGCATCCAGCCTGGAGCTCAGTAAGGGTGGAAGCAAACTCCTGCTCACAATCATTTCCAACAGGGACTTCCAGCTCTGCCAGTCAACACCTCTATCTCCCCCTCATCTTCCTCAGCAGATAAGAAAAGAGACAAACACAAATGGAGAGGGACTCAGGGACAGGCAGCTGAAAAGAAACTGGCCTGGGAAACAGGTCTGGGAAATGAAAACAATCCAAGAGATATGCCCTGAAAGACAGGCACGGAAAGAGATACACGGACAGTGTGAGGGAGAGTAGGGAGAGGGAGCAGAGATAAAACTCAGCCAGCACTGAAGAAAACAAAAACTGAATACCAAAGAGGGATGCATTTCCTTGAGTAATGTGGGATGGAGACAATCCTTGCGTGTGCACAGGGACTGGGCATCTGTTGAGAACTGCAAAATTACAGAGTATTGCCAGATACGCTGGTGGCAGACAGTTTTGATTTTAAGAGAGATTGGCCACCAGAGGTAAAGGAATAAATAGAAAGTCAAGAAGAGCATGTCAGCAGCACTGAACGGGCTCAGGCTGGTGGATTCATATCTGTTGCTGACAGCTCTGAGCTGATAGGGAGCTCACTGTAACATTACTGCAGCTGCTACAGAAAAATGTCTTCAGGCCACGGTAATGACTACAGAAAGGGACCTGAGGGGGGTAATGAAGACACTGGTTATTTTTCTCTGTCTGGAGCAGACAGTGCTGGTAAGGCTGTGTGACTCGATGCATTAATTGGGGGTTTAGTCATCCACACAAAATAAAAACCTTCACATATGACATAGACTAAAACTTTACACTGATTAAGCAATTAGGAGCTATTAATTATCACTGCTTATAGCTGTTAGCACAGAGCAATATAAGTGAATTCCCCCCACTGTGATGGTGAATTAGTTCCAATCAGCATCAAATGCCTTCCTGAACATGCACACAGGGATGCTGAGCAAATGGGGAGACTCAGCCAGAAGGCTAAAATGATAGGTCAAGTCATACCTGCTGCTTGGCAGGCTCATCAAGAACAACAAAGCCTCAGGAATCCTTCTGTTGTAATCATTATTGTTAAAAAAATCATCCATAGGTAACTGCCCCTCCTCCCACAGTGCAGCAGGAGCGGAAGTGCAGCCCGGTCCCTGCTGATGGGGGTCTACACTGGGGTCAGAATGAAACAGTCCCTCCAGTGGACCATCCCCAAAGCACAGAGATCTCAACCACGGGCCCCTTCAAAATACTGGAATAACTCTTATTTTCCCTTTCCTCTGTGGGGAAGGAGAGGGTGCTATTCTGCCACCCGTATGTGAACTCTCACCCAGGGTGTGGAGTTAGGCGTCTCGTTCTCTCCTTTGCTTCCCGTGATGAAGGCTCTGTGCTCCTGGGTCAGCAAGCCAAGAAACAGTCTGGGGGCTGCTCTCTGGAAGGGGAGAGCACCGAGCTGGCAGCCATCACTCCCCAGGACAGCTCTCCTGGCACAGGGAGCTCTTCAGCCTCAAAGGGAGAGAGCGGGGCACAGCACACAACCATTCCTGGGCTCATGCCCCACAGCTCGGTGGCTGTGATCACTGGTGAGCCATGGATCAGAGCACCCCTAGGACTATATCTGTATTTAACTTAATGATTATTTAATACTCAGAATTTCAACAGAAAAATAGAAAAGACCCCAACTAAGACCAGCCTGGGGCAGTTTCCACTGGGAGGCGAGAACCAGGATGTACAGATTTGAATGCCTTGATGCAAGGAGGAAACTGAACCCTGCCCTCCCACACCCTGAAGAACTCCTGAGCTGATAATGTGGATAAAAAGGGGAGAAAAGTCCGTCTTACTGAGGAAATTTTGAGTGTGAGCAGAAGACAGGTCTGTGAGAGGAAGGCACTGCAGATTCCAGCAGACAGAGACCATAGAAAGCCAACATCTTCTATGCCTTTATATTCACCTCAGCATTTCCCCCTGCATGGAGGTGTTGGGAAGTGCCTGCATTTCCTGTCTAAGAAGCAGTGACTGCCATGCCCTGCACTGACACCTGCATCCTTCCCTTCCCGAGGTCACTACCCCGTGGCTCTCAGTCCTGGCACTTTCCTGGTGTGACAGCACAGGAAATCCAAACCCACAAACAAGCCAGCAGCAGGGGATCCCATGGGCACCCGTGGCAGTGCCTGGAATAAATCTGGAGCCAGGTCTCTGTCCATAGGAGCAGCAGCACTTTACTGCCCGATGGATAACTGGGCTGAGAATGGAAGGATGCAGATATAAGTTGCTTTTTTCAGGGACACAATGTGCAGTGCTGGGAGAAAAATTCCTGCACTGTTAGAGGAGATTTTCAAAGGAGGCTCTCAACAAACTCAAACACACAGCTGGGAGTGTTCTTGTGTGGATTTAGTAGCAGCTCTTCAAACAGATCAAGTCAGTCAATACCACATAAGTCAAAATACTGTCCCGTTATAATTTCCTGTAATGCAGCCAAAGCAGTAATAAAGTTCAAACAGAGGGACATACAGTTTTCATTTTTTAAACAAAGTAATAACCTCAAAGAAAGGAAATCAGAACTTGAATTGGCTTTTAAAATTCATTTTATTCTTTCTTGATGTCTTGTAGTATTCCTAGAGTCTGGCAGGGTGTATTTAGAAGTGCTAATGTTGTAATCAACTTTTGACTCAATTATATGTAAATACTAGAAAGGAATTCCTCATTCCCATGAAATCTGGAGTCCTGTTTTAGGCCAGTTTTTGAAGTTTGGGTAGGCCTCTTAATATGATTATCTAAAATGTATTTCTGGCTACTTGAAACAAAACTGATTATTATGAAACAATACTTGGCCCACAGAAGCCCTTTCTCTGTTGGAAAACAATGGTTGGACATATATGCTGATATTTAAATTTAGTGTTTGCTACACACAAAAATTTAATGAAAATAATAATACAAATTTCAAACTGCAATTTCCTGGACAATCTTCAGCTATCAGAGACCTGCTAGGAGGTGATGCTTTGGGCATGATGGGACTGTCATGTAGGTTTAATACTGCAGGAGGTGTGAAGGGACCAGAAGGAAGACCCTGAAGCTGCCCTGAGTTCGGGCAGACCTGTGACCAGAGCCCTTTAGCCAGGCTGTCCACAGGACAGCAACTCGCGTGACAGTTCTGAGAGTTTCTGCCAGAACAGACAGACCTAACAAAATCCTTAAAAAACACAGATGTGATAGCAACAAAGGCTTGGGGTGGTTTTGTGTTTGATGAAGGAAGCAGAACAGTGTGTTGGGAGAGGCCACCTGGATAGTTCCAACACTGCAGCCACCCCTGTGAGGCACCAACCAAGCCCATCTGAGCGGGGGGCTGGGACATGCGGGGTGAGAGGCACACAGCAGCTTCCAGATCCTGCAGACACTATTCAGCAACTGATTTTATACTCTTTCTTTCCTTTCCCTAAGCAGCTCTTCGAAGGCAGGTTGTGAGAGCAGCTGAAGCTTGCTGCGAGAGACCAACCCCACCCACCCACTCACTACAAATCTGGCAATCACCACGCAATTAGGCTGTTTTAAATATTCCCAGTATTTGGGGGTTGCTTCCTACTTTCAAGAAACACCGGTGCTTGTGATAAACAAGCTGCCTGTAATGGAGAGGAATGCTTTCATTCAGCCTGAAAGTCTCTCCCTTGTGCAATACACTGCTTAAACACCAATCTGCCATAAACAGGTGCTGTGCAGTAGTACATTATACACACACAGGTTGCCATTAACAGATAAGCATTTGCCAACAGTTGCTGTACACCACTACGTGGAGCCCTACTTCAGTGCTGTATCTAGAGAACCACTGCAATATTTTATACATCAGCATGGTAACCTCTGCCACTGGGTGGGTGACTTTCACCCAGCAACTGCTACAAGAAGGAAGGAAGATACTCAGTGAAACTGGTCAGCACTTTGGCAGGGACAGGGATGGTTCTGCACTTGTGTATTTTTGCTTGTATTTTTGCAAAAATATATTTCTCAGCGCCAAGAGATGCCCATGCCAGAGATTCTTCAGAAACTGTTAATGCTGGTTTTCTCCGTGCTCTCCTCTCTGTGCTCACGACTTCTAGAAATCCCCACCTGTGTAGCAGTTACTTTGCTAGGCTCTGGCAGCATAAGTTCTGTCCCTCACAGCATTATTTATTCTTATTTGCATTCGTTACTTATTTTTTATTCAGTAACTCAACTGTGAGAGGCATCGTATTTCCATTAGATGCCACGTCTGCTTGCCTTTCAAATCGGTTTCAAGGGCAGTCACCAATTGACAAATCCCTTCTGAAAATGCTGGCTGAAGGTATTTATTAGAAAGCTAAACTGATTCCCTTTATTTAAAACACACTGTTCTGGGTTGAGGAAAAAACATTACAGGCAACTTCAAGCAGTTCAGCTTGCCATTCCAATGCAAATCAAGTTCATTGTACCACTAGATTTCACGTACTCCTCCATCCTCAGATATATCTGCTTGGCAAAAACTATTCTTTAAAATCAAATTTTTCTGTTACTGTATTTGTCTTTCAGTTCCAGGTAAATAAATGAATTCTGTCTGGACTGGAGATTCCTTAATGGAAGGAGAAGCAACTTCCATGTAGACTGAACAAAAGGCAGCCGTGGGACTTTCTGTCTGGCTGATAAAAGATTTTTTTTCCAACTGAGATGTCCATGAAACCGTGCACTGCTGCTGAAGTGCACTGCTGTAAGCCTGTGAAGCGTGTGCCACATGGAAGGAGCTTGCACAAAACGGTTGAGGTGTTTGTGGCTTTTTATGGAAAAGAACAGCTTCTCCTCCTGGCTTTGCCATGGTGATGCTGGCGGCAGGGAACATGTTCTGTACCCAGACCACCTGTCTGCTGAGGCCCCGTTTGCTGGTCTCCAACCATACATTTAAAATGTTAATTGAACTTCAAGTAATAACCTCAATGAAAGGCTATAATTTAACAAACTCTGCAATAACAAACGTCTTCAGGGTATACTTTCTGCAATGCCATTTTCTCCGTAGGTAGTTTCCAATTTAGATGTACACCAAAAATGATATACTAGCTATTCTGAAAGGTGGCTTTAAGCATGAATTAGTCACTTCCCTCTTTTCTTTTCACCGGCATACATAAATATATTGCTGTTACTTTGGCCTTCTACAGAGCAAAATCCTTGTGCTTGGAAAAAAACACAAAATACCTTGCAGGAATAACTGGACAAAACGTGGTTATCTCATCTGTGTCCTGGTTCTGAGTAATGGGGAGTGGGTTTGCAAATACTCATGATTTACATGTAATTGTCTCCTGTTACAGAAGCATCCACTGGTCTGAAGGAAAGCTGTCCTTGTACTTTTATGTTCACTGCATTCACCTCTCCTCAACCCTTACTAACCAATGGCTTTTTTACACCTGAGGGAAAGGACTCCATCCTTTTCCTGCTCTGACCCAAGTCTGACCCAAGACTCCATATTTCACCAGTGTGGCTGTGGCTTCCCAAGCACAGCAGGACGGGTCCTGTGCGGAAGTCTGGTTTGGGTGGCCCAGTTCAAAACACTGATGTGGACATGGAACAGCATTTTATACAGTTTAGGCACAGCACACCTGAGAACTGGTGTAAGGTCAGGACTTTTGATTGCAAGGATCTGACAAACTCCTATTCTTCACAGCTATCACATAATTACTTCAGAGTTAAACACCCAATGGTCTGACCTGAGTATAAATTTCCAGGTAAGTGGCTTTGTGTAAAAATGATCCTTTTCTAATATTGCAACTACTGGTACAAAAGCTGAGTTACTGTGCTCTGTGGAGAATTACAAGGTCACTACTGAACATTAAATCAAGGGGCTGCCCACCTGTCAGGCCTTGTTCTGTATCTGCAATAAATGGCTGTACACAAATTCACCCACATACCTTGCCAGCAACTCCAAACACAGACTCTTAGTACCAAAGGGAGAATATAAAGCTTATCACTTATACAAAATTCCATGCACATATCAACTCATGCTTCTTGTGAAACACAGTACAAGAATATACTACATATGCTGAAAAGAATGTACCTATATCCACATGTCTGATTTTCTGCTATAACAATTAAGAAAAAAATGTAAGGAGCTTTTGGCCTTAAACTAGTTTGACATAAAGACATTTCTACTAAACTAAGTTTCTATCAGATTGTTCCAATTTCTGTAATATTTTAAAGAAGTATATTTTAGAAACCCTACTACTCCTTTTGATAAGCATGTGGAAAACTGGCAGTAGAACATGGCTCAGCAAACACTCAGTTATTGGGGTTTGTGGGGCAGGTTAACCTGAAAAAGCAACTCACAAAACACTGTCTCCAAAAAAAAAAAAAAATTTAAAAAAAAAATTTAAAAAGACAATTATGGAGCCAGCACTGACTCCCATCAACCAAACACAGGGATAAGTATGTCAAACTGAGCTGTAATGCTTCCAAAGACACCTTCTCCCAGGTAAGGTCACTGGCAGCTTGGATTGCCAGGAGCACAGAGGGCTGACTTCATAAGCAGCTACGCATGTGGGAAGTCCATTTTTTGTTCCTTTAATTAAAATGCAAAGCACTGGCTAAATGGTAAACATTTAATTAGATTTGTCTCTATGTTTCAATATTAATAAAACACATGAAAAATGCATTAAGACCCAGCTAATTGGGGACTCTCCAAAAGTAGCTGTAAATGAGCAATTATAATACAATTGGGGTGTTGTTCCCCAGGGATCCCCAGGACTGGCACTTCTTAATATTCCAGACAGAGGTTTAGAAATTATTAAAATATCCCAGGCACTAAAGTGTACAGGTGACAGGAAGAGTGAAATCCCAGCAAACTACAGTGAGGAGCATCCAGTATCAGAGAGCGAGCCAGGCTGGTGAGTAAGCTGGAGTCACTCACACCAAATGACTTTTATAGAGCCAAACATAAGATTGCATGTTTCAGAATAGAACACACAGGCTGTATTTGATGGGGAAAAAAAGGGAGTCTCTAAAACACACAGATATCAGAACTGCCTGAACACCAAACTCCTCACATGAAGCTGAAACACAAAGGATGTAATTTTTACTTCCATTGGTTCTATCGGTAATAAAATGCCACACATGCTTTGGCTTCTGCCTTCCAAAAGCAAACTGAAAAATACACAGCTTACATTGATGAGCAATTAAAATTACTCTGGGGCTGGAAAGAAATTCCTCCTTGTGAGACATAGGAGAGCCTCTATCTGTCTAGCTTTTGGAAGATCAGGAGGTGAGCTGATGACACAGTACACAGGGAGAAAAAGCTGGCTACAAGAGCTCTTTGAGCCAGCCAGAGAAAGCGGGAGATGCAACATCTGGGATTTAAAATTGTGCTCAGATTAGAGATAAAGGCAGCTGGTATTATTCATTTTAATACTGGTAAGTAACCAACTTCTGGAGGGACAGCTGCACTTCTGAAAAGCTCCAGAGCAGTGCTAGGAGAGTGCACAGAGCACCAGAGCCCTGAGCTTGCCCATCCCTCGGTCACTGGAACCTCAGAGCCAGGTTGGAAGATGAGGCCAGGGAAGTTCCTGAGATCCACACCAGGCAAGCTGATGATATTTCAGGCCTCTGCATACAGGAAATAGAGCTAATGATGTTTCAAGGCTCCTTTTGCCCTTGAAAAATCTATGAATCAACAGGCAAAAAAGTGTGAAGTTTTGAAGAGCGGAGTTTTCAAGCAGTGTTTCCCTGGAATACGCCAAGGGATTTATTGAGTCACAGGCACACCAAGGGATTTATTGAGTCACAGGCACACCTCTGAAGACCAAGTCTTTTCTCCTTGTAACTCTGCAGCAGTGCTTCTGCACAGTTCAGAACTGGGGTGTTCTCACACCACAGGCTGAATTAGATACAAAGCAATGAGAGGAGTACCACGCTGTGAAGAGCAAGGAACTGAAGTTGTTCTGTCTGAAAAAGTACCTTGCCAAAAATTCTGGCTTTATTCACAGCTGACAGGCACTCAGTTGAAAAGCCAGATCGACAAAGGGAATTTTTTCCAGAGATCTCACCGCACTTCAGAGTCTAAGCAGAAACTTTAGCTCAGGAAAATACTTTAGAATGGATTTAATTTTCACAGAGTTTATTTTGCAGAACTCTGGGCACATGCCAACACAGTACTGCTTTTTTTTTTTTTAGTAACTCCTTGAAAAGCAACTTTTTTTTTTTTTAACTATAAAATGGAGAGTGATTTTTGCGTCCATATTACCCAGTTACCAGCTCTATCATGAACACACATTCATAGTTTCAGTACTTTTAAGAGCATTATTGACTGATTTGAACATAGGCTATTGGCTATGGAAGTGACCTCAATGCAACAATTCAAACTCTACAAGCTTTTCTGTGAAACAAAAGCTCCAAGTAAAGTTCCTCTGAAAATTCTGATTTAATACTATAGTCTTTGTCAAATCCCGTAAAAGAGCTCACCTGACAAAATGTGAGGCTCTTCCAGTTCCTGCTAACAACAACACTGAGGAGAACATTGAAGACACAGATCAAAGCAGCCAGATTTTCACTGGACTCTCCCAGAAGCTGCTCAGAGGGCTCTACTAATCTTGAGGCATTTTAGGCAAGAAGCCTAATGCTTTTTTCCTGCTTTATTTCTTGCACTGTTGCTGGGAACTGCACCCTGCGTTTCTACCTTTGAAGAGCAGAGCTCCAGCTCTTCTGTTAAGGAACTGAATCCAAAAAGTGGATGTGCTAACAGGAGTAGGCTCTTGCAAAGCAAGGCTTCAGCATGCTTGGCCAATGCTTGAATTCATGGCTGATTTTTGGAAGGAGAGAAAATAGATTTTCAGCGTTGCAGCAACAATTTCGGTAACGTAAACATAAAGGGAAAATTTAGGTCCTTGGAGAGTTAAGTGCTTTTGAGATTCCCACTGCAAGGTGCTCAGCTTAAAACCCCAGGCTGGCAGTGCAGAATTCAGGTAAATAGAAGAGAAGGCTGCTTTCAAATTACAACCAATGCCAAAAGCTTCAGCTACAAGATACCAGTATGGGAAGGCAGTGCAAGCAGTAAATATTTCAGTGTGTGAGTCAAAATGCCAGGCACAGCATGGCACAGCACAGAGGCTGTGTCCTGGGAGAGCTGAAGCACGGGTGGTCCCTGGTTCAGGGTTTGTTTATCCAAGTGCTGCACTGGCAGGCACTGCCTCTGTGCATCTGAAGGGTGACACCGTGTCATTCAGAGGCCTCCAACACGAGCTTTTCTGCATGCATTTGATCAGAAGTTGAAGAAAAAAGGAGAAGCAGCACTCAGGATTCGCATGTCTGCAGTATTTCTGTCAGCGTTTAAGACACCACGGCCTTTTCAAGTGGCTCCTTAGCACTGATGTGACAACGAACACCTGCGAAGAAGGGAATCAGAGGAGCTTTATTCCCAGAGTTCATTGGTCATATTCTCTTCTGTCTAGCACTGATGTGAATGAAGGAAGTTGCCAGAATTGGCAGATCCAAGGTATGAAACAGGCACAGAGGCAGGGGACTGATTTTACTTCTGAGCATCTTCGTTTCACTCCGCCCTTTTGTCTTCCTCCTCTGCTGATTGCATTGGAGCAGCCGGGGAAGTTCAAGTGCAATTATCCCTGAAGTCAGGCCATTATCAGCTTTTCCAGCTGGCTGGGGAAAGGAACAGCATGGGCACCTGCAGTGTCAGCTCCCTGACAGGCTGTGCCCTGAGCTCACACACACGCTGGTGCCCAGGTGCGCCTGGTGTGACACTGCATTCACATCAACCTGCTGCAGTCACTCTGGTCATGGCCAAAGCCCAGCAAGCATGGGGGTTCTCTGAGGGTGGACACTTGCTCTTTTGGACATGCAGACACCTCTGGAGAGGTTTTATGTCTTCTACTGATGGTTGGAAACAACACCAGTGGTGCCAAAGCACCAAACTGTTTTTGAGGCCGTTCCTGCTGGAATGATGATGTACTAGATTCTGACACTCATGGCAGTTCACAGCCTCTGTCCCTGGAAATATTCTCTGCCAGGGACCACTACTGAGGTGCTCTCAGTGGAACAGCCCTCACAACTCCTGGGGCATAAACTACCCTCCAGTCCTGCCAGCTACGGCTAAACATGGCATGTGATGCTGCTAGCCAGGTCTTACAGGATCACACACTTCCACAGACTTCCCTAAATTACTGCTAGGATGGACTTTGCTTAGCTTCACACAGCAGATTTGGTTGCTTCACACTCCCTCCTACAAAGGTTTCTAGATAAACAGTAAAACAGCTCTTTTTAAAATATTCTGACATTGGGATATTCTCAGTAATGCCAAGCAACATGTACTTCTGTAGCTGCGGTGGATTTAGCCAAGAT
This sequence comes from Corvus brachyrhynchos, assembly GCF_000691975.1. Classification (NCBI taxonomy): domain Eukaryota; kingdom Metazoa; phylum Chordata; class Aves; order Passeriformes; family Corvidae; genus Corvus; species Corvus brachyrhynchos. Next base: position 1,835,254 of record NW_008236441.1, on the reverse strand, counting down.
TTCCATTGGATAGGAGACACCTGAGACTTAAACAGTAAATACATACAGGTGCTGGATCCAGAAAAGCATGAGTCACAGTTTGTGCAGAAAAGAACTTTGTAGTGCACTGAGTATCATTTGCAGCAGTGGAGAAAAGCAAGGTTGGGCACAGCAAGCACTCAGGCTCCCTAGCAGGTTGTGAAAAGTGACATGTGAGCCAAAATTGAGAAGCATATACCTTATTTAATGACATTCTACACCAATTTCCAGGGTTAAAATTCAATGCTCATTTCTCCAAGTCCTATGTGTGTGCATAGTACGTGCATGCACCCACACACAGACAGGTATTTAATTACCAGCTATTTTAAATGGTGATTTCTGTACCTGAGTTCTTTGTTATCCAAAGTCTTAGGACCTTTATAAGTATTTGTTGGCTTTTTGTATAATGGGGTTTACATTTTCACCTATGTAAGCTGTGAAGACAGAAATGGTTTGGATTAACTAATTTAATCAAATTTCACAGGACTCATGAATTGTATTGAGATGGGATTGAGTTTCTCAGAGGAGAATTATTAAATTAAATTAATTTATTAATTATTAAATTAAATAAAGTCCAGTTGCACACTGCTTCATCCCAAGTAAAGAAAAATAGAGTAAAATTTGGGTGGCTATCTTAATGAAGCTGCCTTGGTACATAGCTCTCAATCATCATTGAAATAATGCTGTTTATCTTATTTATCAAGCACAAATGGCAAAGCACCAATTATTCCTTCCCTATGTTTCAAAACAAATCAAAAGGAATCAAAAAACATTTGAAGAAAACTGGACTTTGCTACAGGCGTTCTTTCATCTAGCTGTGTGTGGGAGCTAATATTTGCCTTCTTTGCTTTCAGGGTGTGATTCTAAAAGTACTCAGAATGGATCTTGTTACAGTTCCTCTGGAGTCACAAGTAAAGCTTCTGTTAGCTCAAAAAGATAGTATTGATGCTGGCTGCTTTTTTAAAAGAGCAGATGCATTTGTCTTGAAGAACTGGGAAAGGTTAAAAGAAAACCCAATAACAGAACAAAACAGAGTAAGAACCAAGTCTTTTTCTTGAAAAATGACTCATAAAAGTGTACAGGCATTCCCTCACCTTCAAAGGTTTCATCAGTTCTGCCTAGAACTGATGATCAGCAGTGATGAGGGTTTTTAAAATGCAAATAAGAGAGTTGGCTACATTACAACTATGTCAGGTTTCCAGCCAGAAGGCAGAAGTGATGAGGCTCAGCTCAGGAGCTGGGACGTCGAGGAGCAGTGCAGCTTGGCAGGCTCCTGGAGAAAGCCTTATCTCAAGTACCTGTGCTCTGGTATTAAGGGGAGCAGATGAGCAAGTCAGCCTTCTATAAAATCTATTACACCACAAAAAAAAAGCACCTAGTTAAAAACAAGTTGCTGCTTAGAAATTATTGGGACTCATCAAATGGTCCCTACCCAGAGTCTCAAGTTTTTTTTTTCCCCTGAGTTCCCAGCACACAACAGAAGAAATGAATTGTTTCTTGGCTGTAGTGAAAGCTAGAGAGGCCATCAGTCATTTACACATCCTCAAGGGACACCTTCAGATATAGAAAGCAATACAGAATGTCCTTATATCCAGAATGCTCAGAACAACATATCTGCTGTGGTGCCACCTTTGACACCTGATACAAACTTCTTCCCAGCCTGTCTTGGAATTTCAGTGTTGGTACATCCTAAGGGTACTGTTTAATCACACAGCATTCATTCTGAATGCACTTTAGTCCATTATAGAATATTTTGCTTAAACACTCTGTATCCCTGTCACCACCATTCACTACAATTCGTTATTGCTGCAAGAATCATAAGAGTGATTCACTGAAGGTGAACAATTCTAGGGAAGGGAAATAGAGAAACTCTAGGTACACAGATATTTCACGTTTGGAACAGAAACCATTAAAATAAAGAGAATGTAGTAAAAAACCAGAGAATTATTGGTTATATTGTGAAGAAAACCCCATCCTCTGCAAATTCTCTCTCTCTCTTCAGGGATATACACACAACACAACAGGATAACTATTTCTTTGAGGTTCCCTTCTCGTCTAAAGTCAGAATATCCGTAAGCTTGTACCATAATTACTCCAGCAGCTAATTATGATGACAGAGACAGACCGTTGTGACTCAAGGACCAGCCTGAGCAGCAGGAACAAATGCAAAGCAAACAACGTCTGTGCTTCTGCAGCACCACAGTGGCTTTAGCAATAAAGAAGAAAAAGAAAATGCAGAAGAGAGAAAGCAGATGAGAGAAAATTCAGAGAATCTATGATGTTCACAAATACCCTCTACAGACACTGTTTTTGAGAACAGACTAAGTGGTCCTCCAAGCAGTAGACAAACTTAGAAAAATGCAGGGAACAATGAAAGGAAAATTTACCAATATAATTCTCCATAACAGAGGATCAGGGAAAACTTGTGGCCATATTTATCCTGTTTCATGCTGAGGGGATGACAAGGCTGAGAATAAAAGCAGTACTTACATCCTGAGCTGCCATTTGTCGGAACCAGAGTGAAGTTGGAGGCCCAGGGGTTACGCACGATGTCTTGCCAGTGAATGGTGTCTGCAAAGCAGAGAAATTTGTTCTGGCCAACATACACCCCTCCATTCAGTATCTCTGTGCAGAAGAACAAGAGAATAAATACTTGTAAGACTTCAGACAGCTGATTAAATCTATTGCTAAATGTGTATTGGAGAGAGGGCATGAAATTTAAATGCAAAAAAAAATTTCTCACTGTAATCTGATTTAATAATCTGAAAACTGGAGGACAAGCAGCTCAGAGTATTTGTAAACAGGAACCCTTTATTCACATGCAGAAGGAACCTGACGAAGACTGACACACAGTTGTTTACCTTTTGTTCCAGTGGGATCATGTATGGAACAATTCTGTATTTTGTGGGTAAAACAACCTTCAACACTTAGCTGACTTTAAGAACACAAACAATCAATCACACTATACTGCATTTAATTAATTTGCAGAAATGCTTAAAACCTATAATAAAGAACCATGCTGTGCTGAGCCCACAAGACACGAGAAGGGGCCCATCAGCATGAGGTCTGGAGAAGATGTTAATTGCAGCCTGTGCTGCTGTAATACCATCATCCAAAACACCCAACTACTCCATAGCAATGGTCCAAATCTCAAATGCTATGATCCAAAACTCCTATTGACAGGCCTTGCTGGAAGCTTTGTGTTAAAGGGAGATGGTTTTTAAACAGGGGAAAGTTTTGTGGTTCTTAGGTTGTGGGGCTTTTGTGTGTTTTTTTGGGTTTTCTTTTTATTTTTGTATTTATAGCAGTTTGTTGAAAAAAGAAACACTTTGTTGCCCTGTGTCTAAAGACTTGATTCGTCAAGTCTCAACAAGAAAATGATCTTACAGTTGTTGGTTGTAGCACCAGGGTTTCCTCTGGAGCAAAAATTTTTTTTTCACCCTCTAAACTCTTGTTCAAATTCACAATTCCTCTACTTAACCTGTCTCTTTTATTTCCAAAGCAGGAGAAAATGCATGTGACTTTCATGAAAGTTAACAGCATCTACGAGTCTAAAACCTTCAGTGTCAGAGATTCAAGCCTCAGCAGAGGAATGTTGAAGGTCACTTACTAATGGCACCTCGGAATGGCATTAAGTGCTGCTATAGAGCCAAGAGTGCCACATTTCTCACAGAGACATGGAGAGTAATTCCTGACTGTGGTAGCAGCAATGATTAAGGTGGTCTGATAGTCCTCATACGCCAGGAAAACCTTTAAAAGCTGTAGTGGCAATGCAAACATTTACACACACCAAGGAACAATTACTGCATTTTATTTCTTTTCTAAATTTCAGGGTTTACAGGCCACAGCATGTAAATGAGGCAGCCCCCAATCAAGGAATGTATTAAGTAAAGGATCATCTGTAAATACATCTTTCTGCCATATTAATCAGTATTAGTGTTTCTTAGAAACCTCTGGTTTAAAAGCTTGGCTTTTCATTGAAAAGGGGCTTATAAATGAAAACAGTGATAATAATCTTACACAGAAAAAGAGTCCAGATTAGACATATAGCAATGATCTGTCTGTATGATAGTCTTATGATCACAGAAAAAAACCATACATCATCTGTTAACAATTTTGCTCTGGGGAGAAAGGGGGACTTCAAAGAAGAACACCCGAAATCATGATTAGTGATCATTTCTCTGTGTTGTCCCAGCTACACCGGATTACCTAATCCATTATGGCCCAGATTTTGATTAAAGATAACATAAAAACAATTAAAAAACCTGTAAAATCTGCATTTATAGCTTCTTAAACACACACACAATTCTACATAGTTCCTCTATCAGTTGGCACACTGAACTGGCATAATTTCTGGGTTTCAGAGCATCCTCTCATGACAATACCTATCCAAGTTTCTTTCCTGCTAGGAACTTTGATGCATTCTTGTATAGCAGGACCTCAAACTAAAAGTAATTTTAATAGTTTCAGTTTGTGGAGAAGAACTTTTTTTCAGCATAAAGGTAACCAGAAAGCTATACTTCAGGGAAGCCAACACCTCCCACAGTGATTTACTAAAAGTAACCACAAAAATGCTCTGACTTGCCTTATCACTGAGTAGCAAGTGCCTGTTTCTGCTGCTTTTTCCCAAAAATGGGATACAGTACCTTCATTTGCCCTGCACTGCACCATTTTTCACTGGTGACAGAATTAAAGTTTCCAGGTTACTGACGTGCTGAGGTGCAAATAAACCTGAGTAATATCAAAGGTGGGCTCTTGTCGATATTAAGTAAAACAGAGTTCAGAGTTTAGTATAATCTTTAGAGCACTTGTATTTGACTCTCCCTGCTCTCTGGGACCCAGACTCATTTCCACTCCACCTTCCCAATCCAACCTGCTATCTACTTTTCTTTACACCAAGTCCTCAACATGTGTAAATCAGCACAGATGCATTGGCTTCACTGACTTAAACTCAAAATGCATTTTGCACTTCTTTGCCCTCTCTTAGCAAGAACAATGCCTGGGAAGAGCTAATAAACCCTGTTACATGTTAAGCAAATGAAGCACAACTGTAATCAATATACAATAGAGCTGCTGTAAAATGAACTCATCATCATAAAGACATCATCTCATTTTAATTTACAGCCCTGAAAGTGAGAGATAAAGTTAAACAATGAACAGGAAGAGAAAGGCAGGATCTCTGCCTGTGCAGGTGAGCTAGCAATGGAAGCCAGGCAAAAGGAGGTTTCTTCTCATGTGTGCAACACCTGAGGTGCCTCTTTGCTAAACTCTTTCCAATGCTGGAGCGGAAGAGAGAATGCGAAGTCCCTGAGAGAATTTGTGAACAAAGAAGCCAGTTCCAGACAAAGAATCCCAAAACCTGCTGAAACATATTTTAAATACCATTTGAGGGTGAGTATTTTTGGCTTCTAAAACAATTTTTTGTGACATTGGAAAACTGTTAATCCAAGTATGACTCCGCTAGGAGCAAGTGCTATCCTTGGGCTTCCACCCTGCTCAGGGACATCAAGGTACAAAAGGGGATTTTGAAGCCCAAGACCCCCTTGCTTTCTCTGGGATAAGAGTTCCTAGAGGTGCCAGACAGCTTTGGACATCTCTCTGGGAGGTGTCCCACTTTAGAGTACCACGATCTCACATTTTGGCACCAGGGCTGCAGCCCGTGCCCTGAGCAAAGGAGTAGCACCAAGGGCTTTTGTCACTTGATTCTGAAGAGAATGACAAATCTTATCATCTTCCTTATTGTAACTACTCTACTGGTCTAAAAGCAGTATAATTCTGCAACCAAAGTTATATGAAAATAAATCAGCATGTGTCCTTGCCACTGACTTCTGTGATTATTTTGCTTATTACTGTCAAATTATTGTGGGGAACTTACATCTGCATATTATTAAAATTCTCTTAAATGGTTATTTACTCAGGAAGCTAAATCAGAAATGTGTTATCTGTTGTTATAGCTGCTATTTTCTTGCTTTCATTAGCCTAGTGAATCATTCCCACAGACTGTGGTAACCTATCATACAATACTAACAGGAGAAATGGAAACATACAGGTCTCTGGCAACCAAGAAACACAAGCACCTCACACTAAAGGGCCAGGAACACAGACATGTACATCACACACGGTTCATACTTAGTCTGCCAAGTCCAAAAAGGTACTCAGAGTCTGATTGGGGTCACTGAAAACACATTATCAACCACCTGAAGGATACGATCTTGCAAATAAGGCAAAGGGACCCTGGCTCTGCAAGGGCAGTGTCTGCTTAGACCAGAAAGGGAAACTACTTTTCTTCCATCTGTTAAAAGGGCATTTTATTGAGCTGACATTTTTTTGTGTACAGTGTAATCCCTCATGGTCTGCTATTCAATTTCTAATGTGGGTTAAATTGGCAAAACACGTTCTCATTCTGTAATGTATCCTGGAGTGAAAGTTACTCATGTATGTTTATATGCAGTGGGGGTTGTAAACGTCTATTTAGCTCTAGAATCTGTTTCCAAAATTGTTACAGAATTGGTTATAAAACGGCTATTGCTATTCAAGGTTGCAAATTAAAAGCTCTTCTCTGGTGATACAAAACCAGCTGGCACGATGAACTCGAAGATGGCATGGTGAGAGGGAAAAGAACTAGCTCTGAAGTGGGCAGGGAAAGGGGAGGGAGTTAATTAGGAAAAACTGTGGGGCATGTCCACTCTAACCACTTCAAAAGCAAACCAGAATATATCTCACACCTTTCCAGCTGACTGGCTGTGAAGGAAGCAGCTGTCTTTTACACCACACCACATACAGGTATATCCTGCATGTATGTATTATATAACACATGTTGACGACACCTGAATTTCCAAGGTCAGCTTCACTAGAGCTGAAGCACCTTTGCAGGTTGACAGTGCTGCATCTTCACCATAAGCACCCCAGTGACGGGGATCTCTTCTCCTATTTAACCCAAGATGCTGAATAAATTATCTGAAAACAGCTTTGGCCTGGAAATTTCATGCCAAACCAAGTCTTTTGATCCCTCAGCACAGTTCACTGCTGATGACCCACTGGGAAAGCACTTCAGGTCCATCATTAATAAGCTCTGTCGTAAAGGGTAATGAGAACTGGGTGCTTTAGGAGACAATAGCTCATCCATCATCAATCAAGATCTGAAGTTTTTATACAGATGATTTAAGAAGAGTTGGACTGTGCAAAATTGAAATGTCACATTTGTATTGCGAGATGGGGGGAGTTTGGTAATGAAAATGAGAGTTTTAACCTTCTCCATTTCAGCTCAATGACCACACTCAAAAGCTCATGGATGTGGAATCTGTGTCCCAACTAGAAGCCCCAGACAGCCTTCGATCTCAATTACACAATTTCAAGTACAGTTTATTTGGGTCATTAGCTGGAAGTCAGTTTCAAGGCTTGATGGTAACAGCAAGATATTCTTTTTTTCTATCAAAAGCAATCAGTGTTATGTGCAGCCTGTGGGTTTGTACTTCCAACTGCTCAATAACTACAAACATTGAGTTGTAGAACCTGAGCATAAATCTTCTAATTCTAGCCCCTTCTTTTGCTGCTTAAGTAAAAATGTATCGTTTGATTACCTTTCACTGAGTTGGATGGGGTACTCTTATCACCACAGAGATGTGTGAAGAGAGGCTCACAGGGTTCTTGCAACCATTCAGCTACTTCATTAGAGGACAACAGGCTCTGGGCCACTCTTTTTTAGCCATCTCCCCAAAGGGAATATCTGTTTCATGAACAGGTTCAGCCAGAGTACACATTTGTACTTGGATTATTCCTCTGTCTGTGCATGCCTTGAATTCTTCCTTCTCATGGCCATATTAAAGTAAGACACCAAATCATTTACCAGATTAACACTGTAAAAGGAAAAAATGCTGCAAAATATCCAGCCCTTTGGGATGAACACCCTAGTTACAAGGTTTGTTCCATGATCACCTTTTTCTTTGGGAAGTGCCTGTATGTGTGTGCAAGTCTGCATCAGGCTACTGGACACCATTTCACCCTGCACCCTGAGGCCACTGGGCACAAGATGCAGACACATGGCCCCAGAGGGTTCTGTGCATGGACAAAGTGATCCAAAATACTACAGAAGAGAGTAGCAACAGCTGAACCCAACGAGTAACACAAAACCCCTCCACCCATCCAAATGGAAGAAAACAGTTGGGTGTGAACTCAGTTTAAGATGTGCTTCTGCTCCTCAGAAACAGTCCTGCTCTGAAGGGTAATTGGCTTTTTTACTCAATACACTTGGCTTGTGCTAAAGGAAATGGTCTCTGTCTCTAATCCTGCTAGATTCACTGATCTGAGTGGTTTCTCCATTTAAACCACCTTCCAGTGACCACAGCAGCTTCTGCCTACCTGGATCTTGATTCTCTGAAGTACCCAGGCCCAGGTTTACATTTAAATCATTCCCTTCCCCTCCACTCTGGTGTAGGCTTTCTGCTCTGTAATAATTACGCTGCTTTGATGAGGGAGATTCAAATCAAGGTTACTTTTGTTAACCACACCCCTGCCATCAGCATTACATGTCCTTGATGTTAAATAACCAGGCAGACAAAACACTGTCTGACCAGCCCCAGCTCTGCCATTTCCTTTGCAGATGGTAACTGCAGGAACAGCACTACCAGTTTACAGCTTTACCCACCTCATTCTTTTCCCATCATAAGCTTTTGAAAAGCTGTTTGACCCTGTTGACTTTGCAGGTAAGGAGCTTTCCTGTAATATATTGGCTCTGTTACAGGGATATTAATTTTCAGGACGAGATGCTAATTGCCTCCCTTTGTCCAGTCAAATTCTGAACCTGGTGTTAGAAGCCAAGTGCCTTGAGTTACTGTTTACTCAATATAATTCATGGGGTTGACAGGTACATTAACAGATATAAACCTTACAACTGGAACAATCCAAGGGGCTTCCTGTGTGTTTCTCCAAGTCAAGGTAAGAGGCAGAACAAGCCTAAAGAAATGATGACTGGAGAGGGGGGACCTCTAATTGCAGCCTGTCTCTACCTAAAGGAAGACTATAGAGGAACACAGACTCTTCTCAGAAGTGCCGAAGGATGAGAGGCAACAGGCACCAGCTGCAACATGGGAAACTCTGATTAGAGTTCAGAAAAATATTGTTCCCAGAAAGAGAATTGGTGCTATCTCCATCTCTAGAGATTCTAATAAGCAATGCACAAACTGATCCTTGTCTGAAGTTACCTTGATCTTAGCAGAAGATTGGACCAGATGACCTCCAGATACTCTTTTCAAACCAAATTATTTTGTCCTTCTACAATTATTAATCATCTACTACCATAGTACTCACAACACTCCATTAGCAATCCATTCTCTCAATTTTTATGAAAGTATACTTAATTTTAAACTTTTATCTACTGGTAAGCATTTGATGATACAAAACGCCCACCTGGAAGATATTTAAAAAGCACGTCACGTGCATGTATAAAGAAATGCTCCAGTATTTGAAATACAGAACCTATGTCACTGTCACTGTCCCCCATTTCGTGCAAAGGGGACATCTGGACTAAGATGAATGAAAAAACTGCTGCCCTTCAATCTTCTGATTTTTGGTAGCAAAAAGAAAATTGTATTCATTTAAGTCACTGCAGTGAATCAGTGATGAGTTTCAAATTACTGTCTAGGGAGAGAGTGACACATCACTGGCTCACCCCAGAAGACATTCTTGAGCTCAGTAAGAGCAGCAATATGCCAACAGCCAGGAATGAGCACTCATTTCATTCACAGCAACCATGACTTGATCCTCAGGTGTCCCAGACCTCCCTGATGGGGGTACCTGTGTCCCAGTTACAGGAGCACACTCATGATGAGGTGAGCTGGTTCTGCAGGCTACTGGTGTGTGCCTCTTCAGAGTCCTTTGATGACACACCACTCCTGGGCAGTGCTTACCTTCCAGTTGTTCAAGAAAACACACCTCCGAGTATGGATTTCAGCTGTGGACATCTGAGTATTCAAGCATGATTAAAACCTTCTGAATTCAAACCAAATCATCTTTCCTCTGCCCTGTTCACAAAAGGGGCAGAAGGGGTGGTGATGTGTTGTTCAGCGGGTGCACCAACAGGGCAAAGTCTCCTTGGTGTCCCAGCAGGCTCCAGGAAGCCTGGAGGCTCTGACGGATACCCCAGTACCAGAATTTTTTTCTGCTGTCTGGTTATCTTTAACAGTGAGCATCCTATCAGACATAATCTGGTGTAATGACCCAAAGCAGCTGTATCAGCGCTTGCCTTGCCTGCGTCTTTCACAACGTGACCCTTGTTTTCTGCATCAGGCACCCTCCAAATTTGTTCAGTGAAGGCTGAGCAGACCTTGGTGTCAGTTTGTGTGCCCTCTTGAAATGCTACCTATGCCCTATAGTGTCACACTGATCAGCTGACACACAACCAAGCCGCCCTTCCTGACTCACCACCATTGTTTCACATTCATTTTTCCTCATAACTTCTCCAGGGCTTTTGCTGTGATTGAAATGTTTCTCCAGGTGAGGGGCTTCTGCTCCTGAGGGGCAGTGTGTTTACTTGCCGGCCCTACAACAACATGAGTTACTACCAGCAGAGCTTCCTAGTGCCTCCACATCATTTCCACCTGCTGCAGATTCCTCCACAAACTCTTCAGTGAGCCACCAGTCAAGGTTTCCAGGGAGTAAGACTGCAGAGGCATCCTTCAGCCATCCTCCTCCACCTCTGACCCGCTGTTCTGCCACTCAGAGCTCTGGTGTAAGACACAGGAACCTAAACCTTACTGTCCCTCTGCTCCAACATGGGCTCACCCCACCTCCTGCCTTCCCTGATGTCAAGGGCAGGCAGATAACATTCAAGGGAATCTGAAGAAATATGGGGAAGCAGTGGAGAGAGAGTCCTACTCTAGGACAGAAAAAGTGGCAACTCATGTTCGGGTTCACGTAATAGCTACGAGGTCCATTGAGCCAAACAGAACTCATAAAGAAACCACCTCTCTTCTGAAGACTATCTTACATTTCACATCATCTCTGTGGGCCAAATTTGAGAAATGGCACTGAGAGAACTTGCTTTTATTTCTTCCCCTTCTTTGTTTTCACAAAATTTTCTCCTCACAGGATATTAATCTCATTTCTTCAGCCAGGATGAGGCTGCATTCTTTGACTGATTCACTTTTCTGTTGCCAAGACAGACCCAAGCATTTTAAAAGCCTCTCCTTGTCAGGACATATGCTATATAATAATTTGATCAAATGACTGTGTAATGTTTCATGTATGCTGGTGGCAGCTCTCAGTTTATCCCTTCCATCAGCTGAGATACGTAACTGTGAGACTGCCATGTCCCTGTTCTCCTGGCATCAGCTCTTTCTATGAGACTAAATTCTGCATGGCAGTTTGTCTGGCATTTCTGCTGCATCCAGGCCTGCCTTCCACAGGGAAGTCAAGCGGCAGTAGGAACAGAAACCTCAGCAGGGCCAGGGGCATCTGAATGCAGCAGGACTTCCCTGCAGTCCCCCCAGGAGCTTCAGCTCTGGCATTATCTGGTGGTGTACTTTCCAACTCTTTTCATACAGCCCCTGACAAACCAAGCAGGCTGCTTTCTATCCCAAGCACATCTGGCACTCAGGCCTTAAACTTGGCAAACAGACTGATGGCCTTCTGTCATCAGTGCAAGTGCCTCAAGTACATCCTGATTGGCATCAACATGCAGAAATTCCTTCTCTCTGAAAAAAATAGTCAAGATCTGGATGTAGTGGTACTTTACTCCATTTTCTGAAAGGCTGTAAAAAATTACTGGCTCCATAGAGCCCTTCTCTTTCAAAACTGTCATAATGTGGCTTGGAATAATCCTGGAAAGGTGCCCAAACCCACGTCCAGCTGCATCCTGAGTTTTAGTACAAGTATTTGCATTCAGGCTGGTAATTGGCATGCAGCTGGTTTTATGCCAGCTCCAGCAATTGCATAACCCAACTAATCTTTTCTCTGGGCTCGAAAGGGGAGTCTGTGTCTGCTGAGCTTAAAATTTCTGGATGGGATCTGTTCAAGTATGCTCTCACATTTCTATGCCACGCTGTTAACCTCTCCTGAGATACAGTGCCAACTCTTCAAAGAGGAATTTTAATTGAAATTTGTCAGAGGTAGGAAGTGCCGCTGCATTCCCTGGCTCTCCTGTGCTGAAACTGGGCAAATGACATGAAAATCCTCCTCCTGCACAGACGACTGTGGAGGGACTCTTCCTTGGCTCCTACAATTTGTAAGACCTTGGATTGCACCTGTCCTCCCAGTGCTGAGTCTGGGAACAGCCAGATAACCAAAAGAAGGCCTGTAAACTGAGGAACATGCATGTTAATCACAGTAATCAGTAAGGCCTTCTTTTTAAGTTCATGCGTTTGAGAAGGTCTGAGCCTCTACTAGCCCAACTCCTATTTTTTCCCCTTTAACTGCTATAATTGCTAAGAGGTCACTGTCAGTCCTGCTTCTTGCTTTTGAATGCACATTTCAAACAGGTTTCAGATCTGATGGGGCGTCAGGGAGCCTGTCCATGCTGCTGAGCCACAGACCCTGTGGTAACACAGGTAACCGGTCCTGGTAACAGTTCTCCATCCCCCAAGCTCACATGCTCTCTGGGATAGTCATATTTGACCACACCTTTTTGACCTTATTATGGCCATTTTCTGTGCATCTGTCCTAATGTAATAGTGAAGCCACTAAAATGTGGCTGCTATGTAAAAGAAATCCAGAATTCTGGCCAATTTTCTTTAAACTATTAACCTTGAACCAGATACTCAGGTGAGGCAAATAAGCACATGTGAATTAATGCCAAAATAAGCCCTTTGGATACAGGGAGCTAAAGCAATGGGTGACAAAGTCCTAAGGAGAAGAGATAGTTCAGGTTGAGTTCATTCACTGTTTTAAGACCACCATCACTCTCCTCAAGTGTTCCCTAGTTCTTCTGCCTGCTCTTAAATAGGAGCCCTTCTCATCTTCCACCAATCCTAATTTTAGCAACATCTCACCCTCCGTTCTGTCTTTTTAAAAGCAACAATGAAAACCCTCTTCTTTCTTTCCTTCCATCAATATTTTGATGGTTACAAACATTCTCCCAAGACACTCCTTTCTTCCCCCAGCAGAGGAATTGCAGTGAACCCAAACTGCTCTCAGTGATGCTGCAGTAGATCAGGAGAGATGCTGTGGCCTGTTGTGACATGGAAGTAAAACTGCAGTGAGATCTATGTCTCTGCTAACAGGACATACTCAGCTCTCAGGAGCGGCATCTTCTGACCCATTCCTG
>NW_008236441.1:1811887-1821834 GCF_000691975.1 Corvus brachyrhynchos | reverse complement strand
ATTCCTGCTCTGTATCCAGGAGTGTGGGTTGCCTTCCTGGTCATATTTGATAGCAGAATATATATTCTTCCTGGCAAAAGGGTCAGTTTGCTTCCAGTGTTTTACTGCAGTTAAACCAGCCCAAACACTTTCTTTCTGCAGGCAGCAAATGTGTGGTTTGTCCTTGTCTACACTCCTGCTAAACTGCAGCTGGCACTGATTGATGGTGTTTGTTTCAGTGAGATCATTTTTAATAATGTAGACAACAGGAGGGAAGATCAAGTGCCCTGACCCACCAAATCTGCTGTACTAACTGCTATCCTTAGCAATAAGAACAATTCTTGGTAATTTTTTTGCCAAAGGCCTTCCCAAATATCCCTACACAAGAGAGTGAAAACAGTTAAACAGCCCACAGGGTGTGAGCAGAGTCACTGAGGGGGAACCAAAGCAACTCGTCTCCCAGCCTCAGGGCTCAGCTAAGTCAGGTTCTCACCTGAATCTCTTCCCCTGCACTGCCCAAAGTTACCTTTATGGCTTCTCTTACCGCGGCTTTTAAGATCAAAAATTATAAACAAATAATTCTACTAGATCTCCTGAATGATAATTTCATTCTGAGGCCACGAAGCACCATGCCCAGAACTTAAAAAAATGTTGGTAAAGGGATGGGAATATTCATCCAATCCAATACAGGGAGGATGGTGTTCTTGAATTATAGTAACTCTTTATCTGTCTTTAATAACCTGTCTTTCTCTTGAGCTTCAGGTGTCCTTGTTCAAATTGCATAGGCAGTGTAAGGCTACAGAAGTTATAAACCTGACTATGCCTGGTCTTCAAAGGCTACAAAACATCTGTTGGCTGGCAAGAGCAATTAATTAGAAAAACTGAAAAGATGGTTCCTTTTTACAAAGGCTTGGATAAAGCAGGGGAGGGGGAGGAGACTCCAGGAAAGTGAAGCTTGGTGAAGGCCTGTAAGCTGTGTGCCTCTGGGCAAATTCCCAAGGCTGAAATCTCAAGGAATTTAATGCTTCTTAATTCCACAGGATCTTTAATTACAGCCAATAGAAAGCAATGAGAAGTGATGCCAATGTTTAAATGAAAATAAAGATAATAAAAAGCCTGTCAGATTTACCAGCCAGTCTCCCAGCCACAGTCCCACACACGCTGAGCACCTCGGTGAGTGCTCAGAGAAAATAATCAATTCCATGAACACAGTGACAGGAGAAGAAAATAAAAAGGCTACCAAATCACCCTCCCCACACCTTCTTAAAAGCTGTCTCCTCATTTTGTCTGAGTGATCTCTGGAAACGATGGTGCTGGTACATGTGCATTTTGGAAAGAGCTCATACTCTCACATGAATTGGACCAACATCCACTTAAAACCCATCCTGGTAATTAAGGACTTAATTACAAGTTTGGGCGTTTGTAAGACACTTTTTTTTTGAAAGCAAAGCTAACCCTTCTAACCCTTCCAGCTTAATACCCCTCAATGGTTCAGCAAAACTCCCACTGGGGCACTGCACAGGGTGCCTGTGTGTTGCCAGCTCTGCTCTACAGTTTTTAGATGTTTGGCTATTTTTCACCCAAAAGCTGCCAGGTACTTCCAGGGGAGCTTAGGAGTGCTGAGGAATTTTTGCAAATAAGGAGCACTATTCCTCCTCTGCCTTTCCCAAGGTTAGAGAAGCAGCACTTTCATTGGGATGGGGCCAGCGCTCAGGCCTAGCACAGGTCTCAACCAAAGCAGGGCCCCAGCTGAGGACACGCAAGAGCAGAAAAGCATCATCTCCCACAGTATGCATCTCTCCTGTGACTTTGCCTTGTGTCAAAATGTCTGGGAAGGGCTAGGCTGGTTCACTGGGGAAGAAGAATTGGGTGACAGCAAGAATTTGGACAAGCAAGCTCAGCTCAGGCTCCTCTCCCTGCCCCAAGCCCTTCCACCGGCAGGAGTGTCAGCTCAGCCCGAGCCAGCTCCAGCCTTGCCCCTTCCCGTAATGTGAACAAAGGAGAAAATGGCCTTGACTGCATGCCAGCACTTGGCACAAGAGGGACAAAGTGCCCAGGGCTCCAGAAGCCACTCTGAGATCTCTGGATTCACACTTTCACCAGTCTGGGATGTGAAATATTATCTCTGGGCAGCTCTAAGAGTGTGCTGGCAGCATCGCCAGGATCCAACAGACCGTGCCACAGGTGCTGACACCTCTCTTGCAGTTGCTCTTCTGCACCTGCTCCTGAGTTATGGAAGAGGTGCTCAAGTCCAAGCAGGTCTGAACCTGAACTTTGAGTTTAGCTGCCTAACTCTTACACAGAGATGAGAGCTGGTTCAGCAGAGGAATTCAAGCACCACACAACAGCTGCTTCTCCTGAGCACAGCAGTGCCAGCAGGCCACAGTAGCACCCTCACTGTAAATTTAAATTAAATCTGCCAGATGCATATTAGGGACTCAGAGGGATCTAAAGAAATCTCAGTTAAGAAAAAAGCCCCATAAAACCCCATTGTACTCTTTTACAATAAGACAGAGGAAGAATATGGCCACACATCAAATACACAGGAGAACAACCTTATGATAATAAACAACCACCTATAATTAAAAATTAAGGATTTTTTTCTTCAGTGATTTTGATTCCTTTTCAGAAACAATTAACCTTTCCTAGCATATGAAATGTTTCTGCCAGACAAGAACAAACAGAAGACTAAATATGTCTCAAGGCTGAAAAAAAATCTGATCTTCTGTGCAGTCATGGGGTTCCTGCAAATTTTACCTTTAAACCCATAACTCATTTTTATATTTACTTTGTTAATTAAAACTGAGATTTATTAAATTTGTATCTTAAAAATCCAATAAAGAAGAAGCCACCATAGGCAAAAGCATTTCCCTTGGTACAGCTTTTATATAGGCTATCAATCAGCCATGAACACAGATACACAACCAACTGCGCCTATCAGAAAATGATAAACCCACATCCCACTGATGGAGGGAAGTTTTGCTTATCAGCAGCATGTGCCATTATCTCACAAAATACAGAACTATGTTCCATACAGGCAACTTCAAGATGATTTTTTTTTCCCTCTGAGGTGCACTACGCTTTATTATTATTATTATTATTATTATTATTGTTATTATTATTCCTCCAGTAATACCTAGCTCAGAAATTAATTCAATGCAAGTATCCTGGATGCAGAGAAGCTGGAGAGTAGATAGGGCTCTATAAATAAGGGATACAAAAAGCATGCTGTTCTTTCCCTCAGAATTTTTTCCAGTAATTTTGAACTCTTCATAAATATCCAATACTCTTTGCCTGAGCAAACAAGACATTGAACTAAAAAGCAGACGTGCCCTGAGAGCTTTCATGTGCTTCCCCTGGCTGAGGGTTATGCCAAGCTTTACTCAGGGTGATTACAGTGCCTGGCTCTTGTGAAGAGCCTGTTGGGTCAGAGAGGAGGCGTGGCAGAAACGGGATGGGACGTTAACATGAACTTTTTCTGTGCTTCTCTCTCACTGTTTGAAAAATGCATACTAAAGAGAGAAGAGTCTAGCTTTTGGTTCTGGATTTGCAGAAAGATGTACTGACTTGAGAAGTTTCTGTTTGTTTGTTTGTTGATACATTGTGTAATTAACCTTGTGCTTGGAACTGATGAATTGCTAGAAAACCCTGTGTATGTGTCAGCATCCTTCTAAATAAAACACATCCAGTCTTTTTTACATGGTATTGTACTAACAACCAAAGCCTGGCCTAATTATGCAAATTATTACAGTCAATATTTTGGCCTGAGTGTGGCTTTTGGTGGTGCCAAATAGGTGTAATATGTAAGGGGTGAAACTTGCAGTGAAAAATTAACTCTAGGCTTTGAGTTTCTTCACTCTCCATGCAAGTGAGATTTCTCAAAGACTACAAACATGTTTTGCTGTTGCTCTCAAATGTTTTCATGTATTTGCTGTGATTGTTTGCACATGTGAATTCCTTGTGTATCACTTAAAACCAGAAAAATCCATGTGGATGACCTGAAATGTCTCTCTTACTTTGGCCTATGAGAGTTTCCACCAAGAACCAATAATTAATACCATGAGCAGCACAAGCAGCCACCACATCCTTCAAATAACAACTAGATTTAACTCTACTGCAACAGTTTTATCATCACCTTCTGCAGAAATACCTGTTGTGTTAATTTGACTGAATTGCTCTTTAAAATATTTTCATTTGAAACAAATATAAAATAATCCTGGGTAACTTGAAAATATTTCTATCACTACTGAACTTCTTATTTGCTGAAAATCAGTGCTTACATATATTATTAATATATTACTTACTAGTACAAAATGAAGTGACCCATTAAAGGCCAATCAAATGCTCCAAAAGGCAAATAAAAATACAAGACTCATGTGAATTTTAAAATAATCAAGGCCTTTAGAAAAATTTTAATTAATACCCAAATAACTGTCATTCCTGAACGGTTTCTTAGCCAAGATAACTTAGTTATCAGCTCCCAGCCTGGCAATTAGGAACTGGAAAAGTACTTGATTGATACAATTAAATTAATGAAGTAGCTAACACCTATAATCAAGGAGAAAAACCTAGAAAGGGCCTAGGTGGCATGTTATTATACCACAAAAGAGTTGGTTTCTTTGGATTTCAGTTTGTTTCACTTTACTAAAAGTGGCTCTTTTTATAGGCATTTCATCTCTGTATACACACAGAAGTTGAAATGCCAGATGATCAATCCCAGAGAGTTTGCAAGTTTATGGGACACGAAACTTACAGAAAATTTCAGCTGCCTCTCCCTAAAAGCCGTTGCTGACTATTTAGTGGCAATCAGTTGGCAATCCAGAATTTCAGAACCACTCAGATCTGGGGAAGATGGAGAATGCAGTGGTGGGGTTAGATTTCAAAATGAGGTCACTGTAAAGTGTCCCCTCTTCTCAGTGAATTCAAATTCTCTTTCCTGACCACTCTGCACACCCCCAATCCTACAGAAGCACACAGTATTTTCATTTCTGACAGATTTTAAGCCACACCTGCTGATGTGCTACCCTGCTGCCTCTTCTCAGGGGTGGGAGCTTTCACTCATTAGGGAATATTCCAGGGCTTACTGCAATTGGCTGATAGCCAGCTTCCCACAGAGAAAGCCAGAGTAACTGGAAGATATTTCATCATACTCTGACACTCCATATTTCTCCATCACTGACAGGACCATCATCCTTCAAAAGTCCATTTCCAACTCAGCTGTGTGAGAAGAATGAAAAATCATTCCTCTAAAAAGTCTAAGCAAGGGGGAAAAAAAATATAAATAGATTGAACCTAATTTAAAAGTTGTTGGGAATGGAAAATGACGTGAGAAGACACAAGCACTAGTTTATTTAGGACAACAGCCTCTGGCATGGGCTTGAATGCCCATTTTTGGTTAAGGCAGGCAAGGGGTCTTTTCCAAAGCTTTACTTCTCTAAGGGATTCATATTGTAGAGATAACCTCGGTACAGATATGATGTCCTTTGCTCTAGCACCTGTCACATACCCCCTTTCTTGTCTTGCCAAGCTCTCAGGGGCCATGCCTGCTCTCTGGAGTAGCAAACAGAAGGCATCTGTCAAAGTGCCAGAGGTTGTCATTAAAAACAAATGGAGAAATAACAACAAAATAAAGAAACACCCAGTGCTTGGGAGCTTCTGCCAAAACCTCTCCAGTTTAAGATGTCACTATTGCTGTAACAAAAGGACTGGATGAAATGCACTTACACATGCCAGTGTTGCTACCTTCATAGATTGTTGGATCAGTTCCTGGCTGTATGAACAATTTTGTGCTCTGCTTTATTCCAAGAGTAAATACCACTGCTCAAAAAAACCCCACAACCCAAAACGTCGTAAGTTCAGCTAAAAGTATATTGTCCAAAGGATGTAAGCCCATGCCCTCTATCAAATATGTAAATCAAATATGACACCTTAGAAGTCTTTCAAATCAATTGTTACAATTTTCCTTGGTTTATTTATATCAACGAGCAGAAAGAGCAACTCGCATCTACCAAAACAGAAAGAGGGAGAGAAAATGGTATTAATGCAGGGAACTCGAAGTTCTGAAATACTCTGCATTTGTATAGCACAGACAGGGAAAACCCACAGGATGCAGTTCCAGAATGAAGCTCACCTTGATTCCTACTTCCTACAGACTGCTGGATCAAATACCATACCCATTATTTATGACTGCAGGTTTTTAGGTAATAAAAACCCCATAAAACATCCCATTTTTTCCTTCTCCCTTGTATATACACTCCTTTTGCAAAATGAGTGTGTTCTCACTTCAGCCCAGGGCGATCTGCAATCCATCCCATTACCACCCAAGACAGCACATTTAAAACAGGAAAGCTACAACTACAGTATATGACACTCCTAGGCTTTTTGCTTAATACTGGTTTTGGCACAGCCGTGAGGTTTCTAGGCCAGAAACCAAAACTGGCAGCAATCTGCTCATGATATTTCTGGTGCAAAGGCCACAAAGGAAAGGCATTTGGTGATAAGAACCAATCCAAGGCAATTTCTAGTACCACCAGCTCTCTCAGCATTCTTTTCATTGCATAATACACAATGATGAACAGTGAAAGAAGGCAGAGATCATGAGAAAACATTCAAAATCTACAAAAAGTAGCTTCCACACAGAATTTCCCATCTCCCTCTTAAAATTCAGATTGAATTTTATAATCCAAAGCAATTAAAATAGCCCCCTGAAAAGTCAGCAGTGCCATGAATATTGGGGAGGGGGGCGATGTATAGCCAGGGACAAATCTCATCAAAGCAAGGCTCTTGGAAAGTTTTCCCAACAGCTGAGGTACAGTGTTTTCCTGATGTTATCACTGACTGAAGGAAATACAGCTGATTGTTACTTGTAAGATGCAATTTCTTGACGAGTCACAGGCATAAGTAGTTATGGATTGCACACTGATTTTAGCCTTTCGTTAGGACTCTGTGTAAGAGGTGGCAACACGAGAAACGAGTAACTTAGTGCAGCTCAGAAAGAGGTGAAACAGCTGATGCATTCAAGGAACCAGATGTTCTTGTGAGTGCTTGCAAAACTGAGTTGAAGCCATCTGGTCTCAATGCTTTGCCACTTGGAAGACATGATACTGCATTCTCAATTTCCTCTGTTGATATTGCTGATTCTGATTGAGGTTTCTTTTCCTCTGAGGGGTTATGGTGTTTTTAAGTTTCTCCCAGAAATTACACCCAGAATCAAAAGTGACACTTTCCAATGTAAAAGGAAGTTTAAATTAAAAAAAAAAACAAAAAAAAGCAAAGGGCCCATGCCTTACTCATTCCCCAAATGCCTCAAGCATTGGAAAGGGGTCAGTAAGTATCAGTAACAGACCAACTTTCTCCAAACCTCAGTCTGCCTTTGCACTTCAGTTACAGGTGACGCTTTGTGGTCTTGTCACCATGAGGCTGGGGAGCAATGAACTTTGGCTCGCAAGGCCGAGGGAGCTATTTTAAGACCTTCTGCTCTGTGTCTAGGGTGCCCTTAAACACTTGTGCCTGCCAAGCCTGTCCCATAGAGGTTAGGTTGTTATCTCATACCAGATGCCTGTTTCACAGGGATTCCTCAGGTGGTGCAACACTCCCAGGGCGGCCCTATCCTTCACCTTTCCCCACACTTGCCAAGGGTTATCACCAGGTAGCAGGGCTGTGGAGCCAGCTCTGGTGGCTCACTAGGGTTGGGCTACACCTGGCCCACTAGAGGCCAGCAACGTGTGGCTTAAATCAGAGCACCATTGAAACCAGTAGCACGTGAGTGCCCTTACTTTATCAGTGCTGAGGACTTAGCATGGCACTCCAGCCCAAGGAGCCGTGCTTATTTACAGCATTGGCAAATCCTGCCCTACATCTTCAGCTTTGCCCTCCAGGCATGTTATTTCTGCCTTTCAAGGTACTCACCCTTCTCTGCGAGAGGTCACAAGTCACCACTCAGGAGAAAGAAGCTCCATCAGGATAAATGCCAACTGCCCTTTAGGGATACTTTCAGCAAAGCTGCTTTCATGCTGGATGGTCCCTGCGTTCCTTCTGGAAGTGGTCTCTGCTGCAGGACTGCCTGATGCCACACCTGGGCACACAGGCAGTGTGAACACATGGACTATTTTCAATACACTCTGCTTGGAGCAGAGCTTTTGATTTCTGGGTCTTGGGGTTTTTTTTAGAATCAAAAGGGCTACATAAAGTAAGCGTCAACTTAATGGTTCATGAAAGCACTTTCCTGGAGAAAAAACAGTAATGTTCAGCATAACTGAACATGAAATTTTCTGCTCTGGAACAAGCTATGCATGCCAGTTTGCACAGAAAGGCCATCTAGAAGATGGAGCTGGCATAACACTGACACCTGCAAACAATCTGAACAGTCCCTTCCCCAACTGCTTTCTCTGGGCAAATTCAAGTAAATCAGGAGAAAGAATTTTTGACACTTCTGAAGGCTGCAGCATTATTATTGGAAAAATGTTCCTACCAAAATTTTTCTGTGCCCAGTTTATTCTGTTACTTCTAGTAATAGCTCATTCCCCATGTCTGGGCTTTACCTTTCAGAATTAAAGCAAAGAAAGAAGTTAGGCTTTTGTTGCTGCAGCATTCACAGCCCTCCTCCACAGTATTTCATGCAAAATTGAAGACCTTCCAAATGTGGATTCTTTCTTACTTGGAAAAATCCTACCAACAGGAAGCAGTTACTAATATTCTCTGCTGCCACCCCATTTCTGTAATGGCAGGTTGCTTGCTTTGTATTTCCTTGTCACAAGGCAGAACAAACCCCACAGCATGTCAGGACTAGAAGTGTGCCCATGCACTGGGAACATGCTGCTGCTCCCACGTGAGTGCATATTGTTTCAGGAGAGCTTTGATGACATGGTGTCAGAAATAAACCAGCAGAGAGATTGCTCCTGTCAAGTAATCACAAACACCCAATTTTAGTGCTGCAGGATGTTTCAGCTCTAACAAGGACCAAGCAGAGGGAAAGCTGTACCCGTGCAGTCTCCATCCCTGTGAAGTTCAGGAAGAACAACGTGAAATCTGAGGTGAACTGAGGCCGCTGGTGTCGGAGATTGAAACGTTAGAATTTATGGCTTAAACATCTTCATTACGGATTTTTGCCTATTATAGCAAAACTATATAAAAGCTGGAGAGAAAACCACCAAAACCCACCTGAGTGGGGTGCTGGACTACACGTTGATAAGATAAAGTGACTCAGGTCTGGGCTTTGGGAGAAGAATACATTCACAGAGGGATCAAGCTTAGCACTTTCAGAGTGGAGACCACAGCCCCAGGGCTGTCAGCTGCCAGGCTCACACAGACCCTCCACCAAAGGCTGGGGGGAGAGAGGCTTTGGGTGTGCAGTGAAAAAGCCTCTGGTGAGAGGCAGTGAACGCCCATCCTCCACTGTGCAGATCAGCTCAGCTGTGGGGCCCCTTCATCCCGGGAAAAGCCGCCTGAAGGACAGCAGAGGGGGTGACATGGCCCATCAAAGGCCTCCCCAAAGGGGTCCCCAGACCCTGCACCAGAGCACTGCAACATGATGCAACAGATCCACAGTGTTGCAAGCGACAGTGTCAAACTTCCCCTCCCTAGGGAAGGCATGTGGGTGTTCTCACCTGGCCCAAATGTGTATTAATCCACTGAATTCTAGACTTTTTGGCAGCAGGGCTGCAGGGGACCCTCACCACCAAGAAGACCAGATGGAGGGGAACAATGAAAGGTTGTTGGGACCCTCGGAAGGGTGATATGTTTCTACCTAACCCATCACTCTCTCCCTTTCCCCCCACCCACACACACCTCTTTTTCTATTTCTTTCTCTTCTCTTCTCTTCTCTTCTCTTCTCTTCTCTTCTCTTCTCTTCTCTTCTCTTCTCTTCTCTTCTCTTCTCTTCTCTTCTCTTCTCTTCTCTTCTCTTCTCTTCTCTTCTCTTCTCTTCTCTTCTCTTCTCTTCTCTTCTCTTCTCTTCTCTTCTCTTCTCT
>NW_008236441.1:1801974-1811815 GCF_000691975.1 Corvus brachyrhynchos | reverse complement strand
TTTTCTTTTCTTTTTTCTTCTTCCTTCCTTCCTTCCTTCCTTCCTTCCTTCCTTCCTTCCTATTCTCTTTCTCTTTACCTCTTTCACTGTTAAATAAAATATATTAAGTTTTTTGGTACCAATATCTAACCTCATTTGGTTTTCATCATTTTTTTTTGGGTATATTTCAAACTTTTCTGGGTTCGATCCATTTTATTCACAGAAGCTTAGTTTCCTTTGGTCTTCTGTGTTCATTCAGATTTTAACAGCTGGTAGAAGGGGTCTGTGCAGAGTGCCAGAGTTTTGGCCTCTTGAGAGTCCAAAACCTGATGAGCATGCCTGGAGAATGCCACGCATTGTGCCCAACTGCAGCTTCCTCTGGGAAAGTGGATTGGGTAGGTCATGGTAAAAGTCAAGGGCCTGGCACTAAGAAAATGCTTTTCTTGAGTGCCTGTGGAATTTAGCAGAATCCTGCTAAAGCATTGGGAGATGCAGGCTTGGATCTGATGGTCTGTCCAAGGACTGCCCAGACTCCAGTGCTGCACCTTGTGCTGCTGACCCCAGTGGAAGGGGAGGTGTTACCGTCACAGCGCACTTCGTGTTCTTACTTCTCACAACAGAAGAAGCACATTACTCATTAACTTCTTCAATGTGACATCACAGAAGGTTCAAATCCAACAAATCACTCCAGTGACAAGCCACCTTGAGATGACTAATTCCTGAAATCAATTATAACACTGGGAAGAGAAAATAAAATGATGTAGGAAACTTGAAACTCTCTTAGAAGAGAATGTCTCTCCTAAACCAAGGAGAGGCAGATAAGGCATCTTATCCGGAGGCAGATAAGACAGCATTTCCAGGGACTCCCAGGCTGGCCACTCCAGCAAGAAATACGGGTATTTGTCAGTTTTACTACCACTAGCACAGCGAAACTACCCAGGGCTCCCCTGATTTAAAAACAGGAGGTACTGTTTTTTAGCCAAAGCCCTAACAAACTTCAGTGGTGCAGTATGAGGACCACAGCCCCAAAGGAATGGGAGATTTTATCATTATTATGTATTTACAAGCTCTTCTGACAAATCCTGCTGCATCCAGAGAGTGCCAAAATAGCTATGCTAGTTCTGCTGGCCCAACACTGTTTTCTGCACTGACTGGTTTGGCCAATGAAGTATCTCCACTGCACAGCACTAAATTGCTGCAGGAGAGAGATAAATTTGTAAGTGATATTTTGATTTGGGATTAAATCATTAGTATTATCTGGCCTAGTTTCCTGAACCAGTAAGTGAAGACATGTTGTTGTAGATGAGAAAATAATCCAGCTGTAGAGCTGCTACAGAGAGAAAACATGGGAAATAATAGTTTCATAACCATGTTAGGTGAAGCCTGCAAGACCTGTTTTCAGGAGATTGGGGAATCTGAAGTCTGACTTCATTGTCTTTTAAGCTGAAAGTCAAAAATTTAAATTCCTCTGGCAAAAAAAGATCCCTTTTTCAGATCACTTGAAGCATTTCATTTCAGCAAATGTAAATATTTCCTTTTGATTTGCCGTCAGAAAAATTTAATATATATTACAAAGGAAAATATTCAAAGCAAAATGTATTTTTAAAATAAAAAGCTGGGATAGTGCATCAGCAGAACTGTCCTGGGAGAGTTAGGAAATCCCCAAAGTAACTTCTGCTGAAACAGCCTCCCCTCCAAAATCATTCCAGTTCTGAGAGAAGCACATACTGCCACTGAGAACATGAGTCAGTTGCAGGTTTGCCAGGGTCCCACTTAAGACAGTCTCATGCCCCAAAAAAAGCCCACAGGACAAGCCCTGAAATGATCTGTCCTTCTACCAATTAGGCTCAAAACACTCTCTAGAGCATAATGAAAAACAGAAGAACATGTTCCCAGCTGGGAGTGAGAAAAAGGGCTAACTGCTAAAACAGGAGTATTACTGCAAAGGGAATATTTAGTATATTACTTAATTAGAAGAGTATTTTCTGCTCTTTCTTGCTACTTTACAGTACTCAAATGTCTTGCAAAAAAAGGAGTGCATGAAAACTGAAACAAACAGGTTTTGCACTTTCATCATGTTCAGAACTAACTCTAAGATCTTTCCTGAAAATATGCAGAATCTAAAAAGAAAGTATGCATTATCTTGGGAAACTCAAAATATGCTTCCCCAGGCAATAGCAAGGTTGTCCTGTCAGAAAGCTCCCTCCTGCCTTGAAATCTTGACAGGAGAATATGATGATAACGAGATATTAGCAGTTGCACAAAACTAGCAGAGAAGACTGAAATAAAACACACTATGAGAGAGTCAACTGCTTTTTCACATTATCATTTTGATTAGAAATGCATAAAAAGCCAAGAAATGTTTTCCTCATTACCTTTTCACAAGAAAGGTCATGAAAGGGCTTCCTGATGTCTTTAAGACAAGGGATGACAGCACTGTGTGATAAATACTTATTTTCGTGATATTTGCCTGAAACTTTTACATCTTTAGGAAGTTTGGTGTGTTCACTCTGAGTGAATTCCAAGCCACTTGTTAAAGATAATACACAACAATTTTACACAGCAAGCTTTCAAGTTTTCAAGGAGACAGACAAAATAGCTGTCAGGGCAGCTAAGAAAGTTCCTAATGTGATGATGCCTTTTTGGCCCTAATAACTTAGAGAGTAATTTGTTCTCACTATCACTGAATTCACCTCCATTTTTACGAGAAGAACAACAGCTGGAGCCTCCTGAGACAGCTGAATCACCTGAGACACTTGGTGGTACCTCCTGCTCCCTGTGTGGGCAACTGCAACACTTCTGCCAAAGCAGGGTAATGGGTAACAGGGTTCCTGGTGGATTGTGGCATGGATAAGCATTTACACCGAAAATCAGAAAACTTTCAGGATTCTAAGCAGCTTCTGTCTCCTTCCCAGTGTAAAACAAATACCTCACAAAGAAAATGCTATGGGCAGTAGTGCATATATTTGCAACACTAACTGAATGTGAATTGGGCACTTGTGGAAGGTATCCAGTGTGTCTATTAAGTACCGGTAATGTCTGGCTGGGACATGCCAGTGGCCTGGCAGTCCAGTCTATATGGCAAAAGCGATGGTCCTTAGGGCAAGGAGGTAGCCTGGCTTCTCCTTCAACATCCCCCTCAACCCACAGGCGTTGCTTTGGGGATGTCAGGTCCCTTTCTAGCCATTTACGAACCTGTCCTCCACTGGGCTTGGCCAAACCCTTTTGAGCCTGCTGGCAGTACCTGTCTTTCCAGACTCACAAGGCAGTGAGTCCCAGTTGTTCACCACCTCTTGTGCAAAGAAATCCTTTCTTTTACAAATCAACCTTGTACTTATTTCACCGAGTGCCCCTTGCTCTAGCATTGCAGCATTTACTGATCAGTAATTCTAAATTCAACTCATCCATTGCCTTCCTGATTTTTCACACGAAAATCACACAGCCGTCAGCTCCCCAAAGCGAAGTCTCAGACTTTTTAGACACTCCTTATAAAGCAGCAGCTCCATGCACCTGGATCATTTGAGTTGCCTTCCTCAGAACCTGCTGTAATTCTACAACAGCCTTCTTTGGATGTAAGACCAGAACCGTAAGTTTGCTTCTTAACTATAGCTCTGAATGGTCCAGCTGAACTAACTTGCCTTTGAAAAAGTACTGCACAAAGTGTATCATGGAACATCTCTCAAAAAGAAATAGATACATGTTTCCTGCATTCCTGGTCTTCATCTACTAAAGCCAAACTATCTCTGATCTTTACCTGATAAAGAGAGCCCTATTTCCCAAGTTAAAACCCCAGTTTTTCCAGAAGCCCTGTCATTTATTGACTCCTAGGTCTCTTGTGGTATTTTTTAAATTTACTTTACCACACACCTCATAATACAGTAACCATGCTACAACAGGAGAGGAGAGCTATAATTCTGAGAGCAGAATTTGCTGGTGGCTGGAGCAAGATCCGGGACCCAGAAGATCCAGGCATAATTTTCTTGCTGTGCCACAAAATTTTCTGTTCCCTTGGGCAATTTATCCCTATCCTGGCCTCCACTGGCACTACAGACACAGCAGCAAGTCTCTGACTCCTGAGGGTGCTGCACAGCTACAGACACTGACAACATGAGATCCTCTGTCAGCCAAAACCAGCAGATAGAAAAATAACAGCTGCTTCATCAGGCAAGCAGGGGAAGTCTTAAAGGCTCCCATTTTAAACCATTTGTCAAAGGCTCCCCAGCACCAGGAGAACAAAGAACATTATCTTAAACTCAAATCATAAGGTACTCTTTTACATTCTGGCTGGGGAAAGGCTGCTCTGCAGGCTACAGTGGAGCTGGAAGAAGAAAAATGCTTAGTCCTGTGTGTGATGGTGGGGGGAACAAATTCCAGCTCCTGCTGTCTGAGAAGCACTTGGAGATCTGTGCGAGAACCACCCAGTAATTATTTATTGTTCCCATTCCGGACGCACACGTCACGGCGGCTCTGGGGAGGATCTTTCATCTTCCTGCTGCCTGCTCTTCCAAGGGAAGTGGCTCCAGCACTGCCGTGCCTTGAGACCTTGGGCCTCCCACCACTGCAGCAGAGGTTCAGCACTAAAACAGAATTATTAAGTGCTCTTATTAACTTGCAAGTTTGCTCATTGGCTAAACAACTAATATGCACCTTGGCTCCTCGCCCCAGGAGGGATCTTGCTGTCTTCAGCTCCCTAAGAAACTGGTTTATTCATACCCACATTGTTCTGTGAAGGCAAATGTGATTGCTTTTAATATAACATTAAGGTTTTGAAGTTTTGATTAAAGCTAGCTACCATTATGGGAAAATCAGAGGTTGTTTTTTCTTTTTAAAATATGTTGATTACTCATCTGTGTGCACAGCCTATGAAAAGTGTAACAGCAGGTATTTTCAAAAATAAATACGTATTTACTCTTGGTATTGGTTTTTCAAATCTTAAAAAGCAAAGGAGAAAAAACAGTCATTGTCTTTCAAAAAAAACCAAGTTACCACAAAGCAGCAGACACAGCTCTTTCCCAATACCAAAAAAGAGAAACAATGCACCTCTTGCACTTTCAGTTAACAAGCCATGTCCCCTTAAGCTTCCTCCACCAAACAGACACTCAGTGTTGCACAGTCTTTCTCAAAAGCTGATTTCCACCTCAAAGCAGGCTGCAATCCAATACATGCATAAACATTTGGTTTCTGAAGACTTTTGTACAAGATGTGGAGAAATGCAGGAGTATTTACTGGAGCAAGAGGTAATGGAATAAAAATACACATGAAAATATTCTTTTTATAAAGTTGGGTTTAAATTAGAGCTGCTATGTTTATAGCATTCCCTGCTCTTTTCTACATTTAACATGTTCTTTTTCCTTGAATCTTTGGAGCTCTTTTATTTAAAAATTTAAAAAAAAAAAAAAGAATGGTGACTCTGATATCCCACTTCAATGATTCAGTCCATAAAATACTGAAGCTTCCCTTGGGAATTTCTAAAATTTTTCTTCTTAAATTGAAGACAATATTCTGTAGCTGTCCTAGGGGCTAGAGTTTGAAATTGATGCTTTTGTCTTTTTTTTCTCCAGTTCTCACAGAAGAAATGAATCAACACCCTTAACAGTGTAAATCTAAAATGTTTTTATTAGTAGTATTTTCATGCCTGCAAAAGAAGAAAGAAACTAGAAGTCCTATATTGGTGTAACCTTCAAATAAAAACTGTTAAACTTACCATTAGTAAGCTAAACCAGAATTTGGAAATACAGGAATGACTTTCAGACAGGTAGGAAAAGAGCATTTGACTAAGAAATAGAAACTGCTCATACAACACATGTGTTATAAATAGCATTACTGACTTGCCAATCTGTAATTAAGTCCTACTGTTTTGATTGTTTTAACTCTGCTGCTGTATACACAAAATCCTCTGCTGCTTTTTCAGAAAAACAAGAATAAACACAAACAGAAAATTGAAAAAACTCCTCAACACTAGAGGAAAGAAAAGCTACACAAACTTGAAAAAAGGGGTAAGGGCTCATTTTTCCCCTTGAAAGGGAAAAGCCTCTGCAGTGAAGGCTGGTAATCAGATGAACGTATTTCAGCATCAGGCAAGGGAAAGCAATTCAACAAGTGCTGGAGGCTCCAGAAGAATTCCTTGATCCAGGAGAGGCACCTCTCCAGCATGGCTCTCCTGCACCATCCCACCCAGCACAGATCCACACAGTCAGTGAAAAAAGCTTCACCAGCACCTGCCTAGAAGCAATGGTCACCCTGCTTCCCAAATCAGGGACATGATGCCACAGACATTGAAATTACTGGTCCAAGAATAAAAAAAAAAAAGGACTAATTGTGTTCTACACAAATAAACCATTTTAGATGGCAGTTGCAGGGCATAGAAAGACTCGAGGCAGCAAACGCTAACTAATGGCTGATCTGCATCACTACCTCCCACTTTCCTTGTTCAGCAGCTCCCTGAGTAGCTTGTTTCCTTCAACCTGCTGTTGACAAATAACACTTTTCATATACACGATTAAGCACTGATAAAAATCCACGGCTCTTGGAATGGGCTGTTTTTTTCTCAAACTATTCTGACCCTTCCAAATGAAAACTGCCCACCTCTCCTTCCACCTGCTCAGCACAACACTGTTTTTAACCTCTGTCCACGCTGGGGTGGGGTTCTGCTGCAAGCCCAATATTTTGGGCCATGCAACTGAACTTGAGGAGTCAGAGACTCTCAGGAGCACAGACTGTGTCCAACAGCAATACAGAGACCTACAGCATCTGTGGAAACACAGGATGTATCACAAAAAGTGACCAAAGGACAGATTTCAGGAGGCAACAGTTCAGTGTCAGCAAGGCAAAGGGACACAGTACCCAGACGTGTGGGAGCCACAATTCCAACACCATTATTTGGAAATGTTTGTCAGCTGGGATGTACTGGAAAAGGGCAGTGTAAATTTTGAGGCCTGCTTCAGACCTCTCAGCGGGGCTGGAGCCTCATGGGGAAATACTATACTTTGTTCCTCTAAAGAAATGCAGCACTGATAACTTCCCCACCAAAGTAAGAAAACACTTGGCAAAAGCAGGAATTTCACAGATTCAATATTTCCTGCTGCAAACATTTTCTTCTAATAGTTAGACCCAGATGGTAGAGTTAGCATTGCACCATCCACACCCAAATGGGCCATTTTTCTTACAAGGAATAAGTGCAGTAACAGCCTGATGCTTCCCTGTACTCACACAGCCGGAGGTACCACTTTGAATGCAGAGCCAGCATCTTGATTTTCTGATAGACACTATGGCCTTGTGAGGCTGGCCAGTCTTTCATTTTGTGTTTCTGAACCTTCAGTATGACACAAATATTTACTCTGGAGAAGAAGCCACCATGCGCAGGTTTATGCTGCCCTGAGTGCTGCAGCCTGGACCTATGCTCACAGAGGGCAGGGGTGCCTCACGGTTCTCTCTCTTCTCCCCTTTGGAGAAGCGTGGTGTCCAGCTCCATGTGTCCCTCCCCACACCTCCCAACACCTGCAGCTTGACTTTTCACACAGACCCAAACGTGAGCCCATTTTGAGGAGCAGCAGATCTGTCCAATCCCACTCGCCACCTCAGTTAGAATGTCTGCTCTGTGGGAGATCAGAAGCACTGGTCTGGAATCCACGACACACTCCCATCTCCAGCCCTGATTAAAACATTTCTGTTCTCTGCTGGTGCCTATGGGAGGAGTTGCTGTGCCTGGAGTGCTGCCTCCCACCAGCCAGCCCAGCAGGGTAGCATGGAACATCACAGAGGTGCTCACCTCAGGAGCCCCTGGCTCACTGCGGAAGGCCAACACTTCAAAAAAAGTAACATCTTTTTAGCAAATATACATTCTTCTACTCAAGATGGAACGTTAGGTTGTCCTGCCTAGTATTCTTATAAGCAAACTGTGGAAAGATGGTCTTGGGGAAGCTTTAGGGGTGGGTGGAAGCTGGTTGAGTAGCTGTGCGCAGGGAACAGCTCCTGATGTCTTGAGGTCAAAATGGAGCCCTACAAAGAGCCTTACTCTGATTCACTACAACTACTGAGGGACAGACAAGAACATACGCTCATATGTTTTCAGACAATGTCAAGGTGTAAAAACCCCTCAAATATACAGGGGAATAAAATTAGAATTCAAATGGTCCTGACACATCAAAAAAAATAGTTTGAAAAGAACAAAATTCGCAGGGACAAGTACCAAGGACTATCCTTAAACAGAAATAATCCACTGTACAAACACTGAATGAGAAAGAGGTGACAGAGAAAGAGTTCTTCAGGAAAGCATTTTGATCCTCAGCCCTAAGATATCATCACGAGCTGTGACACCTTGTCACAAGAAGAGGTGAACACCCCTCTGCAGTGTGCAGAGAGGCACGGAGGCTGCAGTGGCTGAGATAATCCTTTCATGCTGCTCCACCATGGCAAGTTGGCAGCTGAGTTTGAGCAATGCACTTCAAAACATGGGGAACCCATGGAGAAAACCCAGAGAGGAAAAAATCAGGTGAGCAGGGACCTACAAAGGCAGGTAGAAATGGGGTTGCTTGGTCTAAGGAAAAGAGGATGGAGGAGGAAAGCGATAAAAGTCATTCCTGCATAGAGAGGGGGAATAATCTCCTTCCCTGACCATGGTGAACAGACATGGAGTAATGAGCTGCGGCAGAAGGAGGAAAGGGACCTTAATTAGAGCTAAGGTTTCAAAAGAATTCTTATTTATGTCACTGGGCCAAAATTTTTCAGGAGCAGTAAATGGTACCAGAAGGAGGAACATCGACATACTGAGAAGGGGTCTCATTTCTAGTGGGGAAAATAGCCACTGCTCTTGAAAACACAAGCTGCTTTGAGGAATGTAAATTCTGACCTCCAAAATATTAAAGTACCTTATGAAAACAGAAGCCCAAAATAGGTCATTGTGTTAAGCTATTTTCTGTCTGTTAAACATTTTCTGTTTCGTGACAGAGGAGATTTGCTGAATGTTTCTGAAGAAAATAGCTGTTACTTATAAGCTTAAACAAGACAGGAAACATCCTACAACCTGGGCTGCTATCCTGAATGATGAACGGCTGATATTCCAGGTCTAACAATTTGAAAATCACATTTTGGCAATCATGCCTTTAAACAAGCAACCTCAGGGTAAGTGGGGCCACAGCCTACAGTACAAAGCAATATCACAGTATGATTGAGGGAGAGTAATTAAACCAAACAGTACAGAATTTTTTTACCCACAAGTATTTGCTTTTCAACAGTTTGCAATGAACCCTTTTAGAGGATCAAGGCTATACCTGCAAAAAATGTGGGCTCAGCTCCAAGACATCCTCTCCCTGTAGCAGGGTTTTATCCTTTCTGCAAACTAAATTACGTTTAGGACCAAAATATAGTACTTGTGGAGCTCTTACAAGCCCATTTATGCATTAAGGCAAGCTATCATAGTAGCAAAAGGAACCTGAACATAAGATGTCTGATTAATCATATCTATGTGAGGAAGCAAAAGCTTTAAAAGAGAAACTGTTTCCTGTAAAACAGTGACTGAGACTCTTAAAATATTCTGATTCCTGGACATTTATTGTTTCCCAGTAAACAAATGCTTTTCCTTCTTTTCACCCTAACTGTATTATAACTTGTGACATAAAAAGACATAAAAAGGACAAATGCTGCGCTGCCTGCCACAGCTGAGGAGTTGGAAAGTTGGAGAAAGGTTGTTTTGCAAAGCTGACATTTTGAAAAATTCAGATGACGTTTGAGAGTAGGCATCAAATCTGCAGAGAACTGATAGGCTCCGCTACCTCCTCCCTTCCTAGGGAGGCCATAGCTCCCATCCATTTTCCTACAGAGCTTCTCCTCTGGCCTGCTTCATTTCCTCCTTTCCTTCTGAACC
>NW_008236441.1:1798266-1801944 GCF_000691975.1 Corvus brachyrhynchos | reverse complement strand
CATGGAGCAACAACATCCATCAATAGGGTTAGCAAGGCCAAGCTGAACTCTTCAGTGTAAAAGGCCCCCAAACTCCCATGAATGGTTCAAAAATTTGAAGGGTTTGGCTTTGTTCTTTTTTTGTCTTTTCATTGAAGATAGATTCTGTTTCTTGCCTAGTTTTTGAGCCTTTGAGATATATGCTGTTCTGTTCCTTCTGTACCACAGAGCCTTCTCTTTCTTTAATCCAAAGGCTGAGCATCATCACTTGAGCCCCACAACTGCTGCCTGGGCTTCACTGACCAGCCCCCCATTTTATACTTGTGTAAAATCACAGGGTCCAGGCAACAAGGAAGGGGCGACTGCTTTCACAGGCATTTTGAGACTCCATTCCACAGTTCTCTTACAGCAAAAACTTGGACTTGAATATATATCACAGTGTTTTAAAACTGCATTATTTGGGCACCCTTCCCATGCTGTTTGCCTGACCTCTAAGTTTCCATATGAAATTAATAAAGTGCATTCACTGACTTCAGCAACCCCAAATTATACATCAGGTTTACTTCTTGGTTTAACGCAAACATCTAATTATATTTAGAAAAAAGTTTAACATTAGAACATTAGCCTGGGCAAATCTTGGCTTTTAATAAGATGTCACAGTGCTCACTGTGCATTCTGAACCTATTAATGATTATTTCACACAGCACTAATATCTACAGTAGAATCGGCAGCATTATTTTGAATGGAAAAACAGTTGATTTGATCACTAGATGTTGTAAATTGCTTATGACCAGCAGACTGATGCTAGGGGAATTGGTCATTTCAAGAGCAAACATGTCTTACCCATCAGAACTGGGCCATTAGCTGGTTTTGTTTGCTCCATGCCACTGCTGCAGAGTGAAGTCGAGGAGCAGCTCCAGCCCTTGGGAAGGAGGTCCCTAAGCTGGCTTTGCTCTGAGCATGACAGGAACAGCTTGGTTCATTCATTCTGACCGCTCATTGTGGAGCAATACCCTCAGTCATCTCCTGTTCCTGCCCTTTCCTTCCCATCACAGCAGAGCAGAGGTCAGGGAAGCACAAAAAGCTTGCTACAAAACTATTGCCAAAGGACCTGGGTGATTTCCTTTTGTGACTCCTGCTAGCAGTGAAGGGATGGCAGGATTAATGTAATTTTTTTCTGGGCGAAAATAACTATGATCCTGTATTATTTCATCCTTTAGCTCCTATGAATTACACGAGTTCATTTCAATACATGGGGCTTAAGGATCTTTTTCTTCTAACAAAAAAAAAAGATACTAAGCTCCATTTCTGTAAGCATTATAATCATAAGCAAAGCAATGACAGACACAGGCAAATCCAACTAGGAATTATTAGAGCCTAGCAGAGGACTGTGGGTATTCTCAATTGTATTCCCAATGACTTGTAGAGAATTGACTTCATACTGCTCTATCTTTGCAAACTGGTCAGTAAAAACCAGAGAGCTTCACCCCTCTGTTGGAAGGAGGATGTATAATGGAGAGGAAAAAAAGTAATGAAACAACCTACCACTTTTTTCTATCATTTTTTTCCTTCTTTTAAAACCTTTGCCCCATTTGGCCCTAGGAAAGACTCATGCAGGAGACTACAAGGGTTTATCCAGATGCTATCACTGCATCTGGAATGGATGGAATGGCATTTTCCCACTCAGCTGTTGCCCTTTACATGTGACGGCCAAAATTTGCAGAGCTCATTGCTTCCATCCATCAACAACCTCAAAAAAAAAAGACCATAAACGCACCTAGAGTGCTGCTGGAAGTGGATCCTTCTGCCCATCCAAATGGATACAAAGAGGGTCGAGATGGCAGAAATGTGATTAGAAGGTGGCAGCTCTTAGGCCGTCACAGCTGTGGGTAAGACTAGCACAAGAGCCGGACCTTTTTACTCTTGCCATTTGATGCAGGGTTTGCTGTGAGGAGTTTTAAAGGCATCCAGTACTCTCAGCTGTGTACAGATAAAAGAACAAAATTCAAGTGCCGGTGCACTTTATCAAACCAAAGTAATCTGGTTAGGCATAACCACACCTGAAACACATTCACAGCACACACAGAAAGCCATTTTAAATTCCTGCACTTGGCTTGGAAAGATCACCGAAACCAAGAGTGCCACGTGGTTAGAGAATTTCATATTCCAGTTACAACCAAAGTAGGCTGGTCCTTTTTTCAGGGCATGTCTATCTTCCTGCTGCTAGAAAATGACAACCAAGCCTAAACAACATTCTTGGGAATATAAAATTTGCCCAAAGGCAAATATGGAATGACTACTTCAGATATCTCCACTATGCACTATGCAGTCCAAATTTCAACCCTAAACACCTCACAGAATTTTTAAGAAAAAAGAATGGTGGGACAGACCTGAACCTGCAACTCTGGTTACAGGTTTTGCCCAATGTGAACTGCGCGAAAGACTCAAATTGCTTCACGTCAGTTTGGTTTTAAACCAAGCCAGAGGTTTCACCAAGGCATCAGTTTTCCCCTTGAAATGTTTCACTGCTCTCTAGGTGTAATGCTGATTTTTACCCCTGCCCTCATGCCTAAGGGGTTTCTTTGTCCTGAAGAAAATCACCTGGGGCTTTACAATGTTCTCAGGGGATTTACCCGCCTCCAATCGATTTGGAAAGTCTGGCATTTAGAAATATCTGCAAACCTCATCCACCTACTCCAGACTTGGAGAAAAAGCTTCCCCCCAGCCCCATGTTGTATGTCTAATCAAAAGCATTAGAGAGAAGAAATTAAAAAGTTATTTCCCTAGGCATTTTTTTCCAATGCTCCTTTTGTTGTTCAGCTCTTTAGTTATGTCCTCACTTCCAATGTTTTGTGAAGCTTTGACTGGCACAGAAATTACGCTAAGCATATTTTAAAGTGGTGCTACCAATAAAATATGAAACCTACAGTTTTGGAACACTAAAAATAATATTGCTTGTATCATTTCAGAGCAACAAAACAATGACACTTTATTTTGTTAACAAATTTCGACTGCAACAGATGTGGTGATCTCTTGCTCTCACAGATCAAAAACCACCAGCCAAAAGCCATTCCCCATCAGCACTGCTGAGTTTGCCTTTTGCTTATCATGTGCCTTGATCAGGCTTCTTAAGATTTGCTTTGAGGTTTTGTTCAGCTAGGAGCAGATTTCGAGAGGCAGCCAGCACTTGCTAAAACACACCACAGATTTGAGAGAGCCCACTAAAGCCAGAAAGTCCTCCCTGGATCTCACAGTGCTTGGTAGGATTTTATCTGTCCTTGGGAGATGATGACTTTGCACCTGTGTGCAGCCAAATCAAAGTAGCTTATTTGCTTTTTTTCCTTACATGCACATGCAATGGCCATTTGGACCTAATAATTAGCAGTGTTTTGCACACTGACGAGTTTCCTGGTCAGTACCAGAGTTTCACAGCTCCCCACAGCTCTCTGTGTATGTATAAAACAAAGCCACTTTGCTCACTGCCTGCCTAAAGACACACCCTGACCCTAAAAGAATTTAATCACTTCCTCTGGGTAAACCTATCACTTACTCTCTGTGCTGAAGGTGCTTGCTGAAGCCCTTCCTGCTCCTGAAAACCCATTTTTAAAAGCAGTTGTTATCTCCATCTCTCCTGCAGGAACCTTAGTTCTAGGGGTTAAAGGCTCCAGCACGGTGCCCACACAACCTGCCACTAGGAGC
>NW_008236441.1:1775858-1798206 GCF_000691975.1 Corvus brachyrhynchos | reverse complement strand
AAATTAGAGAGAAAAAAAGCTTCATCCTCCCCCATAATCATTCCAGATGAGTTCTTATTTCAATTACAGCACTGTTTTGTTCCAGCTCTTGCTAATACCCTGCAGTTTGTTCACCTGTAGAAGCAATTGTCCCTTACAGCTCTTCTCCCTTGTCCCCCCTTCCCCTGGGCTATTTGGGCTTGCTAGAATAGAAAGTATTAATACAGCTTTCCCACCAAATTTAGGCAAGAATATTCAGATGCTTTAGCAGCTGCCTTGGCTTCTTAAGAACTCGGTAATCCTTTAATCTCCAGACACTTTTTTTTTTTCCCATAAAAGATTCACAAGCAAAACAAATGCAATATGGATCAAAAATTCAATCAGAATGCTTAAAATGCAATTACATTCATCAGGGTGTTCTGTTAGGTTGGGTATTAAATCTGGGGTTTATTCAATATCCTCCTTTTATTATAAAGCAGTATTTTTCCACTCTGTAAATCATCTGATCCCTAGGCTGAAGTCCTCTTTGCCCAAAACATACACAAAACATGGTGAGAGATAGCTGGTTAGAAATTCCTGCACAAGACCACTCCTGT
Organism: Corvus brachyrhynchos; assembly: GCF_000691975.1. Lineage (NCBI taxonomy): Eukaryota > Metazoa > Chordata > Aves > Passeriformes > Corvidae > Corvus > Corvus brachyrhynchos. The sequence continues at coordinate 1,797,631 of NW_008236441.1, read as the reverse complement.
AGAGACGTAAGGAAGGAAAAATAAGACAGGGAGCAAAGACATTTCTACTGGAGCAGGGAAGCTAATTTCAGAATTCAAGATTCTGCAGTTATGGCTTTAATAAGTACTTGTCAAACTAGTTCCTTCTTGAATTCCATTTCCAAAGGAAACCCATGTGTCTGCCTGCACCTCTCTATGAGCATTTCCCCCCATCTTGCAGTTTTAAAGGAGTTCTGAAATTTAATCACATTGTTTTGCACCAGAGCTCTCTGGAAATTTTCTAACCCAATGGATGTTTCTTGGGGGAATGTTTAAACCAGAACTTCTTGAGAAAATGCATCTTTTTGGGAGGCTAAGGGGCAGCAACACACCCCCTTTGCTCCCCCCACTCCTCCCATCCCTTCTGTTTTCAGGACTGGCTTGGACAGACACAAGCAGAGCATGAGTGGGATTCCCCCTGCAAATACATGAAGAAGTCCATGATGATTTGGGTTGCTCCGTGGTCCAGAGGCAGTAACTTGCCAAGCCTTCGTAGCTCCATACACTGCCCTGCACACCATTTCTTTAGAAATTAAGCTGTGACACTGAGGTGGCTTTAAATTTGCTCTTTTATGATAATTGGGCACAATTCTGTAGTGCTATGGGCAGCAGTGTACAGTGGCATTTTGCCAGCTGACACTCAGCTGAGTTTGACTGACAGCTGTCACAATCCAGTGTCTGGAATACTGGAGCTTGGCAGCATGGAAGGGAGTGGGATCTGTGTGAAGCAGCTGTGTCTGAGCACCAAACTGCTTCCATTCCAGCAGTGTTGCTCTCTCCTGTTCGCAGGCACAGAGCATCAGCATCCTTAAAGGCTCTTGGTGTCCTTTAAGGGTCTTCAAAACCTGCAGAGTCAGATTTTCAACTCCTCAGAGGCCCACTGACACCCCCTCTTCCAGCTGAGACAACTGCACTTCTCTTCTTGGGCTGTCTACTACAACACACTACCAACTGGGAATACTGGAGGAGAGATTCTGAAGGTTTTAGAGCTTTCCCAAAAATACATATTAATGGCGTTAAAGCCAACTGGAAGATCAATTTTGAAATAATTCTTTTTGATATAATGATACCAAGTGTTCTGTTAACTTGAATTGAGAGTATTGGCATTTCCATTCCATCTACTAGAACAATGTCTTTGAAAATAAAGGTAAGTTTGGGTGACATTCATTTTCTTAATTTAAAATATTTGTTGACAATTATTCCATTCCCTCAATTAAATGAAAGAAAGCCATCAACATCAGGCCCAATCGACATAAAATTTTGATTTGATGACACTGACAATTTCTGGGGAGGGGCAGGGGCCACTGTGGCAACCTGTTCCCAGACACATTTCTGTCCTGGCTGCAGGGAAGGGACATACAGGAGCCAGCCCAGCCCAGAGCTGCCCTGAAACCCCGTGAGATCTGGGCTTTCTTGTCAGCTCTTCTGACAAGAAGGATGAGAGCATTCTGCACAAGGGAATTGTGACTATCATTTCCAAACGAGCAATAAACTATAAAAAGGTGTCAACATAGCCAGATGGAATAATTGGTACATTGCTTCCAGTTAAAGAAACTACTGCTGTTCTGTAATTCTCTTCTGTTTTTCTTTTCCTTTTGTTTGTTCCAGAAGATGCAAAGACACTGAATCAGAAGGAGGACTTAGGTCTCCAAGCAAATAGCTCTACAAGGAGCATAATAAAACCACTTTTATCATTTCATAGCTGAAATCATACATGGAGAACATGGAGAATGTTTTCTTTCTGACACAGATGTATTAGTCATCAGCAGCGAGTGCAAGCAAAATACAGGAAAAATCGGAATTAAAAAAACAACATATATATATATATTCCTGCATGTTTATAAATGTAAAACATAACATATATAAAATCTGCTAAATATAGAAGGAGTTCTTTGATAAACTGCTTCCATATAGCTAAAACCAATAGCTCAGAGCCTGACTTTCTTCCCCATGATGAAAATTTTAGCTTTTTCAGATGCTAGGTTATTACTGTCACACATGGAAAGGGCTATTCCTGGTTTATAAACACAGGAAAGTACTTCATACTTCTGAAAATTCCCTCGCAAAAATAGTGAAATTGTTTTTTAATTAAAAAAATTAAATATCCCATGAATTTAACTGAAGAAGGTTATTGACTTTCGAAAACCATATGTGAAGTAGTCTGTCAGAAACATGAAAATCTCATTAGGGCTCTTCGATTAGGTTGGTGGATCACTTGTATAGCACAAGTGATTTCAAATTTTTATTAAATTTTTCAGGGAGATAAGGGTTAGCTTAGTTCCCTGCCAGCCAAAATCACTGAATGAGAAGCAGGAGCTTCTCATTGTTGTTCTGGCCACAGAGTCCAGGTGGGAAAGGTGGTTCTGACATCATGCCCTTGCAAGCTGGTCTCCAACAGCCCCATATCCCTGGCAGAGATGTTTACATGACTCAGAGGTACTAGACAGACAAAATGGGTCATGCAAAATAGCCTCAATCTTAATAACAGTCGTACTCATTAAGTTCAGTAAGCAGATGAAGAATGAAATCAGATGCTCCCAGGAAAAACTACTTGCTTAGATTTCACCTTCTGTGACACCCAATTTACAAAAGCTTCCTTTATACTATGCTTCATTTTCACATTTCTTGCTTTCTCCTGCCTGGATCCTTCTCTTCATTTCCGTCAGGGTCGTTGCTGAATTCCAATTAAATCATAAAGACGAGTGAGAACAAAGAGAAGAGCAACACAAGCAAAGCAGACCTGAGCAGGTGACAATTGCACCCTGCCGCTCTCAGAGAAGGTCATTTAGAAGTATCATGTCAAACAAACGAACTAATTACAACATGTCTTCAGTGAACCCTGGTAGGATTTCATGGCAGAAAAACTCTATGTCTAACATAAATCTAAAGACAGGAAGAATAGCTTGTACCCAAAACACTGCTCCTGCAGCTGTATCTGGAAAACAACCCAGCTTCAGTCAAAGGGGCACTCTGAAAAACTCAAGCAAATGCAAAAGCTGAAGTCACAAAGCATGAGCAGCAAAGGAGCATGGAAATAGTCAACACAGCTCAGACTAGGTTTCCTTCTATGTCCTTCCCTCTTCTGTTGTTACACAATGTTGGAAAGAAGTGCCTGATTTTAAGGGAAATGGATTCCTGCCAATGGGGAGTTGCAGCAGATTCATGCTCAGAAGAGCACTACAGAGGTGAAAGCATCAACATTACTCATGCCTGCTACACTCCTGACTGCAGCAGGGAGTTCCACAGACCAGCCAGCAGTCTACAAATGTATTTATTACTCCTCGTTTCATGCTTGTGCTGTTAGTCTTTCTCATCTGTGTGATGAAAACCTGTGAGGAGGGGAGTTATAGTGAGCATTAGTCTGTCTGCTCACATGCACCATCACTAAATTGACCAACCAAAACCCAGCACTCACTGGAAATCTCCCTCAGCACCTTTTCACCTTTTTCTTGGCCTTGGCCTTGGCCACCATTACTCAAAACACCTTCAGAGTATCACCTCCCACTTCCTGTCACCATGGTCTTTCAGAACATAAGGCATATGAACAAGAACAAAAAAGCAGGAAATAATGCTCACTTTATAGTACAAAAGAGAATAAAATACAAATCTTAAGTCTCTGTGCCAAGATTTGTATTGGTGCCTGGGACAACACACCATTCCAGGGATGAGTGAGCCTTTTGGGGTGGTACTACTGTCGCACAGCACCATGAACAGCTTGTTACAGGAGGGACAGTACTTTCTAAACTATTTCAATAGTTCTTCCTTGTACACATCTCTATATACCTCTTAAAACAGCTTGAGGAAAAAAAAAGCAGATGTCTTCAGTGAATTGTTGATCCTTTGATAACAAAGCAAGCAATTTCTGGAACAGCCTGAGGGAAATTCACATTGGTTTTTAAGCAATAAAGCAAATTAGCACCATAGCTTGAAAGGTTAACAGACAGAATAATCCCATGTAATAGTAGGGTAAGAAGATGAAATGATTAAAAAAATCAATTTGTTGCTATCTTGTCATGTTGTTTATTATCAATGATAGCATAAAATCACCCCCTCTGCATTCCACAAAGAACTCCTGCACACAGAGTATGCATGACTGCCTCTGCCCGGGGCAGGTGGTACAGAGGATGGACAAGGCAGGTGAAATAAAAGCATGGAGACGCAAAGGGCAGTGAGACAGAGTGGCTGTGGGAACACCACATCCAGAGCCACAGCCTTCGGATGCACCACAGCCTTTGGATGCACCACAGCCTTTGGATGCACCACATCCTTTGGATGCATGATGTGAGGCCTTAACCCGTGACCCACGCAGCCTCTCAAAGACACTCAGCAAAGCACAGCTGAACCCTCTCCCAAATGCCCATCTCAGGCATCTGCAGGGAACAGTGATGCGCAGACAAAAGGCTTTTGCTCTGTCACACAGCATCAGAAAGGATTCCTTGGTCCCCAAGCACAGAAACCCCTGCTTCTCCCGAGGGCTGGTAGCCAAGGGGAAGGGACCAGCTCGTGGATGCTGTGAGCTGGCAAGCTGTCACACACACACAGGCATTCCAAATGGGGTAATTTACTGTGCTGCACAGCTGGGCTGTGCTTGGTGGCTAAGCTGGCTCATTTTGAGCTAGTTAAAAAGTTTAGTGCCTTTCTAAATAGGTGCTACTGTCATACAGATAAGCAAGCCTTATCCGTGCTCCGAGTCCCCCAAGAGCTCTGTGTGTGCTTCAGCAACTGCTAGACCTGGGCTAATGTATTCTGACACACGGTGTTACTGAGCAGAGACAGTTCAGACTCAGCTGTGGGCATGAGCAGAGCAAACTCATACAGAGCTGCCAAAGGCTGAAGACGTAACTCCAGCCACCCTGCAGTTAGCAGTGTAAGCACATCTCCTCCAGAGGAGTCACATCTGATTAATCCTCCATCACTCCTTCACTGAAACACCAGGCAGAAAATGAGACGGAGCCATTCTTCTCAGAAAACCCTGTAACTCCCCACCATTACTCAAAACACCTTCAGAGTATCACCTCCCACTTCCTGTCACCATGGTCTTTCAGAACATAAGGCATATGCACAAGAACAAAAAAGCAGGAAATCTCCATTTTCCCCAGACCCATCTAACACACCCTAGAGCAGACCCCTTCCATCTTCCCACCACAGCTCTCAGGGGTTCTCTGACTGTCAATACAACACTACCTTTCCCTCCAGGCCCCTGAATCTTCCTCCCCAACAAGTACTTGAAAGGACGATCAGCACAGCCACCACAAACACTTTCCCTCCAATTCTTACATGGCTCAGCTGAGCCACCTTTCCTCAGGAGCTTTGGGCAGCCAGGATGAAGATAGAACAGAGGCTGTCCTGCCTTACTGCTGTAACTCTGGGGACCCTCACCCAGCACCCTGCAGTGCCTGGCACTTCCCAGCAGCTCTGTGTGCCCTGACCACACTTCAGCTCACTGGACTTGGGGCCAGGGGGGCCACAGCTTCAGCTCCTCTGTGCCACGATGCTTCCAAGATACCAGCTCAGCTGCTTCAGAAACTCCCACCAGTGCTGATTTATTTCAGTCCCTTGGTAAGCAGCTGCAGTTCAAATAATAGAGAATATCTTAATCAGACACCTCTGTGACACAATAGCCCTTTAAGGCAACAGGTTGATGTATCAGGTGGTGACAGAGTTACTGGATATTTACTGGTCTCCACGCCAGGATTTGAAAAGCTATCTTGTCTGGAACATTTAACAGTTTGGTTTTCCACATGGATGATTTTACCATATCTGAAACTACTTGTTCCATCATCCCACAGCAGCTTGCAAGTTGCAGTGTGAAAGTTATTCTCTTCCTTAATGGATAAAATATGCTTGCCCTGAAGAATATGTTTGTATAACACAAAGTCTCAAAACATGGACGATTTTTTTTCCTTTTTTGGATTTATTTTTTAGAATGATAAGACTAAAAGCATTGCCTCATATGATGGAAAGAGGAAAGAATCAGAAAAAGAGAAGCAAAGAGTACAAAAAACCCTGCAGATGGGAGAAAAGAAGATGTTTCTTTTGGCAAAACCAAGACTACGTGCAAATAACAAGAAAAAGATGAATGACACATCTCACAATGTGACATAGTAGGCATGGTGACACAGCTTATAGACGTCAGTAGCTTTAGAAATGGGAATCTGCTGAGAGTTTTGTCCAGTTTCACACCTGAGAATAGAGTTTGAAGGCTCACAGTTGATTGTGGGGGCCAGACCATCCTCTCTCAGGCCCCTGTTCTGCCTGTGGTGTTCACAGGTGCACTGGACAGGTAGGTAGCGGGTCTCAGAAGGAGAGAAATCCTTGAACAAAAGAGTGTGGGGATAGTTTTAACCCTGCCTCTTCCCCTCCTTTCCCCTCCTTGCTTTGGGCAGCAGGCTGAGCCACGTGGGCAGAAGAGACCAAGAGTGAGCCCATGGCAGCTGACTCTCATCCAAGGGACCATGTTGCCCTGAAATGGCTCTTACTTGGACCAGGACCACCAGCCAGCCTGCTGAGTGCCCCAGCCTCTCTTCTGTCCTGGTTGTACTGGGGCCAGTTTGGGATCTCACCATTCCTTATTTCTTTACCTTAAGGCTGTTTGTAATGAGACTTGCATATTTAGTACACTTCTGTGGTGGGATCCTGCAGGAAAGCACATGGTTTTGTGACCAACTGTTCCCCTAGCACATCTTCAAAGCCTTCCACATCAAAAGGTGTAGGAAGGCCTGTTCTGAACAGGGGCTATGAAGCAAACTGGATTTGTGCACCACCACCCACATTTTCATTTCAGCTCCTGTGTGGAGTACAAAGAAACCAAGCAGCAGTTGGGTTCCTCTGGCACTTTGAACTCAGTGGAGCTGAATGACTTGCTTGCACTCCCAGTTTGTTACGGAAAGACAACATTGTGATTTCTAGTATGGAAATGAAGGTAAGGCCTTCCCAGGTGAGAAACAGTGTCTTTGATAAAGCTGCAACAAAGAGCCATGCCAAGTGCTGGTCTAGTGCTTTCGTTTTAAAGTGGAACAAGCAAAGGAGTTAGAAACTAAAACACTATAGGAATAATGCAACATTGCTAAGCTATCTTTTTGCCATCTGTCAAGTTTGCAATATTTTCAAACTGCTCCCAAGCGAGTCACTAAATCATCACATCTCTCTTCCCATGATATAATAAAATAGAATACAATTGCTAATGCAGTACATTTAACCTCTATCAGGAGTTTGTACATTTGTGCAGAACCATAAACCGGTTGTTAGCACGTGCCAGAAGACTTCTGGCAGCCTTCCTAAGGATTTATCAAAAAACAATTAGGATCCCTATTGCAGCTAATGTGGAGCCACAGGCCAACTGGTGCTGGACATCACAACCCTGTCACCAGCAGCCTTTGCAGATAATAAGAATCCAGAGCTGGGGGATTTATTGCTGTGGACAAAAGCATTGTGTCTTTCTTTTCCCAGCATCTTTGTCACTTGATGAGTATCATGCTTTTTTCCTCACTACCCAAGTTACCTCCTGGCCACTGGGCTGGGTGCTGATTGCTTTAGAGTGACCAGGCAATGCTCTGACTCAGAGAGTTCCAGTGAGGCCTGAATCACAGAATCAAAAAATCAGCTGGGTTGGAAAAGACCTTTGAGGTCATCAAGTCCAACCTATGACCCAATACCAACCTGTCAACCAGACCATGGCATTGAGTGCCCCATCCAGGCTGTCCTTAAACACCTCCAGGGACAGTGACTCCACCACCTCCCTGGCAGCCAGTTCCAATGCCCAATCACCCTCTCTGTGAAAAACTTTCCCCATCTTGAATGCAGGAATTAGCAGGAAGAAACAGCTGAGCTCATCACTTTTTGTTTTCTCTCTTCTACATGAAACCAATGGAACCAGTTTATTTGTGTCACACTTTCAATTAGAAACAATTATTCTTTTTAAGTGTTAAGAAAGCAAACATGAAACGAGCCACCCACCCTGCAGATTTTACACTGTACTACCCATCTTAGAAAAATAATTAACTAATTCTTCTATTCTGTAAGCCCTTCACACATCTTAGTCTGCAATTTTCTGCTTTTCTGCCCCTTGCTGATACAATTTCATCTTACAAGTTTATTGACAGTAAGTATCACAAATTTTTATCCTCTCAGAAGAAAACTCTTGTGCTTTGGACCCTGCTAAAGCTGTGGCTCTTCAGGATGGCACAAGCTTTGCATAGTAAGATACTATTGAATATTAACAACTGAAATATTAATAATTAAAAGAATGTGAAGCAATAGGAGCATTTTCCAGATTATGGCCACGTATGGATCACCACCAAATAGAAGGGAATTTGAGCAGAAGCTTGGACATAAGCAAAGCTTGGAAAATAAAAAGGATGGAGAAGTTAAGAAGAGAGGAAAAAATTGCTTCTAGGCAATAAAAGAAAAATCTGGCAGTGTGATTGAAAGAGAACCACAAGAGCTGGTTTGATAGAAATCATGCTTCAGTTTTGCTTTAAACACTTCAAACCATAAGGGCAGGCCTTCTTTTGGTACACCCCCAAAAGCTTTATTTCTCACAGAAAGAGTAACTGTAATATATTGCAGGTTATGGTTTTAACTAAGACAGATGTTAGACTGACAGATCAACACCACCTCTGACCGCTGGACTATGGCAACAACCAAGACTGTTCCATCAGAGAGATCAAGAAGAGATGAAAATAAAAAAAGGGCAAGAAGTGCTTACACCAAAACAGAGCAGAGCTGGAAACTGAAGCAGCACTATCTTTACTGAAAAACTAGCAGAGGCTAAGATCAGCTAGTTTGAGGAGTAGCAGATGGGCAGGAGGCTCCTGAGGATCAAAGCCAGGCCTGATAATCAAAGAAGAAAATAAAAATGGTCAAGCCAGCAAGAAGAACAGTGGCTACCATGGATGCCAATCATTAGTCCACTGCTTTTAGTAAAGTGCTGCTTTCATCAATTAAGGCTCTGCTTCAGAATTTTGGGGTACAGAATCAAAATAGCCAAATTCTTTCCCACCCACAGTGCTGAAGGGCATCTTCCACAGTAACGGCACCTCAGCATTTCAAAATCTACGTGTGCATGTGAATATCACAACCCGTGTCCTAAAGCAGCTTTTTGGTCCCTGGTGAGCTCAGGAGCTTCAGAGTCCTCATCCTGAAGAAGAATCCACCCTGTCTCTGTGTTACCAGGACAGCCAGCATGGTACAGTGGAATGACCAAGAAAAAGGTCACTTGTTCAAAGAAAACTGCTTTACATGGACTGACAAAACCCCAAAGCACAGCAAACAAATTTCCGTGCTCCTGAGCTCTTCAAAAAGCTTTTTTAATGCACTTCAGGGCTCTGATAGATTAAAACCAAATTTTTTTTCAAAAAACATTCAGCCTGTCACATCACACAGGGAGTGCAATGCACAGGATAGATGTCATGGCACCAGAGGGGCTAAAACCAGAAATGCAGAGGTAACATTTAATCCTTCAGCAGCAAAGGGGAGTTTTGCAATGGAATTTCAATGGATGTGGAACTAACATTTGCAAGAGTACATTTGGGAGCTTCACCCCTGGGGCACAAATTAGCAAAAAAAAAAAAAAACAAAAAAAAAACCCCCGAAGAACATTTTGTTTTTAAAGAGGGCCAATAGATTTTGTGTGTGTTAATGTCTGTGGGCTCCTGAACTCATTACCAACTCTGTCATTATATCACACTACCTGCTTGCTGCTCTCTCCCCAAAAGAAGTTTTTATATTTCAAAAAGGAAAAAAAAAAAAAAAGCGCCAATTAATAAACAAGAGCAACTCTAACTTGTAATGCTTCACTACTCCAGCTAAATGCCTGTAGTGTTACTCACTGCCACTTTTCCCACGTTTTTTAATGAGTTCCAGGAAGAAATGAGTTCCAGGCAGGATGGAGCATATGAGACAGAAGCTGAGGAGCAGTAGATGCCACCACTGCCTCCACAGTGACTTGTCCGGTTCTTCCAAGCCACAAAGGGTGTTGGTGGTGGCGGCAGCCTGAACACGAGTGATGCCAGCAGGTACCTTCCTGCAGGAGCAAATTCTAATGGAGAGGTTTGGCTGAGTGGGGCAGTAAAGGTGTAGGGCACCAGCACTGATGTCCTGCTCCTGCTCACCTGGAGCGAACCTGGCACAGCTTCTAGAAATAAACAGCTCTCTTAGGTTTCCTTTGGTTTCTAAATGCCTTTTTTATAAAAAAAAAAATGGTGGGCTGCATCCTCAGCAGATAGATATTTGCATAGCTCGCTTATAACCAGTGAACCATGTCTATTTGCATTTGATGAACATCTAGTCCTACACTTTCAATGGCTTTCCTGTTTTAGATGGGCTGGAAAATTAAGATTTCTCAGGTTTGAATGCATTCCTGAACCTCTCTTCTTTCTAATGTGTCTACCCTCTCCTCCTTCTCTTTTCCATTTTAACCCACAATTTTTCAGGTCATTTAGTTCAGAATGCAAACACAGATGAGTTATTAGGAGTTGAACATTGCCAACTGTGCATGTAATGTGACTTTGTTTCACAAGGAGTAATAACCATATCCACACTAACAAAAAATAAAGACTTGCAGCTCAGGAAGACATGATACAACAGAAGAGGCCTCAGTAAGTGCTCTTCTGCCTAAAAACTTGTTGGAACTTTTTCAAGTACTTTTGAGCTAAGGATGCAAGCTGAGAGTAGCAGAAAGGACTAGGACAGTGGAATAAGCTATAATTTTATGTACAACCACCACTGCATCAACAGGATGGAGAATAAAAAAAGGATCATCTAGAGGGGAAAGGGTAATAATGAGTGTTCTTCAACATGTCAAATACAAAACACTACAGAAATGTTGAGGTCTGGAAAAGGGCTAGGCTAAAAGGGAAAGGGCCATGGTCACACAGGATTGGAGAAAGTAAGAGCTGACCCCTAAAAGAAGTGTCTTTTTTTTTTACACAAGCTGGTCCTCCAGGCTCAGAATTTAACTTGTTTTTACTGCTGTTTTATTAGTTTTTCCATTTTGCCATGACAAGTTAATGATTTTTGCAAAAATGTACCATAACAAATCTGCCCCTGCAGGTGGTTTTACATACACTACATTCATGAAAGACTTTGATCCCTCTTCTCTTTTCAGTTTTTCTCCTTGTGTTGTGTTTTCAGGGTTTTATTTATTTTCCTTCCAAAGAAAGAGTAAAGGAGAGAAATACAGGCACTGAGAACTAGTAGGCAGAACACCATCCAACACTGTCCCTCTGAACCAAGAGACACAAGGCTAAAGGAAGGTTTGCAGCTGATTTCCCTCATATTCCACCTTTTGTAACTGCAACTTTATTACTTTGGATCCCATTCCCTAGTATAATTACTACCTGATACCTGTGAATGGGAATAACAACAGCTGTTGCACAGAGGCTGGGAAGAGAAGATGGGAGGTGAGATGGACTTTATAAACACTTATAACTTCTGAAGATTATTCCTTTTGAAGCCAGATATACATTTTAATCAGCTACTTTCATCATTATTCATGAATGAATTATTAATTAGTCCTCTTGACTAAAAATATAATTTCCAACTTGCTGCAAAAATACACACACACACAGAGACAAACATGAAAAAATAATACAAGAAAAGGGAGATATTGCACATCATTAGCACCAGAGTGAAGGCTGAGTATTTGATCTCAGTTTAATTATGAATGCCTGGTTTGAAAGAACATTTCCACATCAGCAGTCACTAACACTGCTGTGTGCACTCGGGTGTAAGACATGTGAAGAGGCCATACTGGCAACAGCTTATTTTTCAGCAGCTTCACTCCCTGTGCTACTGGGAGTGTGTGCATAAGTACCTGCACAAATATATCCCTTGATAAAATGCCTTTTGTCTTGTGGCTTCATATTCAGAAGTGCGAAAAACCCAAAAACTCAACCTTGAGGCTATTTCTGGTTACAGGGCAACCTAAGGCTTCAGCCACCACAGGAAACCCAAGAGAGGGACAGCCTTTGACCCCAAACTTCTGTGGGCACAAGGAAAAGAAAAGGGAAATCCAAAGACGAGTACCACCACTGAAAAAGAAAAGGGAAATCCTGAAAGGATTACTGCTGGTTTGCTTTACAGATGGAGAAACAAGGTAAGAGCAGTAGAGATAACTCACCCATGTCAGAAGTAAGGTACGAGCCCAAGGTCTCCCAAGGAAAACCTATTAGGCTGCATGACTCCTTTCACTTCCTTATTTATCTAACCATCTAGCAGGGAAAAACCCTCCAGAACATGCACATTCATTCCCTCTCTGACCTCCCCTTTCCTCAGACTGTCACCTACAGGTAATCTGGCCAGCTGGAAGCGAAGATTTTCTATCACGGAACCCAAGATGGCTCTGCAGTGACCAATGCCATGTTTCCTATTGTGCACTACCATTGAACAAGGAAACATCTCCATGGTGCCCTTGCTCACAGAGCTGCTGGGAAGGGGAGGGTGGGAAGGACAGAAGGCAGTGTCTGGGAACCAGCAGCTATGGAGGACTCTGATCAGCTTGCAGGGTCTTTTTTTCCCCTATGATGATAGAGACAACGAACAGTTGTGCCTTTTTGTTATCTGAATTGGTTTCCTTGATGAGCACATCCCTTCAGAACCCTCTGCAATGTTAATTTCTGAAATGATCAAAAAGCTTCTAAACTAAGGAAATGCTGCACACTCAGGGATTAAAGAGGAGAAGGGTTCAGAGGAATTGGAAATGACTTGTTATTCTTCAAAAATCTGGGCCATCCTCCCAATGCTGTTATTTTTAAACAGTTTGTGTTTTAAGTACATGGAGGTACATAAACAGTTGCGGAGCTAATAAGGTTGAATTACTCCAAAAAGCTCTTGTTTTGCCAGAGGCCTTGCAAAAATTTTAACTAGCAAGTTTCACAAACCCTGTTTGGGCTATTTTAACTGTTACTGCATTACACCTCTGCCTCAAGCCTGCTCCAGGAAAGCTGCAGTTTCTTTACATATGTTTCTCATGACCAGGGCAAACAAACTAAGGTTACCAATGGAAAAGAACTCCAAGACATAGCTTTGAAAAGAACTCCAAGACATAGCTTTCATCTCAACTTACCAGAAGAGGCCAAAATATTACCAATGGAAAAGAACTCCAAGACATAGCTTTCACCTCAACTTACCAGAAGAGGCCAAAATCAAAGATATCCTGTGATAAATAACCAGGGAAAGGAGATTTGGCACTTATTGCAGAACAGCAACTCTTCCCCTGCACAGAAACAGGGGATGGATTTTTTAAAAAATCAGGGAAGGTGCTCACAGGGGTATCTGCTGCACTGGGATGCTTCTGTCATCTCAGGACCAAGATGGGGTTCTCTGTCGCTTTCTCTTCCCTGCCAGATCCTCTTGGAATCATGTTTACAGCTCTGTCCCATTTCTTTGCCTCCAGACCTCCACGGAGGTTTTGTTCACTTAGGCCCAGTCTTGTCGGGTTTGCTCTTTTAGCTCATTTTTAGCCTTTTCTGCTCAGCAGGTTTGTGGATCTTGCTTCACTGCCCACCCGTGACTCTGATTTACCTGTGGATCCCCACCTGCTCATCCAGGAGCATCCCTGGGGACACCAGGCTCATGGTAGGTTCTGTGCTGACTTTCCTGCTCACGGAGCACAGAAGTGCAGAGCACATTCAGGTCAGGCTTCTCCAGAGTGGAATCACACACACATCGCTTCGGTTGTTATTAATATTTCATTAATTTGCCAGCTACAGTAGTTTTCCCTTGAGAGATCATTAATAAAATACCACCCAAATAAGCAGGATAACAGGCAAAGTGACCGAACTACAAAACAAGTTTAATTACCTTGGTGTTATACCTTTGCCAGCGCCAGCTTAAATTGGAGAATTCTATAAAGTAAAGCTTTGATGATGCTGAGGTCTATTGCTTCCTATGTCTTGCCATTTTAATTACTTCTCTGATTTCCCACACACACTTCCTGTATTTTGTTTGGTAGAAAAATTAAAGTGTCTGTGGGTGTTAGTGGAGGGCTGCTGGGAGGATTTGAGCAAAACTTCTCCAACACAAATCACTATGGTGGAATCACCTCACCAATATGCAAACCTCATCTTGAATTCAATGCTACACAAAGTGGTAACTTTTCCATGGATAAACAAAAAGATGAGATTATTCAATTAGCTGAATTCAATTTCTTCTGAAGCTAAAATACAGATTTTTTTCAATAGCTAGCATATGAGACTTAAACTAACCCAAATAAGAAAAGCAGAAAATCACATTGCAAATGAGATCTCCCCATCACTAAAGAAATGCATTTTCGCTTTTACACTGAACACTTTTAAACTTAAATAGGACTTCTTGTAAGTATCTCTAAAAGTACAAGCCATGTGTGTGCATGTCTGGGTGCATACGAAGTTTATATTACAGAAATTTCTACTGAAACTACAACAGAAATAAACATATAATGCTGAGGCCAATTCATGCCTTCCCTAATTCTTGCAAAAAAAAAAAAAAAAAAGAGCATACACAGATGTATATCTCTTAAAATTTCTTTCCTGTTGAAAGTGTTCTCAGTTTCAGACTTGAAATTAATTTACTGCACAGTAGGCCCTACCAAACTGTACTCTTTTTAAGCCTAACAAAGGGAAAATGAAGTAGATTTGTTATACAGAGAAGAAGCTGAAAGGTAAGCACTTCTTCTGCCAAGACAGAAAGTCAGTCAATAACTGATTCTTTGATGGTTCACTAAAAAAGCTGAATCTTTAGTGACAGAACATTGAAACCATCTTGAAAATGTACAGATTTAAAATAAGACAGCCTAGAACAAGGAACAATAAGAGATTGACACATGAAATAAATAATTGTTGTAGTCTGCTCTAAATGCTTAGTGTGACTTTGATCATCTTCAGTAACTCTTGTGATGCACAGCAAAATCCATTCCAGAGCAGATTTGCATAGAGCAGCTGCTCTACAGTGCTCACGATGCATTTCTTGAGTCATACCAATTTCTTGAGGCACTGACCAAGTGTACAGACACCTGCATGGAGCCCTCTCTGCCCTCCTGCCAAAGCTACACTGAACTTGGGCATAACCAAAAGAAAGCGCAAATTATAGGGCTGCCAAGTGCTGAACTCCACCTGAAGAGCCAACACAACCTATAAGATGGCTCAGGGAACAGATTCAATAATGCCAGGGCTGTCAAAGCATCAAGAAGCAGGGCTCTGTGCAAAGGGGACACTCAGCATGGCTACCCAATGCAGCACCCTGGAGTGTTGCGTCTGGTTTTAGTGACAAAATCGGAATAAAATGAACGGAATAAGGTTCAGAAATGAGCCATAATGACTGGAAATCAGGATTTATTGTGAAAGGCTTCTGAATCTCCATCCATTCTCTTTCCTGAAATAGAGCTAAGTGCTGGCCTGATCACAATCCACCCATACCAACACAGGGAAGAGACTCTGGGTAGGAAAAGGCTCATCATTCTAGCAGACAAATATGCTGGACATGACCAGTAACACCACAGGAATTCAGGCAAGAATACTCCATGTGCTCTGAATGGGAAAAGGTACCAGCCAGCCCAGCAAATGGCCAGGGCTGAGGCAAAGCTCCTCTGTGGAAGCCTTCCTTTAAAAACCAGACAGGCATTGCCAGTGCACATGGATCAATGGCCATTTTTTGGGCTGTTTCATGTAGGAGATGTAACTGCATAAATCACACCCTTCCCAGCCTTCACAGTGAGATGACCTTTGGAAACTGCGGGGTCACGTGAGGCTTAGCCCTGTAAGAGCCTGAGCATTTGAAACTGAAATGTGCAAACAATAACATTGAAGTCTATGGACTGCTTCTAGAGGAAACTCTTGACTAGACTGTGCTCATACCCTGCAGGGCTCTGGGGTCAGCACCTCTGCAGCCGCACTGTGTGGGCAGAGCTTTCAGCAGGGATCTGGGGAGATTTTCATCAAGGACTTCAGTGATGCAAAATCCTGCCAGAACACCACTAACACTGACTGTTTCGGAAAATCCTGCCCTACGTGCATGAGCATTCATTTGTTTCATCCCACTTTTACTATGTAACATGCCTTAAAACATTGCCTTGGGGAGCCTGAAAATGTATTAAAGTGATTACCCAGAAATTTATGCAAATTGCTATGGTAATTTTGAAATTACTTAATTCTATAAAATGCCTGCAGTTTTTCGTGTCCTGTTCCAAGCTGGCTCTTGAAACAATCCTTCAGAGGTGTGAACAAACAAAGGTGGAACAACTATCTTTCACAGAGTCACAGAGGCACAAGGGATGGAAACACACCTTCAAAGAAGCCCAAAGCATTTCCAGAGGACAGGAGGCAGACTCTGCTCATTAGGGCCCAGAAGTACTTGAGGAATGAAGTGGGACAGAAGCACACGGGGCTCAGTGACTGCTGCCCTCCCCCCCAGCTGCATCTCTAACAGCAGAAATTTCTTTTTCTGCACCTCCTTCCATTAATTTCCTAGCTCCTCTGGAGAACCAAATTCACCATTTCCTAATTTGGACTGGAAGTCAGTGAATAACAAAAGTTTGCTCCTCTACTTTCCTCAAACCAGGTTTCATGGCCAAGTCCACAACAGTTACCCCAGGAGGAGGTGTGTAGGAAACTGATTAATACAATGCAGTGGGACCTACCTGCACAAAACCTATTGCCATTTCTGATATGGGATATTTCCTGTTTACATATCATAATTCCCATCCCTGGACATCCTGTCAAGGGTTTCTCCTGCTTTCAGAAGGGTTTGCTGTTAGCCATCATTCATCCAAAGGTGGCCTGTTCTTGGAGAGTGATGAAGCAGGATGGAAAGAGGCTAAGAGTCCTTGCTGCAGCACAGAGAAGCCATGGAATCCTAAGGGAATGCCAGTCACTCAGAGAGGAGGGAAAATGCTTGACTACTTTCAGGGAAGGAGGAGGAATGAATGAGGATCCCCCAGTCTGCTGCAATTCTGAATGTCTTAATAACTGGGGGAGGCTCCACATCCAGTAGCTAGAGTCCAGTGGACATAGCAATTCCCTCTGGCCTGAATCTCTATGAAGTCCAAATTCTGACTAACAGTGGCTAAATTATGAACTCACCATTTATGATTACTTAGTCACGATTGTCTTGGTGGAAAAGAATCTAAGAGACATTTACATGTTTTGAATAAATCAGTTAAGAAAAGAGATTTTATCGAGCAGCACATTAAAGCAGATGGGCACAGTGGAATAAGCTTCCAGCCTTAATTAGCAAGGAAAACAGTGACCTGCTTTCAAATTGAAAAGTATACACAGTAATAAGTTACAGGACACAGCGCATCCTGTGGCCTCAGTAAACTCCAGGTCTGGCTGACTGTGAACCACCAGTTCAGTATGTCTTGCTAATGCTCAGAATATGCTTTTAATATGCTAAATGTGTCTCTAAAAGGATACTAAAAGCCTCACATTAGCATATTCTGGATGATCTTTGAATATACGAGCAGTGCAAGAGAGGCAGAGATTCTCTGCCATGGCCTAATTAAAAACAGATAGTGTAGCGTATTGACCTAACAAAAGTAATGTTTTCATCTCAACTTACTTCTCCTGTCCTTGTTTAGTCCTTTGGCTGGAGCCAGCAAACAGCTCAACTGAACTCCCTTTAACAGCCTTTAGGGTGCTAGTTTTTCATCTCAATCTACATACTTGGCTAAAGCTGATTTTGGGCTCTATCTATCTATCTATCATGAGAGAAGTAAATAATTACGTAATTTATACCTTTCTATTGCCACAATCAGAATTTTTAAGTACTTTCTCTCAATTTTTCTTCTCTTGTACTTTTCCAACACGCAGCCACCCACTGTCATCTTCATTACACACCTGTGTTTTAAATTCCTGCCCTCAAGAGAACTGAGACAGGGTTGTGTATTTTGTTTTTCTTAAACAGAGCCTCAATGCAGAGGTACATTACACTCATAGATGTCTTATCAGTCCCTGGCACTTCCCATAATCTTGTTTTGAAGTACAGTTCCTTTGAAGGTCACTCTTTTCACTTTTATCTAGTGATTAAAAAAAAAACCACTGGGATGAATGCTGACAGGCAACATAAGGGAAAAACATGCTGTCACAAACTCATCATTAAATTACTATTATGCACTAGTCTGCTTAATCAAAAGCAAGTCACTACTTTGCAAACTGATTTCTTTGCCTTTCTGCTAAGAACAGTGCTGGTAAACACTGATGTGTCCCACGAGGTGTGTAATTCAGGTCTGGCTGTACCTCCTGAACTGCTCAAAAGGTGCTGCAACTTTGGTGTTAACTTTCAGGGATATTCTAAAACAGATCCCAGGATTCTCACTTATCAGAGCTGGTTGAGAATGAACTGTTCCCTTCACAGCTCAGAACTATCAGATGCAGAAATCACAGGCAGCTATAATCTTCAACCCCTGGAACAGAAAACCACATTTTCAATTCCTGCTTAAAGTACTACTTCCTGCTGGTATGCCAGAAATGTCTCTGGCAAATGACAGTGGCTTGCCTACATTGAGCTGCTTTCTATTCTATTTTAAAATAATAGTTTTCCAGTTTCCAGCGGGAAAATAACACCTCAAAGGGCTCTATCCTGCTCAAGTAAGGCAAAATGTACATTGGATTCAGCAAGTCAAGAACGCGCCTGTAATGTTGAGGTTTATATTCTGTCCAGGGACCTATGTATGGGTACCTTAGTTTTTTTGTAGTCTGAAGCCTGAAAACCTGCCAGGCTCCTTGAATGCTGTACAAACACACCCTTCAGCTCCAATAATGGTGTTCCAGTTACACTCGAGCACCTTCCTGTACTTATATGTTTTACAAAGACAGCTGATTCCACTTTCAGACTCAACCCCAAACCTAATCCAGCCTTGCAGGCACAAAAAGGTTTCTGGGTTGCCTAAAATTAGAGGTGCAGAGCTCAGCTTCCTGGGCATAGTGGGACACTGACACAGGAATACAGAAGACAAGAAGTGTGGGTCTTCCCTCCATGGTAGGCAGCTATTGCAAGTAGTGGGCAGATGCACTTCCCATCACAGGCACTGACCAAGGGAACCAGGCCTTTGCTGACTTACACATTTTCCAGAGGCTATTTCTGATGCTTGCACATAATGCAGCAGCACTCAACATGAAATATAAAAAATAATCCAATACATGTGATGAGGAATTGGGAAGGCAGATGCCTTTTCTGCAAATGCCATGCACCCCCCAAAGAATGAACTGCTTTGAAGCACGGGGAAGAAAGCTGGGGAAGTCTTATAATTGTGGAGATGTTTTTCCCTTCTCCCTGACATAATGAGTGTGGCCTGGCTGGTTTGAACTTAACAGGACCTGCCACTGAAGTACAAAACTGCTGTTCACACTAGAATTGCCTGATAAGTGGTTAGGCTCAGCATGAGTGATAAGATGCAGACACAAACTACAAGCAAGACGCACACTCCATGGTGGCAGGGGTGCCCACACAGTGGGACCATGCTGGATTGGCTCCAGTTGGCCTTGGAAGAACTCCCTGTCCTGGCCTGCACAGACCTTGGGTTTTGTGAGCGTGGGTTTGTGCTGTGCCCTCCCAGAGCCACTGTAGAGCCACCTGTGCTCCGGAAGGTGCTGCCCTCGCCCACTCCGGCAGCACCGGGGTCACCGAGCTGACCGCCAGCAGCCACAAGTGTCCTTGGGCTGAAAGGGATCTCCAAACGAAACGCCTATGAACAGTGGGAATTCCTGAAAAAGGCTCTTCTCTTTGCTTAGAGTTCTTGTTAAGTGGTGTCTATTTCTGGACAGATTACAAACACTGAAGACAGTTGTTGCCACATTTAAAAATAGCCCTGGAGGAAGGCTTAACTGTTCCCTGACCAGCAGCAAATTGTAACTGCTATTCCTAGATCAAAAAAGGAAATTATTTAGCAAATCCCATAAAGGAATGAAAGGATCAGGAACATCTCCATGTGGCATGATTTCAGAAGCGTTGCCCCCGCCCTGCCCTGAGTCTGCACCCGAGCAACTCTCCCAGTGCTGGAGTCCTGGAATCAAATCCCCAGTTTATTACAATGCCATAGTAACACCAATGGCAGTGGTCCACCACTCACTTATAAACCTGTGAGAGCAGCAGGAAAACGTCCTTGTGTTTGAAGCCCCCAGGAACTTCCACTCGCCCTGTATTGAACTTTGCAGCTCATTTAAGCTGTGGCTCTAATGCCAGGCATTTGTTTGTAATCCCCGTTTACAAGCAGAAGGCATTAACTGCTTTAAAATCTAACGCTCAGTGGAGCTGCACTACAGCGAATTCATCAAGGGCAGTATCCTGACCAAGGGCTTGTACACACATGTTGTGATAGCACCAACTAAGGTGTGGATTTCAGGTGGTGCAATCAGACCACACCAGCACCTCTGGGGATAGTCTTACACAGGTATGGACATAGTGTCTTTCACTGCATACTTGAGAAATCAGGAAAAGTTTTCATCTGTTAAATAAACTCACCTACTGAAATTTAGATGTTGATACGAGCCTTACACAAATCTATCTTCAATGATTTAAAAGCTTATCCAAGTCATGCTGGTCGCTGTTCTGAGAAATTTCACTTCCGAGCTCAGTGTCAAGCGCTGGGATCACTTTTCCAGCCGAGCTGCTCCGTGTGTACAGTTACACACACAAGTGCATCCACCCAAGGTGGGAACCAAAAGGAAGCATCTCCCAGCCTCACGCTCTCAGAATTCCTGTCCAACTCACATGGTACCACTTGGCCAAGCAGTTAAACCCAACTCCCTTCAGTTTGTTGTGAGAGCAACCCTAGCCTGTGACTACAACACTCCATCTTCTCTGCCCTCCTGGCTCTTCATATTAAATAGAATGGAACTGTATGCTTAAGGATTATTTAAAATACCTTTCCAGGAATAGTCTCAAATAAATGCTTCCCTTCCTGTGATCACATTTTACAAAGGCCTTTTTGAACTGTGGGGTTTGCAAGCTTAGTCCTGCCTAACACCAGGCGAGGCACAGCTTCACGGCATGTGGGGTGGCTGGCAGGAGCAGAGTGCTGGTGCCACATGCATTCCCAGATACATCCCACCCAACAGCTCCCACCCCAGCCCTGCACAGCACCTAGAAAACCAGGGGAATCAGCTTCTTCATGGGAGATTTGATGAAAAATATAGCAGCAAGAAAAAGTGATAGGGACATCAGGTAGCCATTGGGCACTTCAGCCTTGGAAACTTCACGTAGACACCCTTTCTGAGCAGGTCTTTATCTTGCATGCAATATACCCGTGGCTTTCAGAAAAAAAACCCAGGGGATGTACTGCATATCAAACATATGTATGCTTTTAATATATGCACATTTTTTAATTTAAGTATGATCAGTAAGAAAAAAGAGTTTTAAAGCAAACCCCGTGCCTTTATGTTGTATGTGCAGGCACATAGACACAAACCTTTCTTTTGGGCAAATGTTCATCTAACCTGATTCATGCTGTAATAATGCACAATTTTCTTGGAGCTGAGCACTGAAGGATGTGATATTGCATAAGGAAATCCCTCATCTTCACTTTAAATCATTCTTTTGTCATGGGAAATGTAAAACAATTTGGAAATTAAAATGTATCACAGACTAATGATGAAAAGTCTCATCCACAACCAGTGGAAAAAGCCAACTGATTTCATTTTATTTTGGCTTTATCTCAGACATGACTCTGATTAAGGACAAGCTGCCTTGCCTCGAACGAAGGACCAGAGGGCGGGGCAGCGTTGGGGCAACCGGCCCAGCCCAGGTCTCATGGAAGGGATTTCCAACTGGATTCAGGCAAT
>NW_008236441.1:1766101-1775756 GCF_000691975.1 Corvus brachyrhynchos | reverse complement strand
TCCTGCTGGCAAGGGAGCAAGTTCCTGACACAAATCCTGACACAGCTCAAACTGGTTTCTCTAAAGGAAGGCAACTGTAAGCACAGCAACCTGTAAGGTAAGGAGCTCATATGTAAGTCAGGACACAGTCCCAAAGACTGCAGGAACATAAAGAACCCTGTAAAGGCAAGGGGAAGTTTAAAGTAATAAATGCAAGGAATCTTGAAAGCAAGGAAGTCCTTTGAACACAGAAGTGCTGTGGGCAACCAGATACAGATTTACTACACTAAACACAGGAACAGTCTGTCTTTAGACAGTATCAGAAGAAAATCACATCTGTGACCACAAAACCACTCCTTTCCTTCTCAATATCCACACAATGCCAGGCTGGAAGTGTGCAAGCCGTCTGCTTTATACCAACTGAAAGTTGAAAAGCAAGCTCTTCTTGAACAGGAATTCTGTAATCAGTAATGACAATGAAATACTGGGGTGGGACTCAATTCCTTATCCACTCCTTATCCTAGAAATACTGTCAGGGACTGCCACTGCCTACCTCCTCCCACAGCCGGGACAACATTCCACTCTAGGGGATCAGGAGAGAGGAGCTGCCTTTCCAGAGAAGAGGAGGAAAGGGAAGTGGTAAGGACAGGGCTACAGGTGTCTGGAACTGCAACACAAGCAAGAGACTTAAATTTCTTCTGAGCAGCTTCAGTGCTATTCCGGGACAGAGTGAACTGCTCGGCGCTGGTGACATGCAGGAAATGACTCCATGGCAGTAATCTGAGCAGACTATTTGAGTAGGGACGCCAGTTTTGTCCCTCTTTTGAAGATAAGTCTATATTCTGAGATACCAGCATCAAAATACATTAGGCAGGGCCACGGGGCAGCACTGGACTGAACTAGTTTGGGGCCATTTGTGGATTTGTAATCCCTTTGAGACTGCAGTATTTATTTTCTTCATGCTGCTTTGGTAATTGAGTAATGAACGTGCTTGCAGGAATAAGCGTGGCAGTATGAGTTCAGGAGTACCATAAAGGAAACATACCACTGTCATTAAACACTTGCCCTGCAGGAGGGTGGGCAGGGCCCACAAGAGGCTGGTACCCTCTTTGTCTTAGGTACCCCCTAGGACACTTGCTTTTAGTGACTTGTAGGCTAAATTTATTCTACTGGCCAAACAAGGGTGGACAGCACAGTAAAGAGGTGCAGCTTGCCAAAGGTCATTCAGGAATGGGGTGCCTGTACCTGCAGCCACATCTCTGGGGCCTCAGGCCAGTGTCTGCCACCTGGAAGATGCTCCCTGCCACAACTGATTGCAACCCTCTGCACAATTTTTGACTGCAGGTGAGAAGAACTGGCACAGCACTCTGAAGTGGCTATGAGCATATATTCAGGCTTATTGAGGCATAAATCCAGGAAGCCATGTGTTCAGGTGATTTCCAAGTTCACCTAAGCTTTATGAAACCTATTTTTTAGCCAAACAACTGTAAATGAGCAGTGCCTGGTGACATTTTATTACATTTTCCCTTATTATGCCTTAGTGGTAAATTGTTCTCGCCAATCAGTGTCATGGTATCAGAGAGACTCTTAGAGAGAAACACCTCAAGAAACCAGAGATAAGAGATTTGACTGTCTGTCTCTGTAAAATGGGCTTCTTTTCATTTTTCAGTGCAGCTCAGAGTCCTGATTAAAATAACAAACCAACACAATGATCAATTAAGAGAGTGGAGAAGCAGGTATGCTGTCAAGACTAGCAACCATCCTATAGGAATAAATCAAAGTAACAGCAGCACTAAGTAAGGAGGAGTTTACACTCAGTGTTATACCAAGTACTGTTGAGAATCATGTTTTACAGTGATGCTATTAAGCATATTTGCATCACACTAATGAGGAAGAGCACACCATCAAGGATTTTGCTTTTCCAATTACATTCAACATAACATGAATACTTGATATCTTAATTTACAATTACCCCAGTATGGCAGAGGAGTATCCGCCCATGGAAACACCCATTTTTTTTATGGTGCTATTAATGAACAACACATATATCTTAATTTACAATTACCCCAGTATGGCAGAAGAGTATCCGCCCATGGAAACACCCATTTTTTTATGGTGCTATTAATGAACAACACACGCATAAACTTTTCAAAGGCTGATGAAGAAAACAGGAGCTTAAAACCACCAATGTTTATATCTCCCTCCCATACATTTTAGTTAAGACTGTTGTGAGTATAACTCACCAAGAGCCAGTCAGAGGAATACGCCTTTTATTTCCATTTCTAAAAGATCATCGAGGGCTCACCCACTTTGCCATTTGGGATTTCTGGGGGTTTGCTTAAAGAATACCAGAAACCTCTTGTCATGTCCTCCTTCTCTCTCATACCTCCCTTATGAGCTGGCAGACACCATTCACCAGTTGGAAAGCAGGCCTGGCGTAAGGGTGGCAGCTCATTAAATGCTGTTCCTTGGAGCTAATAAACTCCCATTAGCTGAATCCTACATTGCAAGTGACTGCCAAAGCTCAGACCTCCCTGCTGCATTCCCTGGCCATCACACAGCACCGTGCACTTCAGCAATTAACAGGAAAATTCATGCTAATTCTGTTGATATTTGATATAGAGCAGCGTTGCCTCAGAGTGGTTGTCAAAACCCTGTTTGCTGATAATAAAGAGCTCCTATGCAAGTGAATGAGGCAGTCTGCAGCCTTGGCATTTATTATATTACAGTGTTAGGGGCTCCCAAGTCTGAATATTCATGGTGGGGAATTAAGCCCTAATTTTCAGATGCCAAGAGTAGCTGATGTTTAGTGTCACTGGGTTTTGGTAGAGCTTTAGGTTGTATGAGAAATAAAAAGCGAGACATACAAACCTTCTTTAAAGTAGCAGCTGAAAGGAAGGCTCTTAAAAGGGCACATTTATGCATCAAAATGAAAGATACATTCAAACCACTGCATACTTGAAGGGTTTAGAAGCAAACAAAACACTCTAGGCCCTAATTCTGCAAATGTTTATACATATGCCTCTCTAACTGGGAAATCAGTATTTTACTAATTTACTAATTTACTAATTACTATTTTACGTCAGTGCTTCACTTTCAGCATTTTTCTAAACTCTATGCTCAAAGCCTGTTGAAATACTCCTAAGCAAATAACAAAACAAGGGTAAGCTAGTTACTCTGGGGATGGGTCTATGCCCTGTGAACAAACCAAAAGGTCCACCTTCCTCCAGCTTCTGTTGGTTAAATGTTTTAAAAAGCCTCACTCATCATTTTCAACAAACTGTGAGAAAGACGAACAGATTTGATGCCTGAAACGTCCATCTGGGACAGAGTCACCAGGGAGAAGGATGGCACACAGAGCTGCAGTTCTTTACAGTGGTCAGAAGCACATCAGGGGAGGAGAGCTCCTGGGAGAGGAGCTTTCCCACCTCTCTAGAACATTTGACAGAGCAAAATTAGTGAGGGGCTGCCCCAATATCCTCTGAACACACGCTGTGCCTGCACTAAGGTTTGATCTGTTTGTGTCAGGCACTAGATGAGAGCAGAAGTGGCACAGCCACGGAGCAGCAGAAGGCAGCACAGACCTTGAAAAGCCTGGAAGAAAACCCACAAAAGGCACAAAGTCTGCTGTACATTTTATGTGCTCCATCAGTTCACTAACTTGTATGCTTTTCTTCCACTGGGCCCTGAAAGGAGCTAAACGATCATTCTTTACCAATAGCCAAACAGTTATTAAAAGTAGAAAACTGAAGCTTTTCATAAAGCAGGCTCTTGGAAGTCTATCCTATCCCATATTGTTCTGATCCCTGGTCCTCAATAACTAGTCCTGAACACAGTCCTGCTTTGCAGAGCTTGTTGCTCTGGTGTTACCCCAAAGTAATCAGTCTGTGGCTTTCAAATGCCTTGTGATTTTTAAATGTGATCGTGGAGTCCTTTCTGGCATTCTTGTGTTGGTACGGAATGTGTAGCTCCTACCCCAGGCTGAAGTTTCTCACCACAATCCTATATTCCCTTGGATGAACATATTAATTAAAATGTCACTGTGCCATTTCTTTCTGCATGAGACCATGGGTTTTTCATTTTAAGAATGCAGCAACAAGGTGGGAGAAATGCAAAACTGGGCTGTGGGAAGATAAGAGCATTACTAATTACATCTTCCACCTGCCTGCAGTCCTGAGATACTAATGAAATGTAAGAGCGAGATCCAAGGCAAGCAACAGGCTGCAAATGGGATCCTGGGCATTGCCCAGCTCCCACAGAACCAGTCTGGATGATTTTAATAGTTGTTCATGCTTTTCAGCTCTCAGTCACAAGGCTTGGACAAAAGACAAAAATTGATTTAACAGAGAGTGAATGTAATGCTTCGCAAGTAGCTTAGACTGCACCAATTAATCAATTACCCAAGTACATTCCACTTTAATACATTCATTACTGTTCCAATCTTTAATCAACTGCTTGTTCCACATACAATGAGGTTCCTGCATTTCTGTGCAAGGAACAATATTCACTTTGCAACAGAAAAACACCACTTCCAGTGCTAAACATGAAAAATCAGAAGTGTGCTGATGGCTGTATGATGTGAACAATCCTGTAACTGGCTTACAGGCTGTGCTGGCCCGTGCTGTGGCTTTGTTTGATACACCCATTAAAAATATTTATTGGCAATTAGAAGCAGGAACTGATCTGAAGGATGTTTTTGCCTTTATGTCTCAGTTTGGCACGTGCAACTGAAACTGCTGCAACCAGCTACTGCATTTCCTAGAGTCAGGAGCCTTTCGAGCTGTGATTTTTTAAAACTTTTCAAAAAGCCGGAATAAACTTCGAAAACTCTGTGCAGCACCTCCAAGCCTTCAGCTGTTTTGCTTCCCTTGCCCCCCCTTCTGGCTCTAGTGCAGGGCAACTCCGTTGCCAAGGGAAATGGCCCCTTTAATGCTGCAAAACCTCTTCCCTGATTTTAATGGGTGTCAGAGCATGTCCATAACAATTCTGCTGTTAATTTTTGGATTCACTTGATCTATAAAACAGGCAAGCTGGATGAGAGTGCTACAAGTCTATCAGTCCCTTTGACCCTACAGAAATTTCACCTATTTGTTCCCACAGGGGAGACTTTCTGTCAGAAACAACTCTGAACTCTCACCACCAGTCCGGAGCTCAGGAAGGTCTTTCTGTAAGGCCCCCTCCTTATCAGTGAGGAGTCCTGGTGACAGGGCACCAGGGTGTGGGGTGGAAGGGGAAAAGTGAAATCTCGGATTGAAAGTAAAAGTGGATCAAAAATTATCTGCAGGAGTGAGAAAAATGTGTTTGCTGATAACAAGTGTGGTGTTTGATGTGCAGACGTATTTCACTATCTAGCCATTCATCAAGAGCCAGAGGATTTATCCTTCAGGCATGAAAGATGGAACAGCTTAAAATGGTTAGTGACCACAGAAAGGATTAGCACATTATTATCTTTTTAATCCACAACATTTACTTTTTCAGGATTTATTGGAGCTAATACAAAAGTGATTAGTGTTCTCGTTTTGCCAAAGTAAGAGGTTGTTTATGACTCCATTCCCACACATAGCCTGTAAAAAACAGATAGTGCTGGCTGGAAAGTGGCCAGCAACAGAAAGTTTCATCTTCTACACCATATTCACAGAAATAGAAATAACTTGTACAATTTCCAGTAAGTCCCAACAAGGACCTTCTAAAAGTAAAGCGAAAGTATGTGACATTATCCCACCCTGCAAGCACACAATAAAAGGTGGTGTGGAAAGTTCTTCAGCTTTTTTGCATTTGCTAGACATGTGCTATTTTTACAAAAGTGGGATAAAACAGTCCCCAGCATTCCAGAATCTTGGCCAGCCCACGAGACATCATGACTAAAAAATGCTGAGATGTTAAAAATAATCAATGTTATTTTTTGTATGTGCAGTCCAGCTTATCAGAATTTAGGATTCATATTTTTCACTTTTGCTCTGCATTTGTGATGTCTGGAAATGGATTTATTTGTTTTTAAAATGGAAGCTGAAATTCTCCGGTCATCACAAAATTTGAGGTTTTCAGAAGAATCCTCAAACTGACTTTCACAAACCTGTCTATGTAACTTAAGATGTTCAATCTCTTTTTCAGAATAGCACAGGAACTTGAGACTCCAGGATTGTGGCCTACCCTTTCCAAACTGGGCTTGTGTTCCTAGAGTGCATACCAGTTTAAAAGGTTCTTAGATGGCTAACTCCTACAAATATGAGTTACACGCTTCTCTATTTTTAAGTATGTGGCTGTCACCACTTTTTGAAAACAGGGGTTATTATTTTAGATCTTTGGCCTTTGAAAGTGATCCTTAGGATACTGCCACAAGAAGAAAACTGGTAAGCTGAAGGGATAGACAGACAGACATATGCAGGGAAGTAACAAAGCAGAAAACTTTCTTTTTCCCATCTTATTCCTTTGCAATGAGTATCTCTACTAAATCTCTCCAGCATGTAAATGCTCCTTTAGGAAGAAAGATGCTAAAATTGAAGGAGAAGAAATCTGATTGTGGGTTGATTCCTTCAGTTCTTCACTCACTGTGAGGCTGAAGGGCCAACAGCCAAGATTGTGAGGAGAGCTTTCTTTTCTTCTGCTTGGTTTGGACAGCAGATCAAATGTGCTTTGCTGCAGAACTCTGGATCAGGTCAGGGTTTCAGGATGTCTGTTTTCCTTAAAGGTTACGCCTGTGTTGCAATCATGGCATCTCAAGTGAATGTTCTGGGCTGGCTTCAGGCCACTCAGCTCTTGCCCTGTGAACAGTGTGACTTTGGTAGCATGGGGAATGTTCCTGGCCCACAGCCCAGATGTTTGCTCAGCGCCTGGGGAAGCCTTTGTGGCCCATGCCGGGTTCCCTCACTCCACCTCCAAGCACAGCTGAGCCAGGAGGCAGCTGGGATTTCCATCCCTGGGCTCTGTGCACGAGGCAGAGCTCACAACCACCCTGCACCCTCAGGCTGCAGAATTGCACAATTCTTCATGTGCTGAGGTTGCCACTTCCACCTTTCCCCTGGCCTGGTGCTTTGTGAGGCAGCCCTTGTGCCAGTTCACACCCCTGTGCCAGGCCAGAGCACCCCAGAGGGGCTAGGGAAATGCTGGAGCTGCTCCTGTACATCTACATGTCATGAAAGTTATAAAGAATTTAAACTGTAGTTTAAATTAGTTGTCACTCTCCTTCCATTCCCTGTATTCATTTCATACCCACATCTCGGTTTCTATTAGGATTGTTTCTTGCAGAGCAAGGCTTTTAAAACAATACTGGGAAAACTCCCACAAGGATTCAGGTAATATACTTCCCAATCACATGGCAGACAGGTGGAAAACGTGAAAGGAAAACAGTCAATAGCTGCTTGCTATCTCACCCCCTCTGAACTGAGAAAATTTCTTAGGGAGCTGTGAATTACTCCCCTATTGTTCTTGCTACATTATTATTTTGAAGTGGCTCATGCCTGTGCTATTCGGTTGCCTGCTTTGTTTGCCTTATCAGTTTGCTGGGTGATGTATAATTAAAAAAGCCCTGTTTTACCACATCACTCACAGATCTCTTTAGATAATACACCAAGTGTGATAGCAAGAAAAACACAACGTAAACTTCAACCGCTGCAGTTTCCTTGTGCATTTATTGAAACCCTCCCTTCTGGGATCCATGTCTCTCATTCAGAATGGGCCTGTGCTACAAAAGCCAGTATTTGTTTCCTGGTGACATCTGTGAGCATGACAGTGTGTTCACATAAGAAAGCACAGCCTCCAGTGGCAGGGGAGGCTGGACAATCCTCCCCAGCTGCTTAGCATCCACCATTCCTGACAAAATCTCCCAGGAGGTACTCGGAGATACACCTGGAGATGACAACTGCAGATTAGAGCTAGACAATACATTTCTAAGTGCCAGGCAGATATTCCACAACTGTTTGTCACAGAGAACAAACTCAGCACCTCCTTCAGCCTCAGCCAATGCCACCTGCAGCCCTTTCTCCTTTCACCTCTTCTTCAGAGTCTCAATCTGTGTGACACATTTATGCCACCTCTGTTCTCTCTAACACAACCTTTTTTTTCCTAACACTGAATCCTCAGCTCCTGTCCAGGCTCTTCTCATGTCTTGATGGCAGCATCTCTCCTTTAAGAAGCAATTTCACTCTTCTCTGTTTCCTTCTGAATTCCACTGTGTGACTACTTCCCCAGCTCACCACTCAAAATAATCTTTTTTCTTCTGCCTGCATCTCATGTCTCCTCATCACATCAAATAAAAGCAAATTTTATTCACTTTCAGGATCTTCCAGAGCCTATCATTCTCTCATACACTATTTATGCATTCTCCCACCTTCCATAGGACTGTCATGCCACCTTTCATCAAACACCAGATACATTTTCAAACATCTTTTGTTCTTTCTTCTATGCTGTATCTCAAAGATGCGGACATCCAGCAAGTTATCGCACTGACCTTTCAAATCCTTCCCGTCAAACCTCCACCTTCAAACAGAAATGAAACTTGGCTGTCTTGGGAGCTCTGGATGTGCAGAACTGATGCTCCATGAGGAGCTGCTCTGTCTCCCTGTCCTTGCTTTACCCACCTCACTGGGTCTACTGGCGGCCTCCTGTCTTGATCCCATTGAGCTATTTAGAACAGGGGCTGTTTTTTTCAGTCTTCTCCTATGAGTTTCCAAGCTACAACTGGGAAGTGCTGCTTACAGATGAGTCTGCTGTAAACTGCTGACCCTTATGTTCTAGAAGGGGGTAGCTCAGGTCTATACATTACCATTTACTTGTGAAATTGTGACCTAAGACAGGAACACAGCCCCTAATTTTGAAATGTCTATGCAGAAACACTTTTCATAACAAGTAAAAGAAAGCTCAGTGTTTATTGAGGAGATTTTGCTGCTGCTGTTTAACACTGTCTCACCATCTAAACCTTGGTAATAGGTCCAGTAATCCTATGTAAAAATCAGGCAAACCACATTCCTGTAATCCATTGAGGGTGCAAAGAGCTTATACAGCACTGGCTATCACAGCTCAAATGCTGAGTGACAATTTATGAACAAACAGCTCACAAATCTGAGGCAACCGGCACACCTGAGCCATCTCCCACATCCTGTCTTGGCAAGGAATAAAGGGAAACCATGGCCCTCACTGCCATGCTCAGCAGTATGATGGGTTAGGCTTCAATTCCTTTCCATACTGTCAACTGAAGCAGAGGTTTGGCCGCAAGTGTCAGTTTGGGCACTTCAGATTAGCTCTAAGTGGCTGAGATAAAAAGAGCCTGTCAGTTTAGTGGCTGAAGGGACTCTGGTATGTGGCACAAAGAGACACCAAGCTCAGCCAAAGCTGAGAGGCACTGTCTGAAAATGGAAAGAAACCTTTGCTTGAGGGCTCCTAACTGTTCTTGTTTGGCTGGGGGGAATTAGAATTAGGCAGGATGGTAGAGAAGTAGGTCTGCAAGCCTTTTGTTTCTCTTCCCTTCTCCAAATACCAGGGGACAGAGCACCTTGGAAAAAAAAGGATTAAACAGTCTTTTTCAAACAGCTGCCTTGCAGAAGGAAGGATGCTACTAAGGTGTTTAGGCAATGGTACTGTCACTTCAAAGTCAAATTTAGGGGCAGGGTTAGTAGGGCACCCCAGCATTACAGTTAACAAGGCAAAGACACCTTCTCCCCCAAGGTGTCACACACAGCTT
>NW_008236441.1:1759204-1766073 GCF_000691975.1 Corvus brachyrhynchos | reverse complement strand
ACGCACTTAACTTAGTGCACAGACATCAATTTAGCTCATCTGAGTTACTGAAGTAGGCTAAATCAATACAAGGCACTTGTAAATGGATTTAAAAGAACATTCATGTGGGGTTTGTTTCAATTTAACAAGTCATGTTGAGGAGCAATTTTATTTAAACTCGAGCAAGGTTTCTTTGTTGGCTATCCTCAAACCCTAGATTACGACTCTAATTACCCACCTACACAAGTAGAGAGGAAAGCAACCCTTCCATGCATCTCTGAGGGAAAGTCCCCTGAGGAGAGAAACAGGCAGCACTGCCACTTCTTCCTCACAAGCAAAGCAGTAAGGTTGGATAGGCCCACTGACAAAACAGTTTTTTCTATTTATACTAGAGGGTAAATTAGCAGATTAATATTTACTTCCAGCCACTGCTATCAGCCTGAAGGGGAAATGGAGCAGAATGAGGCCAGCAGAGGTTATAGCTCATTCAACCTGTCAGTATCATCAAATTTGCTCAGCAGAGCTTTGATTACTTTTCCAAACTTCAAGGCTGGTTTGTGGTAAGACATTTTTCTAGAAAGGGAGGAATAGAAGGCTAAAACTAGGGCCATGTTAACATATTAATAAATCTCTCAACTAGCAAAACTATTATCTTTATTTGGAAAGCTGAATGCTTCTGAATATTAAATCAAAACCACTAGCTCTGAACATCTACAAGTCTTGTTCCTGGATGAGGTGGGGGCTGCAGTGAGATTTATGGAGCTGGCGCAGGGCTAACTGCACAACCCATGGGATTAAGCTGTTACGCATTCACAGCCATTAAAATATCCCTCTCAGCTCTTCTTTGACACACAAAGAGGAGGATGCTGCCCTTGCAACCTCACCCTGTGCATATTTTAGCTCTGTGCCTGCTTTTAAGACATCAAGCCTCACTGATAGACCAGCACTCTCTAAAGCAGGAGAGCCTCTGAGTCCGGCTGTTGTTGAAGTGTTTTGGGACTGTCACCTTCACCTGACCGCAGCCCTACAGAGCACACCTGGATCAGCCCTTCAGAGAGCATCTTACTGTGAGCAAACACCAGCCAGAGGCAACCCGTGGAATGGGGGCTTTGACATCCAGCTGAAGAGTGGCATCGGGGGTGGGGGTGGAATTTAAAAATTAGGGAGCATGGTATCACCATTTCAGAACAAAACACAATTAATTGCTGCTCGGTCCTGGTGAGACTGGCACGACATAGCCACGCTATGGATACTCCAGGCTTTGGATGTCTGCCAATGCCAATCAATGTCCAACTCTCCCAAAACACAGCTTGTACCTATTGATTCAACATGAAGGGAAATATTTTATCAGCCCTTGTGGGCTCCTTCCACAGCCTAGGACACATTCAGCTGTGTCCAGCCCAGCTTCCCCACCGACCACATTTGGGACAGCGTGCTTTGCCTTTATCCTCCCTGTATTTGCCTTACCCTTTTCTGCACTATGACTTTTTTGTTATTATTAATGGTTGACTCACCTCTGCATTACTTTTTTTACTAGTGTTTGCAATACTGTGCTCAGGATAATGGATCTTTAACTGGCTGAGGTATGTAAAGAATATTAGGGGGAAGATGACTATTTCATGGAAGGGAAACTCAGTTAACTCCACCAGCGATGAGAAAGCCATCTCCTGGGCTACACATCCACTCTGCTTCCTGTACAGTGCTAGGAAAGAGTAAAGCCAGGGAATGAACTCAATCATGACCTAAAGTTCACCACTAGTTCAGGTGCACTTATTTGATGTTGCTTTGGCTTAACAAAAAGGAACCAGTGTGCTTTTATAAAAGAAAATTCAGTCTAAAACAGATTCAACTATTATTGTTCAATTAACATAATTTGTTTGATCAAAAATGTAAGTTAATTTTTAGGAGAAAGCATGAAAAACTCTTAAATAAGCCATACCTTTTCATTTTAAAATGAAATGTGGTGCCTGGCACTTTCAGCACTTTCCCCCTTGTTTTTCCAACTATTCCTTTGATGAAGTCAGGAGTGTTCAGGATGATGAAGACTCCTGACTTCATCACCTTTCTCACAGAAGGCTCCCCTGTCAGACATTTTTCACTTTTAAAAAAGTTCCCTAAGAATCTTCCTCTAGCCCTAACTGAAGTCTACATACATGAGGCTGGAGGGTAAGAGCAGCAGTTTAGGCAAGAACATCTTGAACCTCCCCACATAAATTCATCCTGCCCTTGGGTATGACCCCAGAGTCATTTTGGAAGGGGACTGGACTGACCTTCCTTGTGATGGAACCAGCACCCGAAGTTTTCACAACCTGTAGCATCAATCTAAATGCACGTCCAGCTGACCAGTTAAAAAACACCAACAGAAAAAAAAGCCCCAAAGCAACACTACAATCTCCTCTCTGCAGCGTGGCAGACAGGGATGTCTTTGATGCTGCCCTTCCTTCTGTACTGCCCCCCCCCCCCGCCGAGTCAAGAGTACCCGTGGTTTCAAACCCAAAGCACGTGGCTCTGCTATTTCTGACGGGCAAAAGCAGAAGTCAGCTCCCCGAGGAATTCCAACGTGAGCACAGCGTTTGTACGAGGGCTGGATGGACGGATGTGCTTTCAATTCTAAGCCTTAAAGAAACGAGAGTACATCTATGAAAGTTTCACCAAGGAGAAAAAAAAAATAGAAAAGAAGAAAAAAAAAGGCAAGGCAAAGGGGTTTCAGAGAAGACAGCCCCGTGAGCGATTTCCAAACATCAAAGAAAAAGGCCTGCAGCGTGTTCTCCTCATCTGATACCTTTGTTCCCCCACTCCACGCCCGCAGACACGTTTCTATCGATGCACAAAAGGCTCCTGCAGCCCCCAGACAGCTCCATGTCCACACACATTACCTGCCTCCAGCTCTGACTCCCTCACGCTGGCCCTTCACACCAACCACAGCTCATCTGCCGTGGTTGAAGCCAGATGGGACTGACTAGGGAGTCTGGAGTCCCAGAGAACTCCAGCAGGTCTGTATCCAACAGCCTGGCTGCTCCTTCACCCTCCGTGCAGGTACAGTCCAGGTGAGTGCTGCTGTTCCACCGCTCCTCGTGGGGCACCTGCTTGGCTGTTCCCCACTCCCCCACCTCTGTTCACTCTGATTTCCCTTCTGCAGGGCTGCACGTCTATTTTCCTCTTTCTATTCTCTTTCTATTTTCTCTTTCTATTTGCCCTCGAGGTTACCTTTTCCTGCCCATCTCTGGTTTGCCTTGGCGTCTTTGAAGAGGGGCAGGGCAGACGCCTCCTGTATTTCCCCTGTTTACAGAGCACGCTCACACCCAGCTGCCTGGAGCTGCTGCCCTTGGATGCATCCCGGGCAGCACCTCCACTCCCCTGGGGCAGGGAGTGGGGAGCACATGAGTCAGGTCACAAAGGGTCGATTGCAATTGTCAGTCAATTGACAATTGTTATTGTCAGTTCCCTTTACTTTCCCCAGTCACAGAAAGAAGCAAACCCCTTGCTCCCCCACCAGGGACATTGTGCAAATTCGGAAGCTACCAAGAGTTTTCCTCACCCTGGACGCTACAGGCAGGATTTGTCAGTGCAGCACTGCAGAGGGGTTCAGTCGGTTGGAACTTCTTTCACAGACTAACACCCAACACATCCTCATGACAGCAGTGGTTCCCTTTCACATCCCAATGGACAAAGCTTGTGTGATCAAACTCAGTGTCAGATAATCTCTTAATGACCTGCTGCTCACTGCTAGCCCTGCACTGCCGCACATCTCGAGGCCGCTGCAGACCAACCCAAACTGCAAATACCCACTGGGGGCTTTGGTGACACTGGTCCCTGTGCTAGGCAGGCTGAGACTTTGTGACACTGCAGGAAACAGGCTCGTGTGCAGCCAAGGAACAAGCAGGCTGCGCTGGAGCTTTGCCTCTGTCAGCCTATGTGACACTCACCCCTGTGCTGAGTGTTTGGGGGCTGCTCTGTCTCCCCTGCCTGCAGGGGCTTTCCTGGAGCTAAATGCGGCAAAGGAAAGCTTTTGGTTCGTGGCCTCTCCAGTCCCTCCATACAGGGTTTCTATGGAATTTCTCACTGCAGTGAATGATATGATAATGAACAGGCATGAAAATATCCTAGAGACACCAACTACTTCCAATATGTAAACCTAGGGATCTGAGCCAACCTTCTTTGAACTCAGTGGGACTTCTTGCAGTGAATGGTGACCTAAACCCAAACTCATTATTTCTATAGGCTGGCAAGAAAAACTAGAAAAAGGAGCTCACTCTTGGACTTGGGTTTAAATCCAGGTCTGTGAGCATATGCTGTTTTCCCGACCTGTGTACAAGGTCACTGAAATGCTTCTGCTGAGCTTTAAGTTAAGGCACTGAATTGACACCTGATCCCTAGAGTTTCATGCCATTTTGAGCTAGAAGTCGGCAGCTCCACAGGGCTGGAGGCTGGTCCCTCTGCCCCACCAGTGGCTCACAGCTCATGTCCCCACTGTGGACAGTGACAACTGGACTATCCTGCTCAGCAACTTGCCTTTGGCCAAGGAATGCTGATAGATTGCATTCCCCATGTAACACAAGACTTTAATTACTTTACAAAAGCACAGAATTCCTTGTCAGCTGTAGCCTGTCAGAAGGAAATGAGAAAATCAATGAATTCAGAAGACTGCAGAGAGAAAGGGGGAAAAAAATAAAAAATTTTAAAAAGCCAAACCAAACAACAAACACTGAAAGTAATGCTTTTTCATTCATCTGAAGAAGATATACTACTGGAGCAGCAAGGTTTTAAATTTCTAAACACCTAGTCAAGACTTAGCCTAGGCTGGGGAGAACAATCCAGTTGTTCCTTTCTTTCCCAAGCTGGTGGGAAGCTGGGGTATCTATTTGTTCAGCAGCGCTGTCACTATAAACTGTACGAGCCTTCCCGACTGTAATGCTTACTGCACTTTACTTAAGTTATAGTGCAGCTCAGCACAGATCTCTCTGCCAAAGTTGGGTATTTTGAAATGCCTCCCATTCCTGACCCGTGTGATTGAAATGGAGGGATTACTCTGTTCAGATGTTTAACTCCCTGCAAAGCATGCAGACAGAGAAATCCCCATGCTGCTGAAGCTCTCGAGTCACGGAAGCCGGGCAAAACTACTCCATTACCACAAGGCTTCAGTATTACTGGATTTATCTTGATTGCCCACATTTCCAGAAAACTAAAGGGTGTTTCACACCTCAGAACATGGAGAATTTCTTGCTTCATAATTGAAAAATGCACAGATAGAGAGAACTACTGCAGGGAGGTGAAAGAGAGAAATTGCCAAGGAAAAATAGAATGAGTGGTGTTATTATTTTACATGGCATTATCAGGTAACAATGGAAACATACCTGGATGCATTTTTTAATGACATTTAAACTAATGTTTGACAGTGTTAAAGTTGAATCCCACATCACACCAGATCCCCTCTGAATAGCATTTTCAATTACACCCTCAAAATTGGTCTAATTAAAGCAGGCAAGCATTATTGGCTCTGTTGTAGAAGTGGTATGAGTCACAAAATAAAGCAGCAGATGTGGAGATTACTGCAGGGCTAGGAAGGATTTCCTCCATCTACTCTAGACCCAAGTCTTTACCTGCAGACCCTTCTTTACCCAGCAGCCACATAATTAAGACTCTGAAAGCCCAGGAAAACATGCTTCTGTTTGCAGAGACCATAGTTAAGACAGGAAGGATCTGCTGGGTTATTCAGCCCAAGCACGGGGCCCAAGTGGTGTGGTCAACACTATTCCCAAAGCCAGCGAGGCTGGATGCTGGCTCAGGGATCCCTGGCCAGAGCTCCTGGTGCAGACAGGCCCTGAGTCAGCTGTCATTAGCTGGTATTAATCCTGGCAGAGCACCTTGTACACAACATCCTTAAAAGGGCTTAAGTGGATGTTAGGCAGTAGTTAACTTATGAATTAAAGTATGAATTAAATTATCCACTGAAGGAAGTAAATGGCAATTTAAATTTCAGTTCATTACGAAGTCAAAGCAAGTAAGCCAATTTACACCAGATAAGTTTTTGGCCTGGTTTCTCCTCCCCTTGATTTTAAGCCCTGTTTTGTCGCAGGAGAGGCTGTGTGACATGAAGTTATCCTGCTGCCTGACACTACAGGCTCACATCAGTAATTCTGTGTATTGCTTTCAGTAAGCTGGTTTACACCATTTGCAATAGATGTGATTCCTAGTTCATGTGAAAGCATTGGGGGCAGGCGAATACCAGCACACATGGGGGATCCTGTGAATTTCCAGTTAGAAACATTTACTAGTATATCATTATTTGGATGAGCTTTTTGCTTAAATTCCTGCCATAGTCATTCCAAACAAGGTTGCGCATTTCTAACACTACAGACAGATTTGAAAACAGTGAAGTGCTCTGAAATAAAGAAAACTGAGCATAATTTGTTGATCAATGAGTTACAAAGAGTCACAGACATTACTTATACTATTTAGCATGAAAAAAGCATATGCAAACCCTTCAGAGACACTGTGCGAAATCCTTGCCATGCTGAAATTTAAAAACCAATGTCCCACCCTTGTTACTGGACAAAATACACTCATAAATATAAATCTCACAAGGCTCAAAATCAGTATTTATTTCTGGCTGTATAAAACACAGTTTTTTGCCTTGCTAAGACCTGTGAGCAATTTTCTGCCAGCTGGAGGCTCCTCAGCCTGCAGGTCCCTTATCTGGGATTCCTGAGGGCGGCATCTGCAGCCGAGGAGAGCCTGGAAGCATTCCCAGGCATTGATGCCAAGTGGCAGGGAGCAGCCCGAGCCCGTGCTCCCACTGCCACCAGGGATGGGTCTCCGGGCTCTCCCGGCTGTCAAATCACACCTGTGATGTCTGAAGAGAGCAGCAGCTGGAACGGGATGATTTTTCT
>NW_008236441.1:1752449-1759183 GCF_000691975.1 Corvus brachyrhynchos | reverse complement strand
GGAAAGAGTCTAAAAGGGGGAGAGAAGACAGACATGCTCTAGCAGGCACGCTTGCATTTCTGACCCTGGGGGCAGCCACAAGCCTCCTTCCTTCTCTCCACAGGGACAGGGTGAGCAAGGGGAACTCAGGGGCGGTCCTTTGCACGTCCCCCAGGCCCGTGGCACCACACAGAGAATCCTCCACAACCGTACTTCCCTCGGGAAAGGAGGTGTTCCTCCCTTTTCTCCTACCCACTGGAGATCTAGGTTTCTCCTAGCCACAAAGCTGTGCTGGGATAGCCATGCCTCTGTGGGCAGGGCAGCTCCAAGGATACAGGAGAGGAGCCCGCCTGGGCAGTCCCAGAGCCGCTGCGGCTTCTCCTACAGAGAACTCCTGCGGCAGCCCGGCACGCAACGGGACCGCAGGGATTTTTAAAGCAATTCCTCACGCCTCCGTGTATCCTAGCAACCCTCTCCGAGGTTACAGATGCGATGCCTCGCCCACCTGTTGCACAGCCAGCCTGAGGCAAGTTACACATCGCTTCCTTCCCAGCTCATCCCGCGAATCCGCCGCGGCGATTAAGGAATGTGGGAATGTGCCACAGCCAGCCGGCGGGTGTCACACACAGGCACCCCTGGGCGCCAGGAACTCGGCACTGGCTCCTGCATGTGCTCCAAGGAAAGGTCTCGCTGGCACAGCCTTTGTGATCAAGGCAGGAAAAACGGGGTGGCCCTGCCGCAAAAATGCCTGATGTGCCATCGCTCGGGTCCTGCGCAGACATCCAAGCACGATTTCCAAAAGAATTTTAGGTCCAAAAAATGCGCAGTGAACAAAACTTGACTCCTCCTGTGCCCTTCCCTCCAACCTGAGCTGCAGTAGAATTACAGTAAATGAGCTTGTTAAGGAAAAAAAGACAAAAAACTGCTTGAAAAGCAACCTTTTTAAGGAGTGATGCCACTCCAAAGTATTCTTTAGCATTTTCGATTTTCTGTGGGAGAAAAAAAAATACTGAAAACATTATAAAAATAACCATTGAACATGAAAATTTTGCTCTGCAGAAAAATAAAAAACAAATTTAATGAAGAATTTAAAAATATAAAATCAATTACAAGAATCTGTTGAAGGGGAAATTTACAATTTTACAAAATTTACTTTCTACACCTGTGCAAATGGTCCTTTCTTTATGATTGTCCTGCTCATCAAATTAGGTTTTCTTTGTTTGGCTATCACTGATCAAATCCTTTAAGCTGCAATATCCATTTCTCGCTTGAACCTCAGTTATCTTAATTGATCATTCACCTGCATTCCTGAAAAACAAACAAAGAAAACTCCTAAATATTTTGCTGTGGGTTTGTTTCTTTTTTGTGTTACTGAACTTATCAATGCTAAGTCCACTTCATTCTAATATATTCAATAATTCAAGGGATGCATGGAAGCTGCTATCCCCAAGGCCAGCAGGGAAGATGAGGTTGTCACTGCTCAAAGACACATAATTTTCTGTAGAT
Source organism: Corvus brachyrhynchos (assembly GCF_000691975.1). Taxonomy (NCBI): domain Eukaryota; kingdom Metazoa; phylum Chordata; class Aves; order Passeriformes; family Corvidae; genus Corvus; species Corvus brachyrhynchos. Next base: position 1,757,698 of record NW_008236441.1, on the reverse strand, counting down.
CTTTCTTATTCATAGTCACAGAGGAAAATATGGGATACTTCCTAAATGGTTCTGGCACTTGTGAGTTATCCCTCTTTCCCCACCCAGGCAGACAAATGCTGTAGTGAGATGAAGCATTTAGGTTCCCTCTCAGTTTGGAGTGCTCCAAATGTGAGCACTGATGGTGCCCTTTCACTGGCTAGGCTGAGGCTGACTGCCTGGTGATCCACAGTGGCTCCTGGGCAATGACTGGAAGAAGCTGGCACACCTTCTCCCTCAGCACCACTTACTCTGCTCAGGCTGAATAATACACCCAGGATGTCAAACCCTCCTTTTCACTGTGAGGCTACTTGGCAGCTGGATCTGCACACTGAGATGAGTCCAGCTGAGATGGCAGCAGCCACTTCATTAGCTCAGTGTCAGCTCGGTTTTGACACGTTTGTGGAACCATTGACTAAGTTTTTATAACAAGCGAGAACAGGATTTTTATAGCTAAGATTTTTTGCAACTGTCACATGAATTTTAGGACATAGTCTTGGGCTGAGCTATACAAACAAAACTCCCTTGTGGTTTGACAGACATCATGAGTGAGAATTGGATCATGTTTTCTGTGTGAGATAAAACTAACTGCCTTCACAGCTGTCATTTTTTTATAGTGCAAGGGAGGAAATTCAAGCATTTAAAGTTACATTTAAATATGAAAACTTGATAGACATATCTGGCAATAAAAACACAGCTGTTAACAACACAGAAAATACTGCAGTGGTACAGCACAGGAGGTTGAAACTCTGTGTGTGAGGAGAATCTGCAGGTGAGAGCAGCTTCCTCATTTATTTAACACAGGGAGTAGGGCTTGTGTTTGTAGATTGTGCGGTACTAGGCAGAAATACCCTCAGGAGCCTATCATCCAGCACTGCACAAATAAGAACAGAATTTCCCAAACCTCCATGAACAAGGCATAAGCCCTGGAATGACAATTCTTCACATGCAAGTCTGAAGCCATGTTATATTTTACTCAGGTGGAAGAGATGCATGATTCAAAGCCAGTCTCTTGAAATCTGCAGTGGACTTGAAGAATGCAAGCTCATGGGGGCTGCTTATTCTTCAGTTTCACAGCCCACCGGTGGTTTCTGGGGTAAACCTTTTAAAGAATAGGTTCAGATACAGCTGATCCATCACAGCCTCGCAACATCACCAACTCCCACATCCACCAGTTATTTTTATGCAGCTACTAGTGCTAAGGATGTGTCAGGAAAATTAATGAAGTATGAATATGCTCTGGGAAAAGCAAGCGCAACAAGAGTCAGGTTGTGGGTTAAAATAGCCCAGTGCATCTTAACCAGTGCACAGAATGGTCAGAGAACAGCTGCTGGAGAGACTCATGAGGCCCTGGCATGTTATCTAGAAAACACTAAGAGTATTTTCAAGCACACACTGGCTCACATTCAGCACCCAGAAGCTATTTTAAGTGCTCCACGGAGACAAGCTAGTGTTATTAGGGCACTTTTCTTCCAGAACACAACAATTCATTTCGAGTCAAATAATCCCATCAGAGGCCCTTGTAAACACCTAAATCAGAAGAAGTGGCTGTGATGATCTCATATTGGGAGAGATTCACGGGCTGAGCTAAGACAGGTTTTTTTAAGACACTTAAAAAGAAAATGAAACTACTTGCTGGGCAGTCTTGGTGCTGTGTCTGTCACGTCACAGCAGCTCCCAGAAGGCATCTCTGGAGTCTGAGGAACTGCCAATTAGCACAGGGAAGCTGGTTGAAGAAGAAAATTTGAGCAGAAGCCTACGAGATAAGTTTTTTTACCCTACTGAGCAGCAAAGCCATGGCCAAATGAGCCCTCAGAGTACAACTCTCACCTCCTGGCAGAACCACCTCAGACCCAATAAGAAAGATTTCCATCATTTTTGGGCCTTGGCCTCACCTCACCTCTCTGTCTCAGTTTCACCCAGCCTAGTGTCTTTAGAGGGCGTTTTGAGACTCAAAGACCAGAAAACATATACAAAGAAAGAGATAATGCTGTTATCACCCAATGCTGTGGCTCTGTATGATGTGAAGGCATAGACAGTCACAGCTCCCTGTATCAGAAAGGTGGGAAGAAATATGGGAACAAAAGAGGAGGAAATTGGATTATGGCAGTGACAGAGTGAAGAGTAGTAGATGACAGGGATTTAGAGACCTTTGGGAAGCACTCTGATACTGGCATGATGGTCTCAGTAAAGAAAATTGTCAAAAATATGACCAGAGAAAAGAGCTTAATCAGAGTCATCCAAAACTGGTTTATTTTGTAAAATATTTCAGGCCTTCTTTTCCCTCCTGTTTTTGAAAGCCTTGCTTTTCAGCCTGGTGAGGCTGAACAGGGAACTGTAAGCTACTCTAAATGCTGAGAGACAAAAAAAGCAGAGAGGGAACGGTGCCTAAATATAGTTCAGAAGGTTCCCACCTCTCCATACTGAGGTTCAACATCTACAGCCAGCTCAGGTCAGTGATTTTCAGTCAGCTTTCAGCCACTAGCAAATACAAGGCCACATCAAAATTACCAACATTTAGAGTAGAAATTATCATAGTTGATGAGGAACCAGGTATAAATAAAATACTTCCAGTGAACTCCCTAAAAAGAGCCACTGCCTGCTATTTATTAAGTTACAGTCCATTGATATTTAGCAAGTTTTAATCTCCCAAACCACTGACTGGATCCTCAGATCGAGGAAATGAATTGTTGATCTATACCACAGCATGATCCAGCCCTGAATTTACAGGTAAACATAAGGCTGTGGACTTTGCTTACATTTTTGGCTCAAATAAAAAAGCACCTTTCTCACTATATGTAATGAACTATTTTTGCTTAGAAAAGGGATTTCTAAAATTAAATAAACCAAAGATACAGAGGCACAGGGATGCTAAAGCTAAGGTAACTTGGCAGAAAATACCCAGCACCTGAAGAAACACACATGAAATAATCAAGGATCACAAGGAAACCAACATGCTCACGACATCAACACACAGAAGAAAGTTCACATATCCTTTCAACAACTATTTTTGTTTCAAATACGCTCTTGCCATGACTCTCATGGGCAGTCCTTGATCATTATGGAGAAGCACTTTTGTGAACCAAAACCATAATGATGTACCAACAAACACCTCAGAGAACACACAACTGCCAGGCTCTCGTGGTACCCCAGTCTCCTGCACAATGCAAGTGTCTGAGGGCAGTGGGGAAATACTCAACAAGCTCATTTGTTTTCTTGCAACTAATCCACCACATTTCCAAGTTTCACTTACCCGTCAGGTTCCTCAGCCCAAGTTCCCTGAGTCCAAAGTTCCCATCCTTCCTGTAGTTAAGGAAAATGGCCAGAGCATATCGCTCCTCGTAGAGCTTGGTCCCACGAACGATGCGCAGGTTCTCCAGGGGCAGGTATTCAAACTGGTTCAAAGCCACCAACACATAGCCCGTGACTTCTCGGATAGACTGGAAGGCAGAAATTAAACAAACACATCAGATATGGTCCATTTTTAATGGTCCTGAGTCTTCCAGACAGTGGATGCTGTAGGACAAGATGCCGCTACCCAAGACAAAAAAACCAAACCACCTTTGGAAAACAAATTCTGTTTCAACTTAATGATTTCAAGCCCATTCCTGTTTTAATTTTAGTGAGTTTACTAGAAATAGTTGTTTAAAAGGTAAAAAACAAAGAGGTAGCCATTTTTATCAGTTTATTGAAACTCAAACAGAAATTCACTGTAAGGTGCTAAGGATTCACAAAGGGATGACTTTGCACCACTCAAAGCAGAGAGCAGGTCAAGGGCCTCTGCAGTACATGAACAGAATCCACTGTGGCAATGCCACAGTTCAGATGAGACTGTCTGTCTGCAAGTAACTGTGTGTTGTACAGCGTATTTCAGGGTGGGACTGAAGGGACACAACATGGAAAACACCTCTGGAAGAGCTCACCATCAAACAGGAACAGATGGGAGACGCGGGGCCAGTTTGGAAGAGGAAATAAAGACAACACATGTATGTATTAACACTCATTTTGTGTACTTTCAAATGGAACTGATCACTGAACATTTGCAAAGATTCATCTCAGAGTTTCATCTGGAAGTGCTGGAACCATCCATGCCCATATATCCAGGTCTTCGATCAGAACTGCTATCCAAACTTTTAGTAAAATGATTGCTGCAGCTTTGAGTTGGCTGAAATCTTCATTGGCTTTAGATGAACTGCTCAATAACCCTCCTGCTCATATTCAGGAATTGATTGCCTGGGCTGGAAAGGGAAAAAAAAAAAGCCAAAACCCAATAACTAGAAAAAGTTTTTCAAAGTCCAAAAGATTAACAGAACTAAGATGTTGTTAGGAAAAAAAAGTACTGAACACCCAAAACCAGAGAAATATGCTCCCTTAGAAAATAAAGTTCATTCTAAGGAATTGAAAGGAATGGCCTAGAAATATGCAAATGCCTGTGAAAAATGTCATTTCAACACTCACAGCGACCCCACCATCCTCAGCAGGACTTGACACAGGCTGAAGGATGCTCCTGGCCAGATCCTGGAAACAGGATCTCCATGTTGGAGAGGGTCTCTTGAGTCTGTTTCTCAAAGCTCACCTAACCTGACGCCTGCAACAACCCCTGTACAGGCGTGTGTTTGAGTGCGTGTGCATATTTAATGGACAGAAATTGATACCACTACTTGTGTGCTTAAGTGGCTGCACGCACTTTTTCCTTCCCTTTGGCAAAGTCAATACCTTAAACAAAACACTGAAAGAAAAATTCTGCTCAGAGTAACGTGCCCAGACTATAACCAACATGACGGGGACTCCAGTCGATAATGTAATAAAAACAACCCGACAAGCAACAGCAGGTGGAGAATCCAATGTGTCGTGTCTGTATCATTAATAAAGAAAGGCAACAATGGATTTGCAGCACCAAGGACAGGATCTTGCTTTGCTGGTTCAGCGCTTTGACGTGATTTCACATTTAAGTGTGCACGAGCCTTTTAATTAGGCTTATAAAAGCCTGCAAGGTTATTAACACATGGCAGTGTACATAAGGAATGATTTCTAGGCCACAAAATCTAGGTACTAGCTGTCCTCCTGAAGTCAAACATTTGTACTCAGCTGAAGCTGCTGAAAAAGCTGTGGAGCCATTTCCAGACTTGCCTGGCATCTAAACAAAGCCCAGTGTCCTGACAGGACTCTGGTGAAAACCCAGTGAGTGGAGGTAGGTTGAGAAGTACGGTTCAGGAGCCTCGTATTTAAAG
>NW_008236441.1:1724776-1752436 GCF_000691975.1 Corvus brachyrhynchos | reverse complement strand
GTTCAGCAGCTCAGTATTAAATGTAGAGCTGCCTTATACCCTGGGACACTGATTCCATTATAATCAGAAGCTTTCCAGCACTTTCATGATAGCTCTTTGCCTTCAGACATTTCAGCTTAGCCTGTTTGGTCAGGAATTTGCTTTTCATCATATGCAAAAATTTCTTTAAGATGGCTTTTCTAGTGTCTCCTCAGAATTCAGGAAATACTTAAATTACACTCAGGGCTCTAATTTCTCCACTGATATTCTAGGGATACTGTGATTGCTCTAATTAATTTAAATGGATGTTTAACTTGGAATAGAGTGGAAAAAATTAAAAGCAGTCCCAAAATTGCATCTGAACAGGTCCTCCCTGCCAATTGCTATCACTTACAACCATATTTTCTATTTTTAGGGTATGTCTTACTGCCAAACAGCAATTCCACCTGAAAGAGCTGCAATTCAGCACAGAACTGAAATCATACACACACACAGAGCAGCAAATCTTCATTCCAAACTTGAAAAAAAAGCCAAAAAAGCACCAAAAAACCCCAGAAAAATAACTAGGGAAAATGACAAAGTTCTGTTGCTGATAATTGTGAACTGCCTCAGAAGCCCTGCACTTTGTTTGGATTAACCAACCAAAATGACAAATTATGGCAAGTATTTTGACAAACCAGAAGGTTCTTTGCAGTCCCATGGCTTCCACCATATTGCAACACACATTTATTTGCTGGAAACCCTGCCATCTTCATGCTTGCAAAACAAAATTATGAAAATAAACCAAAAGGGTTTCTAATTTCCTACAAAACAACCACCTGACCACCCAAATCTAGTAGTCTGTTACATTAAGTCAGGGTTTCATTATGGGTTTAAATTCACAGGAATGAAAATAGGAATGAAAAATGCAGAACAATAACCTGCTTTGCAGGATGGTTTCTGACTGGTTTCTGGTTTGCAGGGTGTTTTGTGTCTGGTCCATCTTGAAAAAGTGTACTGGGAATGCAGAAGGCATCTCAAGTTTTGGTCACTCCTGGCCAACACTGTCACTTTGGCAGGCACTGCAAGTTTTAACATAATTCTCACTGAAAATGGACACCTGCCCACTTGGAGCTCACTCCCAGTCCTGCTGGAGTCACTGCAAAGATGCCTGTTGGCTTCTATACTGACTCACAAATCCTCATGCCAGATGGGACCAGGCAGCCAGATCTCCTCCCCTGCACCTCGTGCCAAGGTCAGGTGTGATTTGAACCTCTCATCCTTTGAATTCAAGGCTGGACGCTTTCCTGGGCAGGTATCCTGGACTCAGGTATCCTCATGCTCTATCTGAGCTGCTTTCCAGCTTCCATCTGTGTTTCCAAGAAGGTGCATCTCCCAGCCTGATTCTCCTGCTAGGGCTATAGGTACTTGCAAAAACACATTTCCCGTGAGTCTGTCCCTCAGGAAAGACAAAAAGGAAACTGAGCCTGTCAAGCATCAGCCCCTGGATAAGGACAAGCTTCCTGCAGAAACAAAAGGAGTGCCGGGAGGAAAAAGTATTAATCCTTGACATATCCAATGCCTCATGAGCTGCTTAAAAACACACCAAACCACAGGGTTCTGATATATTTACCAGGAAAAAAGCTCTTTATTTCCATTTTCAGACAGGAGATGAGCACCTGTACTCCGCAGTTTGCTGTCTCTGTGTCCAGCAGTGTCCGGCACCCCAGGAACAGCCATGTCGGTCTATAAACCAGTCTCCTAACAGACTCTATGAGCCTCAACACAGCCAAGTCTTTGGTTGCTAAAAATAGCTACCCTGAGATAAGAACAAAGCAAGTGGAGGTGCTGCCCTCCCCAGGGGGCCACCCCAAGATGGGCAGCCCTGCAGAAGGTGGCGAAGAAACTCACAATGACACCAAAAGCAAAAGGGTTCTTTTCGGAGGTTCTTTTTCAGATGATGAACGGTAAAAATGAGCTCTAGACAGCCCATTCCCTTAATTGCAACTAATATTAGCTGAGCACAGATGAAGTACTTGAAGCTCCGAACAGCAAAACCAGAATTATCCTGTCAGCTGGGAGCAAATGGGAGTAAAATTGTTCCCTGCCATCTTAAATCGTTCTTTGGTTCGAATCAAGTGAATCTGAGTGAAGCCAAGCAAAATAACAGCGAAAACTTCATCATTCTGCCCAGAACAACAGATCAATGAACGATTAGGGAAGCTGATGTTTCTCATAAACACTACCAAGGCTTCTTAACATCCATCAGGAAGGCTGGGCTGTGGCAGAGGCACCAAAGAGAACTCTATTGTGGGGTTTATTTCAGCTGCAGACACATCTATCCAGTCGCTGAACCTGATCTGGTAGAGCCCCTGCTGCCTCAGCTGACCAGACACATGTCCCCAGCACAGAGTCAGAAACAAAAACCTGCCACGGCAGTCAGCTCACACTTGTGCGACCACTGACAATTAATTCTATTTTGGGTGGTTTTCCCCTTTTCCATAAAAGCCAAGAACATTTTGATCTACTTCAATCTCACTTGAAAGCACCAATAAACACAAGTGCAGAAGGGGAGGATCACCTGAAGAACAAGTGTGTTTAATTCACAGACATGAAAAAAAGGAAGCACTTTTCACAACTCAAATGGACTTGAACAGAATATCTCACATTTTTCTTTTTTATCAATTAAAAAGTATGCATTTGTATCTGGTGAGAACTGCCCAACATCCAGCTGGCCAAATTTTGATGAAACAAATTTTTATTATCAGAAAAAAAAGCCCCCACAATACAGCAAAGTCAACACCTGTCTAACTTCAAATCAGTTCACAAATTCAGTTGGGCATGTTTGTGAACGTGCTGGTAACCATCAATTAATTTTCATTTTTATTCATACATTTTTACCCATGCAATGCAACACACCTGTCACTGTCACAATTAAAAAATTAGTATTTACTGAATAACCATTAAGTAGTCTCTAAGCAGCTACATCACTTGCAGTTCTAACTCTGGGAGAAACAGTAACAGCCAAAATGTGGAAATAGCAATTTATGGAGCTCAATTTGCTGTTCCATGCATTGCTCATTGAGGGTTATGAATTTCTAATGACACGAGAAACTGAGATGTTCAAAGCAGTTCAGGTATGTACGGGATCCAGCCTTTGCCAGCTTCTCTCAAAACCCCATCCATACCATGAGAAATATGTGGCACACACTGACATTTCTCCTGTCTGGGAGGACCACCCATTTAGAGACTATGTCAGAGCTCACGTGGCATGCACGTGAGGAATTCTGTCCCACCACAAGCTCATGTCTTGTCTCCTTCCACGCTGTGCATCCTTTAATTACATCAACACTTGTGAAATTGTGATCTTAAGCCCTCCTGAGCACCAGTGGTTTTCCAGGTAGTCTGTACAAGCTTCAGTAAAAACCCCTTAAGTTTGAGCACACTGATCAATACCAGAACACAGCTTTTAGAAAACATTTTCTAGTGCCTGGTCAGAAGCAAGCAGTGTATCCTAACTAGAGCTGCCTTGGCAGCTGCAGAAAGATTGCTGTCTAAAGCACTAAAGTTGCAGTTTTTATTCAAATTGGTTAATAAAGAAAGAGGAGCTTCTGGTAGTCTTTCAATTTGCATTAAGGTGTATTAAAGGCAAAGGAAAGGCTTGGATTTAATTTTGTTAAGAGCTATACCTGAGGAGCCCTGCACTGCTGCGTGCTGCAGAATCGACTGTGATTCAGTTATTTATGACAGCTGGTAGGAACTTTAACTCATACTCTTTTCCTCACAGACATCTGGTCCTCTTTGGTAATGTGCTTACAAAACATCCTGAGCAGCAGATCAGTGAACTGAACACAGCACTCGATTGCCCCAACTCTAAAGCAGCAGTCAGTCAGATGCATCTTTTGTTAAGGCCACTGGAAATTTGTAAGGATTTTGCTACATAATGTACAGAACCCACCTCGGGAGTTGTTGAACTAAAGCTCTGTTTTCTGAATGGCTGGTCTTTACATTGCATTATTCCAAGAGTGGGACTTTTCATACCTTAAAACAGGAGGATTAGCTGTGCAGTCATTTATTTACTGAGCTTCATGTAGGAAACACACTGTTGCTTATATGAGGCAAATTTGGCTGTGTCTCAGCTAGTATACATTACAGGAGGGTCTAGGGAGGTCTTGGAAGAAAAACAAATACCAGTCTAGAAACCTTTAAACTGCAGGACAATATCCAAACCTGGCATTTGGAAAGAAAGGTGACGTACAAAAACACAGGGAGCCTTTGAAATGTGTATCTTGACTAATTTTTAAAGAACTGATGAGAAAACAATCTTGGACTTGAAAACCAAAATAATAATAAAATAATAAAATAATAAAATAATAAAATAATAAAATAATGTGGGAATGGGAACATTAAGTAGAAATAGGCAAACAACAGGACCAAAACATCCAACCCTTTTGCTTTCAAATTTTGAAATACAGTTTCTAATGATGTACCCAAGTATTCTGCCTGCTTAATAGTTCTTTGACTTAAGCTCAGGTGTCAGCTTACCCCATGTGTCTCTGCCCACTTTTCAGTTAAAAATATCATCTGAACAGAGAAACTGAGCAGGCTTACATCACTATCTGCGAGTTTTCCTAATTGTTTCCAGTCTAAAACATAATTCCTCTGTTATCTGCTTAGAAGTGTCCTAGAAGTGTCTGCTTAGAACTTTGAGGTGCCCAGGCTGGCTGAGAGCACACAATAAATCCTAAGCTATTTATGCTGAGCAACGTTATGACCTAGACAAAGTCTGCACTCTGTAACAACCCCATCTCCACAGCTAACATCTGTCTGTCCTGAGGAATGCTGTGGAAGATACATGTTTAGCCAGTCAGTAAGACTTTTGACATTACACTGTAATACCTGATTGGCCTTCAATGTATTTGCAGCGTGGTTTCCAGGAGAGTTTATTGTATCATCTCCCAAGGGAAAGCTTAGTCCTAAATGAGATTGCAAAGACTACAATGAGAGCATTATGCTGTTACAAAATGCTTTACCACTCAGGCCGCTCAGTAGTAGCTGCATTTTGCAGACACTCAAAGCACATCAGCTTATAGCTGCCCAGTTACAGAATTTCCAACAGCACAGATTGATGCCTTTTGCTTTCTCTGCTTTCGGGAGCTTCAGTCGAGTAAATCTTAGTTTCTTTCCAGGCAACATAAAATTGCACAAACTGCTACTTCATAAACTAAATAATATCAACACTCTGGAAGGATTTTAGGAAAGTAATAACCATGTGCAAAGACATCCTTTCTTATCAATTTCCCTCAGAGAGCCACAGCTCATGAGACGCTGAGTGCATTGGAGGGTCTCGGGACACTTTCAGTGGGAAAGCCAACGTGAGGGCTGTCTTGTCAAACCTTCATGGTCACATTTACACTGGCTGCACTGCCACAGGCATCCTGAGATGTCAGTGGGCTGAACCAAGGTGGTGTATTTATTTTGGCAGAACAAGGCGTGCTGTACCAAAAGAGAAAAGAGCATTCAATTCTTCACTGCCCCTATTTGTGATAAATCCCCCTCACATTTTTGCTCGTGTCTAAGCTGAACTAAGTCTTGGCAGGCTCCTTACTTGGTCTTCTGGCTCATGAGACTGGTTGGAGCACCACAGGGAGCTATGGATCTATTCCCAAGTCTTCCCAAGGGAAGAAAATGGAGGAAAAGGAGGAGGAGCACGATAGATGCTCACAGTCTCTCACAGCTCAGAAGCACTCTTGGCTTCTCCAGCTTACACACAACCTGAGACAGCACGTGGATGAAGAGGAACAAAATACACAGGGAACAAAAAGCAGAGGAGAAGAAGGATGCCTTCCCCACGATGGGTTTGAAAGGTCAAGTGTCTGATCAGAAGTCAGATGGAAGAGTACCCATAAGAAATGCAGTGCAGGCTCTAACGGTGTCCAGAATTGCACACCATGGTAAGCAAGGTGCCTGTGAAGATCCTAGGAATGTTCCGTGGTCATTTAATGGAACAAGGGACATTTATTTGTTCATTTGATACATGGTGAGTGACAGATACATTGTGATTGCTTTTTTCCTACTACACAGCCAGGCTAGTTGGTATGAATTACAGAAAATCTACAGTTAGACAAATAAATCGAGTGCATTTATTAACATTTCTTCAGTCTCTACTGTGGAAGCAACGGGAGCCCTTGGCTGTCGTTATTCCCACTCTTTGGAATGATGCAGAATGAATTAAACATCCCAGAGATCTGGTACAGAGGTGGAGCTGAACACCAGGCCTTTTCTATTTTTTCTATTTAAACTGCAGGTGAAGGTGCCATGCCACTCCTGAAAGCAAAAGGGTGTTTCTATTTCTGGACACAGGAACTGACTACACATAGTGAAAATGTGTTAACCTTGCCAAATTTCAGCTCAACATTCTCAGTCTGCGTTTTTGCAAGAAGCAAATAGCTGGCTGTCCAATCCTAGAAAAGCAGTTTGCTTATTTTTGGAGAGCTTTGCTTTCCTTTCCCAAGAAAATAGTTTCCTAAAAACACACTTTCAGTTTGTTTCATATGTGCAACATCCACATTTAATGAGTATTTTAAAAGCATTTCCTGGGAGGGACTGATTTTATTGGAGCTCTAGGACATTTTTGCACACAGAAATTAGTGAATATTGGAGTTGTTAACTGTTTGTCTGGTTTCATTGAAGAGGAGAATCTTCATCCAGATACTGGATTTTAACAACTCTTATTTCTAGCCGAGCATATATAAATACAACATCTGAACTCAACATCACACCTACCTATTGAAACTATTTCAGTCTGTTTAATCTTTTCAAGAATAGAAACCCTGAAGAGATTCATTAATCGCTGGCTTTTGATTAGGTTTATTTCCATTTAGATAAAAAGTGAAGAGGCTTCTTGTTTTTAAAGCTGTGGTTTTGTTTTGTTTATCTGGAAGATGGAGAATAACTCTGTTATTCAGGCTTTAATAGATTGTTAAAATCTCCTTCAAGGATAGATCCATAATTTATAAGATGTGAGCAATTAGTAAATGATCTGATTTTCAAATCCAGAGGTATACTTTAAGAAACACGTGTAAACTCCACTTTTTGAGGTTATGCAGAGTGCCACCAAGCAGGGAAACAACCTTTAATCTGCAGTGACTGCACTAACCCTAAAATAAGATTTTCCTCTGCATTAATTCCACCACTTTTCTTCAAGGGGGCATGCTAAAAACCTCTCCCACTCATTGCATTTTCTGAACCAATCAGATATACAATCTTATAGGAAACAGGAACTTTTTAAATCATGTCCAGAATGGCCAGACACCTTAAATACACCATTATTCCTACATGCAATTATTGCACCAATGAACAAACGGTGGCTCCCTCAAGGTGCACAAACATCTTTATTTGAATTACAGGGGAATTTATGGAGGGAGGTGCTGGAAAAGTTGTAGAGAAAATTATTTCTCTCTTTTCCAGACACGAGAGCAGAAGATGATGTTTGGCCTTGACATAAAAATTCTAAAAATGTTAAAAATTAAGACTTGTGGAGAAAAGGTGATTTTATGAAAGGAAATAATGGGGTGTGGGGCAAGAGAGAAGAGAAGAAAGAGGAAAAGTTCATGGTCAGGAGTGGGGAAGGACAGATCCAGACACCCATCATTCTGGCTCTATCTAATTTCTGAGTGCCTGAGTTTGCAATCTTACTGCTTATTTTTACATCATTTTGTTCTTTTTTTAGGGGAAGCATGGCAGGAAAAGTGTAATACTCTGTACAAGATGTAATTTCTTTCAGTACTCATCACCAGCAAATGATTGGACAAGCAATCTTTTGCCAATAACTTAATTAGAGGAAACCTCTATATTTAAAAATGTTCCTTAATGTGCTGAACCCCACACAATAGCTTGTTGAAGGAAAAAAAGCAGAGTGGTTATTGTCGTAGCTAAGGATGGAAGAAAGGCTCAGTCATTAAAGTCATCACAGAAACAATGTTATTAACTACACTGGAATAATCTCAAGGGAGTTCTGAGCTGACTGACAGTGATGAAATAATGCAGGAAGCTAAACCCAGGGCATCTCTCCTCACCTGTTTTTAATAATACCCTTATTACCTTTCCCTGAAAGACAGCTTTTCAAGAGCTATTATTGTGCTTAATATTAAATCTAATTAAGCCTGGCATATTGTCAATTAAGTCTTCTGAACCCCTAAAGAGAGGGTGCTCACCAGTGTACCCCTCAGCTGAGATGTGTCCTTCATCAGGAGCAGTCCAGTGGCCAGACTCCCAAGAGTCAGGGACATCAGGAAAAAAAAAATGCTCGAGAGAGAGAAAAGGGAGTGTTCAAAGACCCAAATACATCAAAGGGCCAGCAGTGGTATTTCATTGATATTAATTACTTTACAGTCTGTAAACTCTGCAGAAAGTGCCAGCTGCTGTGAGCCAGGACCATCAAAGGTCAGATTATCATGAAATCATTACAGGAGAGGCTGTTTTTACTTAGCATATAATTGCTAAACCTAAGCACACTCCACAGAACCAATAGGAAAATGAATTATTTAAATACTCTTTTTTTATCAAATAGTATTACCATTTTAATTACATCAGTATTAATTTAACTCTAAAAAGTGCCTGAGGATTTTGCAGAATTAAGTTTGGAGTCTGTGGAGTTTGCAGAAATTTCAGAACCTCTGCACGACATAGGTGTGTGAGTTTAGCTATATATGGCTTTTTACACATTTACAGATACAAATATATGCTTTTAAAAAGTGTGTTTGTGTGCTGTATTCCTGCAGAATTTCTTCTCTTTGGATTATTTGGGTGTCTAAAAATGTAGTCCTTAGGTAGTTTCCTCACTGCATGCTGCTGTGAGATAAGGGGGAAGTCCTGGCTCAAGTGATAGGTTTTTCTCAGTTCTCATTCTCCCAGCACCCAGCCTGGCTTGAAAGCTCAATTGGCAGCTACAGGACCAGGTTTAGGTTGCAGGCATTTCTGGCTCGAAATGACTTTTCTTTCTACTCAATTCTCTTCTACTTGCAGCAACCAGTGCTTTTGAGAGGCAACTGGGAAAACAGAAGACAGCAGGCCATGGGTATTTTACTGCTGGAGAGGGAGCATCCAGCCTGTGTGTCTTAGTTACTGAACAACTAGAAAACAATGGTATGGCCGACTGAAGGTAATCCCCTCTTGATGGAACAATACCCTCTGCTTGCAAACAGGTCCAAGGGTCAGAGCAGACCCTACTAGCTCAGCAGAAGGGGTCCAAAGAGTAGTTTTTAGAAGTTAAGATGTAACACTCTATGGTAATATAAGAACTCTTATAGGCTGTATGTAAATGCTATAGGATTTGTATCTTGTATTAGATTGGTTAGTGACAATTAGAATATTCAGTGCAGAAGATGATTTATTGTATTGTAACCAAGACTTCACCATTCCATTCTATTCTCATCACTTCTTCTTCACTCTCATTCCTCTCGCTCTCTCTCTCTTTACTTACCCGCTTACTCTCTTGCTCTCCTGGGCCTGCTCCGAGCTGAGTCTGGCAGCTCTAAGCAGTGCCCCAATACCCACGCCCTTTGCAATAAACCGCATGTTCCAAGATCTGACTTCAGAGATCTCTCTTCACCGTCTGTCCTCGTCATCACCGTCCGTCTACGCCTGGTCCAGACTGAACCCCACCAGAGTCCCTACACTTCCTAAAGTCCCACACACTTCCAGATGTTGCAGCTCCCCTTTCCACATTGCTCCATGGCCTGCTCACCCATTATTTTTCTCCTCCCTCTTTTCTCACCTGGTGCCAGACAAAAGAGACACTTGGACTTTGACCAGTTCATTATTTATTCCCAGCTGCTCTGAATTTCAGTTACTTCCCTGCATGGTCCCATGGGCTAAGGTGTTTGCCCTTCCTCCCAACCCAATCTTCCCAACCTGAGAACCCCCTACCAGATGCACCAAACACACCTTTCAGGCCCCATAAACATCTTCCTGAATGAATAAATCAATTAGTTTTTCTCAATTCCGTAATTTCATTTGTTGAATAAATTGGTTTTGTGAATATTAAATTGGACAGTGTAGATCCTGATCTTTTGAAGTCAATAAGCATCATTTTACAGGCTTCGAACCATGTCCTTAAACAGGCAGAGTATGCCCAAAAAAATCATTTGGTCTTAGAAAAATCCTTCATAGATATTTACAAGATGTCTCAAACCCAGCCTTTTCTGTCTCTTAAACCCATGAGATGCAACAGACTTGTTCAGTGCAGAGCACACCGAACATGCTTCAATATTTGGAAGAGTTTGGATATGTAACTATATAATTCTGCTTAGAATTCTGCGTGTGATCTGGCACACCCCATGCTCTGGACATCCCACGGGTTGGGGCAGGAGTGGCTCATGTTAGCTCTGAGACTCACAGATGCAGGAAGTTATTTACAGTATTTTTCCTAATGGGTTTCCATGGATGACTGACCTTTCAGCTGAATTCTTTAGCATTCTACTTTGCCTATGCCTGTTACACTACTTTTCTATCCCTACTTGACCCTGCCAGTCCATGAATATTTGATACTAAATTAAAGCATTACAAACCAAGAGATAAATTCTACCCAGGGTGCAGCCCTCACAGAGCTTAATTACATTTGGTGGTGTGAATGTTAAAGACCTGACACTGCAAGAGCTCTGGGCTTTGGCTTCTGTTAAACCAGAGCTTGAGAAAGAAGGGAACTGTCACCTGCCCAAGCCTTCTCAAAAGCCAAGGGGGTTTATTTTACTTGGCATTTACATGTGTGCTGACACTACCCTTTAGCTCAAACTACTCCCAGGTATTGGCAGCAATTAGAAGACCATTTAAGCTTTTGTTTTGTACACTAAAACAGCCAAGCTCAGCTCTTCTCTTTCCTCCTCCTTTAGAGACTCTGTTCCCCTTCCACCAGCCCAGTAGTTCATCTCTCTGCTTCGCTGGTCCCCAAGCGAGGATTTAGTAGATTTTCCTTTGCCTTCATAAAACTGCCAGCCTTCTTCCCCTCTCTTGTGCATTTAGGCTGTAAGCTTTCCAAAAAAAGGAAAGGTCTGTGTCACACAATGCCCTTACGCTGTGTAATGGAATTCTTAACTGAAATGAAGTTGAAAAGTCAAGAGGAAAACACAAATTATCAGTAGTTACAGAGAAACAGCCGTGATCTCTGCAAGCCAATGCTAAGAGCTTAGTGAAAAGAGCTGAAAGTTGCTGCTCCATATAAGCATTTCTTTCAAATTACTCATTAAAAGAGAGCTGATGGTAACATCTGCACATCCTCCACTACTCATCCCAGCAATCCTGCCATTTCCAGGGAAGGGTCACTGGCCTATCCACGTTTTCCTTTCCAGCAGTTCACATTCAGCTTGCACTGAGCCAAAGTTAGTGTGTCTCACCAGCACCTACCTATGAGAAGGCACTCCTCTGTCTAAAGACATCACTACAGCCCTTGCCAGAATATCTATCAGAATGGGTCAGTGGCAACATGGAACCCCAAAAATCCCAATGGCTCAGTTCACAGCAAACTCCAGGCAACAAAGAACTGGCTCTCGACCCAGCTTTGGCTCTAAGGGATAACATTTGCTCAAGAAACTTCACTGTCACGACCTTTGCCACTCTCCCTCCAAGTATTAGACTGGAGAGGATCTGGAAGGCACTGGAGGCTCATCCTCATGTCCCTTCACATGTCGGTGTTTCCAATAACAAGGCAAACTGCACTTTCCTTTTCTGCTGTAGTCAAAGTTAACTCACAGGACACCTACAAATTAAAGTGTCCTTTGCTTTGGCTGTTCTTCATGAGATTCATAACTAAAGCTGAATCCATTAAAACAGACAGAACTCCGGCAATTTCAGTATCGCTCACCAGCAGCCATGAAGTCAGGGGAGATACCCAAGGCCAAATTCACCTAATTGTTCCACAAGAAATCCTTATGTTTAATCACAGGCTGTTTCACAGGAACTCCCAATAGTTTTAATTAATTATCTTCATGCTATATCCTTTAAAGGAACTGGAAGTGTCTTTGCCAGCAAGCCATCCCTTCCCGCACTGCAGGACACCCGAGGAATGGGACTGGATAGAGCTGCTGATGGGGTTGCATGTGTGGCTGTGTGTGTGCCCACAGAAGGGAGGGCTACAGAGCAGGAGGACAGACAAAAATATTTGCCTGCTTCCAGGGCTCCTCACAGCAGGTATTTTCCTTCTAGGGAAGTTGTGCTGGGATTAATTTCAGCTGCACCAACAACACTGAATGTTTATTTCAGTATTAGCAATTAGCCAAGAAGAAGGAAATCTTTTCCTTTCGGAGAAGAAAACAAGCTCAGGACTAATCAGGAGAGCTCCTGAAGTGCACAGTTAAGACCAAGAACTCCCTTTGATGTGGCCAGAGGCTTTGCTGTACTTATCACAGCTGTAGCCGTATCCTCCTCTGTGATGTCCATCTTCCCTGGCAGAAGCTTGGCCTTGGTCCAGGCAGGAGGACAAAGAACCATGTGAAGGTCAGCTACAGCCCGTGGACTTCAGCTGAGGCAGCCACTGAGGAGTCTGAAAACTAAAAATGAGCCAAAGCACCAAACACTGTGCTGGGTCACAACCAAACAGGCTCCTGAAGCAGATCAGGATGGATGATGAAATTTTGCTATGGGTCAAGACATTAGTATTTCCAGAATGACAGTAGAAACCAGGCATATGTGTTCATCTTTTACAGCTACTGGCTGCCTTTCCTAGGCCCTGATTTCCCAAGCTTTAGTAGGAATCTCTCTGGCAGCTGCTGAAGGGCTGATCATGCACAGAGTGGCCAAATAATCTTCCTGCTCTTCATGTTCTGATTGAACTTTTTTCCTCGAAGCACACTTGGCTAATCAGCATCAGCATCATTTACATTTCCATATATATAACATTTGCTATTTCTGAGGCACAGCTAAGAAAGCAACTCTTCAAAACTACTTCCATAAACATGAAAACTCAGTACAAGGAAGACAGGCTGGAATAAGGAGGGAGGAAAGGAGCGCTGCATTCTAGGTGGGCAAAAAAGCTGACATGACAGATCTTCTCCCTTAATCAACTTAATTTACCTCCTTGAAAGCTCATGATGACAAACTGCTTGGACTGGAGCGGCTTGGAGCTGATATCCCTCGCCGTCCACTGCAGTAAATTATTACCTGGCTCTGCTGATGGAGATAGGGAGAGGTGATAGTGTTCCGTAACAAAGGATAAATGGCAATATCCACCATTTCTTCCCCCTCTGCAGCCAAGCTCCTAAGAGTGCTTAGATTAGGAAGTCAGAACTATTAAAATAAAATGTCTCTCTCTCTTTTTTTTTATTTTCTCCCTAAGGTGAAAAATGGCTATAAAACCCCCATATATTTCCTAATACATAGTAAGCTGTGCTAGAATCAGATAACTGAATTTATGCTAAGTTCTAAAACGCATTTTTTGAAAACAAATAGTCATTCAGATATCAATAAACATTGTGCACTTTATCATCATCCTGCTGAGTTTTCATCTGGCAAAGGAGCTGTTTATGTTATGTATCTTCAATTCCCGATTTGTCAGTATCCCACTCCTGTTATTCCCACCCTCTCCTCGTCCTCGAGGTGCACATGTGCTCTAATGATGCAGCTTGCAGTTGTGCTCCTTTATACTTGTGTGTTTTGCTCAGCAGATAAGCTTCTGCTCACCACACCACAGACACAGCCTGGGGACAAAGTATGGGACACCACGGACAGTTCCTGCAGCCCTGAAAACAGCGACGTGACTCGTGGTGACTCCACGGTGCGACTCAACTTTGGCAGCTCTGGATTTAATTACACACTCCAGAAGGACACAGCCTTCCACATATGCATGAAATACAGTGCACAGCCTTTTACCAGAGGTCTGGAACTGCTGCAAGGCACCAAACACTGGGACATCAGGGAAGAAGGTCAGGCCCATGTAATATGGAAGTAGCAAATGAAAGCCAGGGAGAGAGATCCCTCCATCCTGCACTGCTGCACTGAGGTCAGCACAAGAAATAGGATGCCAGGAAAATGTTGTTTAAATCAGAACATTGCTTCTCTTTGTGGAAAAAAACCCCCTGATGCTCACAGGGAGTGAGCTAAGAATCTGCCTGTTTTCAAAACGCAGGCAAGTGCAGAAGAAAAGTGCTGGAAAACCTGCTTTGATCTTGTGCCATGTCACGGGTGAGCATCCCCTGAAGCTGGCAGCTACCCTGGCAATCCCCAGGTGAGATGCTGTCCAGCACACCTCCCACTTCCCACACTGGAATAGAGACAACTCCCTTCCTACCACCTTCAGCTCTCCTGAGGCTCAGCAAGGCAGCTCCTGGAAAACCCGGAGGAGGACTGTACCGCCTTCCTTTTGGGAAGCACACAGACCTCTGAGTGGAAGAGAAAGGGTGCTGCTCACCAACACAAACCAGCTGCTTTTCACCAGCCTTCTTGAGGCACTGGTGCTTGGTGGGTGCCTTGACAGAGCTCCTGCATCTGCAGTTCCTGCACGGAAAATAATCCCCTGAGCCACCAACACATCAACCATCTCTCCTCCCTGATCCCCCATGGGCTAAAAGGGCTTTGTTTGACACTGGCTGGCACCAGCACAGCTCCTGCACAGCCAGGTAACCACAGGCATTTATTGGATTTTTTCACTTGGCTAGGTATTATTAGAACAGCACAAAGTGCTGTTGCCTCCATCATTCATCATAATCACATTTCTTTTCTCTGAAAAGCCTCAGATCCTGGGCATTTCAGCAATGGCTAGATTTGTGGCACTGGCCTTTTCCCCTCCTCCTGAAGCCTATTTGTCAGTGAACATTAGTTCACAAGCTGCAGACAGAGCAACATTGACTCAAACAGCAGATATCATGCCTTATTATGAGATACTCCTACCTTTCTCCAGGGTTTATTTCATTTAAGCATAATATATTTAAACTGTCCTGTTTACATCACCCCTCTTGTCCACTACAACAAACCTGTTCTGTGAGTGGCACAGGGACAGATAAGAGCTGGGGAGGCTGCAGGGCTCTGCTCAATACCCAGAGGTGGGGGAGAGCAGCAGGTTTATGAACAACAAAAAGCACAGCTGCTGGTTTCCCCTAGTGCTTCCTGGAGGAAATAGTCTTGAGACTAACAGTGTGGTGAAGATGAACTCTGGTGAATCTCTGTGGGGAGGCCAGAAGTATCCCATCAGGTATCAATGAATTTGGGTCCCTGCCATATACCCTGTGATTTTTCCAATCCCTGCTGGAACAAGCTGGCACTGGAACCTGACAAATCTGGTTCAAACCAGTGACAGTCAAAAGGGAAGGTCACTGAGTAACAGGTACACACAACCCTTGGATGCTTCAGGAACCAGTCTGGGTAAGGGAGACAACACTAAAGAAACGCTGAGTTTATCCACCCATTCACCTGCTCCCTCCTCATATTTGAGCCAGAAGTCAACATGTTCTGGCTCGAGCTGACTCATTTATGATTCTGACCACCAGTCTGGAGTGAAATTCAAGCACTGGGGACACCACACTAATGATGCAGGAATCGTGTTAAATCAAATCTCTTTGGACAATGAGGATCAGAATTCCCAAAAAACTACTGAAGACAGGTGTAGATGACCCAAGTTACGACTTTGAACAATTGATAATGTTGATGATGGCAGATTACATGATCGAGATCATCCAACTCTTTCTCCAGAGGCTTCTGACAGCAGGAGCCTGGAGAAACAAGGCCGTACAAGGAGGACGAGGACATCAAAGGTGCTCCTGCCTTAAGTGTAGTGGTGTAGGGACAGTGGCTTTCAGCATCCTGGGTTCTGATGAAATATGGGTGAGCCCACCTGCACAATCAAGCCTGGGACAGGAGTGGCCCAAGGAACCAGGGTGTCCCCAACCCTTCCCTTAGTGCCACGGGCCCAGTGGGGAAAGGTAAAACCATTGCTGCTGAACATGGCACAACACAGTAAGCCAACATTTTCCATAAGCCAAAGGCAGAGACAGAGAAGGCACCAACTCGGGAGCCAAAATGTCAGTGTAATAACAAAACGATCACTCCCAGCCTATGCCTGGCACTTCCATTCCTCAAACACCAGACTTACTCAGATGCATTTAAAAAGCATTGGCAATTAAAGATGTCAGCGTGATTGACCGACCAGAAAAATGTAAGTAACAGAGCCCTAAATTGCATCATTTGGGTAAATATGTATTTATACAGTTTGGAAAGAAAAGCCTTGTTATTCAACTGTTGGACAGCAGCAGCGACACAGGAGCTGCTCTGGTTTATAATGCAAATCATGTAATTTGGGACACACATTATGGGCATTAAAAATGCAAAGTAAGATCCATGTGAAATGCTGTTAATTTGCAGTAGCCACTTTTCAAAGTATAATTTCTCAGGCATTTACATATTTTTTCAGTAAAAAAAAAAATTAAACAATATTTAGAACATTTGCCGTATCTTGTTTGTTGGATCAAGATACTTTTGAGCTACAGGAAACAGGAAAATGGCAATGTAAACTGGTAAATTACTGATTTTCTTACTTAAAAAAAAAAAAATCAAATATAAATTAAATATAGGATTCTCATATTTCTAATAGGCCGAACATTTTTAATTATAAACAATCTGATGTCAACTGAATTATATTATCATCTTTGACAATTCATGGCCCCTGGAAGAATATTTATGCTGCGAAAACAGAGGCACAGAGCATCCAATGGGAAGAAACTCCAATTTAAACCAGACCTGTACTCAGCCCCACACAACCTGGCCTTGAGCAGGGATCAAGAGGGACAAAGAACCAGTTCTAACTTCAATAACAAGAGGGCTCAGCTGGCCCAAGCAAGAGTTTCACAGCTGCTCGAAACCTTTGGTGTAGTTCTGCACGTTTCAGCTCTATTCCTCCCATTCTATGTGCCCCAGTGAAGGATCTTCCAAGGAAAATGGCCAGGAGCTGCGCACATCCACCACACATGATGGGCTGCACATCTGTCCTGTAGTCACCTCAACAACCTCTGAGCCTTTCCACACCAGGGACTGCTGTGTCTCCTAGAGAGGGGGAGCTGTCTTCTCCCTTCCTTCAGATTTAATCTCTAATTTGCAGATCCTTAGAAATATCACAGGGACTCTTCATGGGGATGCAGAGGATCACTCTGTGCCCATCCTTGCAATGCCAGCTTCACCAGGCTGTTCTCCCTGGTCTCAGGAGGGAGCCTGAAGTTGGGGTCTGCTCCCCGAGCAGCTCCCCGGGACAGTGAGAAAAGGGGCATCCAGAGAAAATGAAGGACAAATAAGTGAAAAAAGTATGTTTCCACTGCAATGCCACTCCAGGAAAGCTGGTATTTGGGAACATAATCTTGAATTGCCAGAAAATGCAAAACCAATTCATATATAAAGTCAGAAACAGACTTTGTTTGTCGGTCTTTTTCTTTGCTGTGGTTTCACTGGAACTGTCCCAAGTGTGCACCTGAAAAAACCATCGCCTGGCCTGGGTCACTCTCAGCTGTGAGCATCCCTCTCCTCTCACAGCAACTGAAGGTCTGTCGTGCCCAGGGACCCCCTGCAGTCACAGGCAGGCAGAGGCCGGCAGTTCTCCTGCATGGTACTAATCCCCAGAGCTGAGCTAGAGCACGGAAACCGGATCTCTGTGTGTGAGCCTCAACCCCAGCTCTGCCATGGCAGTCAGCATGTAACCCATGGCCAGACATTTTGGCATATGCTCCAATTGCTCCTCTCCAATCCAAACCCCATCCTACACACTGGGGAGCAGGCAAATCCACAGGCTCTGACAGTGTTTGGATGATGCCCAGTAATACTTGCTAGCACTCCTGGAGGTTATTGCACAGAAAGTATTATTTAAACCTGGCTACTTTATTATTTTCCCAGCGGCAAGTCAAACAATAACCCTTGAAGTGGTGAAGCCAAGCCTCAGTCTTTGTCAGATTAACCTTCCTAGAGGCCCTCTAAAATCAATTGCAAATGTTGGCTCTGAAGGACCAGGCAGATAAAAGTTCTACCCCCTCCCCTAACTTTCATTTCAAGTTGCAAAACCAATCTACAGTCCCATTACAAATCAGATCTGAAAAATGCTGCTTGATTATTTTTTAAAGAGCTCAAACTAGGTCACCAAAAATAGAGTCTCTAATGGGCTAAATGCGGAAAATGACTGCTCAAAATTAACAAGTTCCTGGGCTCCAGGACCGCACAAAAGCTTTTTGAGTAGATTGCTTGCAACTACACAAACTGTATCCTCTGCCACACATGGCAAAAACCCAGCCTGCCAGATGCTAGGCGATCATTTGTGCAAAGTGTAAAGTAGTTTTCAAAAAACCATAAAGGGATTTTTATTCTTAGAAAATAACTCTCCAGCTTCTTTTCCCTTCATTAGGAAGTGCTTTATAAGCACGGCTCCCGAGACTGGCCGTCTGGGCCAGTGCAAAGCACAGCCTGTCAGCTCCTGCTGCTGCTCTCACACTGTTCCCAGGCACATGGAGGGGGGCAGCATTTGGTCCCTGGACTAACAGACCCATGGGAGGGTGTCCATAAGGAAATCCCTTCATGGGTAGCACCCAGCAGTAGGTATGGAGCCATTTCGCTGGGTAGCTCTGACCAGAAGCCCCCATGAAATGGTCAGAAGCCCTGCCAGGCTGCCTTGCTGAGCCACCCTGCTGAAGGGCACAGGAGAATCAGAATGCAGGGGAATATTCACCTGTTTGTAATTAATATTCAAAACCAGCATGCCCTCCACCATAATGAGGCCAGTGACCACCAAGGTCCGTGGCCCACAGCTTAGGGGCTGTGGCATCAACACTCACAGCTTTTCCCTAAGTCACAGCAATGCACTTGCAAAGCACAGGATCTTGGGGATTATAGGAAATGTGCTGGTATTTTCCAGAGCCACCATTTGATCACACACACTCCAAAAGCAGTGGCTAAACCCCAGATGAACAAATAGGTCCTAAGAGTATCTACCTTGGGCACCATACTCTGTCATAACCCCTCCCCCAAATCCAAGGAACAGCCAGCACATCACCTCCACTCCCTGCAGCACTGCCTGTTGCCCTATGCTTAAACTCAGCATTATTTTGAAGGGACATAAAGCACTGGGAGTCATCCTACTCCAGGGACAATCTCTGGTTTCTCTAGTACCCCTGGGATACTGCGCAGCACCTGCCCCTCTCCTGGTTGCCTCCTTCCAACCTAAGTGGATTAAATGAAGAAAACTGTGATAAAGACTCTCGAAGTCATATCGCATAAAGCTCTGATAATAAGGAGGAAAAAAGGTTATGTCCCCCAATTGCTTTCTCTTAAGAACCTTCCATCTTCTGAACAAACATTGCCATGGATAAAAGGAAGCTCTGTCAGATTTATAGAAATAGAGAAAATACCCTTCTGGGAAGTACACACAGGCCTCAGTAGTAAACAGCTGTGCTCATGTTTTGGACATGAGTCACCCTCTGCACAAAGCTCATGAAAAATCGATCAAAGGCAAGGAGGAGGAGGAGGCCAGGGCAGACAAACACATTCAAGAAAGCAGAGCAAGAAAATGTCTGAAAGCCAGGAAGCTGAACTGGTACTTCATCACCACCTTCATTAAATGGTCAGTCCAAACATTTCATCTCTGCCTGTTTCTGCAACATTCTGCCTAACACCTGAGGATTCTGCCTAACACCTGAGACCCTTGCATAAGGGATGCTTCAGCACATGCCAAGCAGCATCCTGACTCCTCTGAAGCAACCCACTGTCACCAGGAATGTGACTTGGAGATCTTCAAGGCAGAGTGTGTCTACTCAAGAGCCCTAAGAGGGAGGATTTGGTCTGCTGTGCACTTCATTTTTGCTGTACATGCCTACCGGATTGTGTCTCTCTCAGAAATGTCACTTTTCTGCAGAGAGACTGACCTTTGCAAAAAGTGAAGCATTAGAAAAAATTTTTTAAAAAATCCATGACTGAAGCCCAGCCATATGTTAGACAGAAATCCCTCCACCTCTTCAGATTCTCCATGTACACAGTGAGCACCTAACTGCACATGCCCTCTTACATCATGCTACACAACATGATGGAACAACACATTGATAACACTGTGAAGTGTAAAACAGAACAAGAAAGCTCTAGATACATCTTTCTTTTAAAAATTCCACTTTTTTTACAAAAAGTGCATATCTTGGAGTACCCAGACATGGGGATGTTACTGACTTCTGGGTAGGTGACACGAAAGCAACCTGGGTAAGCAACAATGTGGTGCTCTCTGATCTCAGCTAGGGGTGGCAGTGAAGTAACAGACTGTGGTGAGACCACACTAAGCTGCTTATGAACAGGCTTCAGCCCATCTCAGGATGGGCAAGGAAGAAGGCCCATACCATCATCCTATGCCTGCTGTTTGCTGTGCAACATCCATGCTGCACATGAGGAAGACTGTGGTACAAGGCTTTTTCACCTGGCAGGGGAAAAGGGACAGGAACATGGGTGGGTGAGATTTGCTTTGTTTTTTTTCTCTAAGATGAATCAGTGGAATTAGAAAGGCAATGAAAATAACACAGTTTTGCTATTGTTTTTAAGGCACATCATTAAAATTCATGCTTGTTAGCTCAGGTCGCAATTTGATTTTTAGGAGGTCAGTAGAAATAGAATATTAAAATCACAAGGGCATGTTTTACACTGGTATTTCCCCATATTTTCCCTTCAATCCCCTTCAGTCAGCTGCCTGGCGCTGCATGGTGTGTGGGAGTCCGGACAGGCTTTCCCCACAGTAAACATTAGTGTGGCTTTCCAGCGTGGGCAGATGTCTGCACAAAACCACCACAGGTTACTGGGATACACTTCCACCAAAAATGTCTGTGGGACTGACATAGTTTAGACTGTAGGCACTTGTGCCATTCCAGCATACTTGTGTGTGTATGTGTGTGAGCACTGTTCAGCTGGCATTCCATTTCTGGACGTGGACGTAGGAGTTTGTACAGGGGGAAAATTAATTTTACAGGACCCTAGCCTAAAGTCTTCTCGGGAAAATCACCCCCTGATTTCAAGAGAAAGGATTGACAGATTTTTAGCATTTTTTACTCAAAGACCTCTTGGCCTTTATAAGAAGCTGATACCTTTTAACACACACTGCAATATCCTTGTTCTCACATATAGAACTTCTTAAGCTTTATTAGCAACAAGAGCTCGTGGATGTGATACAGAGAGTCTAAGAGAATATGGATGGAGTTTATCAGGTTAAGAATTCAAATCCCCATTCATTAGGGGGGTTAATCTGTCAGAACAGATACTAAATTGCCCCAATCCCAGCTCCTTCCCTTCTCTCCTCGAATCTTACAAACACCATTTCCCTTCCTTTAAGCAAACAGACCCCAAACATCTCCTATTTAATGGCTTTGTGGAAAAGCTGCAGCTTAAAAATCTCATTTCAGACCTGTAGCACAGCGAAGAGTGAAACCAGATTCACAATCAAGCTCTAGCAAAATTCCTGATTCATACTCTGACTTAAATTGACAGCTACACACAGCATTCCTATGCTCAGGCAGCCAGCCTGTTGTCACCAGGTTATGGACACAGCTTTAGAGAGGAAGATGGACTTGACTTTAGCCAGATGAAGTACACGACTCACCTGGCAATTCCACGTGGGTGTTAAAACTGGTCATAGCTAAATTTTACAAGTGTCTAGAATCAGGAATTATGAACCAAAGTGCTCCTAAACAGCACATCAGATGGGGACCCATAAACACGTAACGGTGTCAGAACAGCTGATGAGGTGCGGTGCAGGGTAGATGATGGCAATGACCCCATTCCTTCAACTGGAGGGAAAATGAGCCAATTTTCTCTTGCCCCTATGTTGTGGATCACAGATCTCTGAGAGAGCCACAGCTGTAGCAGGAGGGCAGAGGGCTTTAGGAGAGGGCAGACTGCTGAGGGCAAGGGAAGGATGGGGACAGCCAGGACAGGCCCAGGAATAACCACAGCCTTCCAGCCATTCAGTGCTCTGAAACAAGTTATTTCTAGCAGTTAATACTTGAAAAATATAAGTTTTTACCACACAACAACAAGAATGAACACTTGTGAGCCCTTCCTTTACAGCTGTGCAGCAAAGCTGCAACTTTCAAGTCTCAAAAGAGAGACATGAGGAGGGTGTCAGTGCTTTCATTAGCCATTTTACTCACAGGAATACTCATCAATAGCTGCAGAATCAGTTTTGAACTTCAGCAAAGCATGTTCTCTCCATAAAAGAGTAAATAAATTAGCTTTTCCATCAATGCCTCTTGCTTTTGCTTGACAAAGAGCAGTTTTTCATTACTCAAATTGCTTTGTGCATTAGTCAATGACGCCCCAAACAATAAATTCTGCTCATGAGTTTGAAAAATTTAGGCCAGATAACTTTTTCTCTATTAGGCACATACTTTACAGTGCTCCTGCATCTCCCCACAAAACCTACCCATGCTCTGGAAGCACACATCCATTTCTCCTGGCTGCCATCATTAACCAGCCAGCAAATCATTCCGAAAATAAGATACCAGCATCCAAACACCTGCATGTTTTTGCCACACACCAGACATCCAGATCCTTTTCTAGAAAGCAGTACAACATCTTCCTTTCTAATGCAAACTTCCACCCACTCACATACCCCACATAATGACTCAAAAGCAAAGGCAGCAGATTAATTATGCCTCTGACGTTCTCCAGGTTTTGTTCTTGCCATTATCCAATTGTGAACGATTGGTGTCCCTGAATTCCCAGAAGCCTCTTTCAGCTGTGGCTCTCAGATGGGCACAGCACAAACCCCAGGAATGCCAACAGAGCAGTGCTGAGTTATGTCACCGTAAGATCTGGCCCAGAATTTATTACATACCATCCCTTCAACCACATTTCTACCCAGATACTTCCACAGAACCGACTTTTTTCCATTTACTTTCTTACCCTTAGAAACCTCTTTACTCCAAGACTAGGACCAAAACTACTGGGAGTTTGTTTAACTGGCAGTGCAAAATATAAAGTGTGCTTTTGTTCAAGGGGTGATGAAGTACTCAAGATCTATTCCCTTTCAAGCATCACTTTAAGCACAATAACCTAAACACTGGAACACAGTGATTCTTCTTTTTTTTTTTTCTGCAAATTAAGATGAAAATCACCTCAGAAATATGCAGTTAGCTACAAAAAACCCATAGCTACTACTGTCCTTTTCGACTTCATTCATGACCACAAAAAGCTTTCTCCTCCCTCACAAAGGAGTTTCTGCTTTCATGTTTTTGCTGTGGGCTCTTATTTTTTAATAAAAAAAACAACTAATTCAATCTCTGTGCAGAACTGTTTGGGGCTTCATTTCTTATTAGAGATTAACTTTGGAGTTTTGCCATAATTTTGCCATGTCTAGAGTTTATCTGATTTTTATCGACTCCTTTAATTAAAAATGAGTTGCAGTACAATATTAATTGATTTTGTGATAAAATAATTAATAGCAATTAATTAATTTTGGAGTAATTAGCATATGTAATTTTTCCTCCAGCTGTCATTCTGTACCTTTCAGAAGCCGTGCCCTTAGGGCAGGAGAGGTAAAACAGCAATGCTCCTTTTTCAGGCTGTCCATAGAGGATGCACATCTTTTCCCCTCCTCCCAGTGCCTCTGCAAACAGGGTTTTCCAATTACTCCTTCATCATCCCAAACTACTCGTGAATCTCTATCCAGTGATCACCAGGCAAGTTACACAACCTCTCTCTGAAAGAAATAGTTTGGTGGTTCATGGAGGCGCTGCCCAGGAAATGCTAAGACGTTGCATTTTAATTTAATTATAGTCTTAAGCTATAATAATTTGCCTACTGGCAGCATCATACCCACTGCATAAAATTAAGGAATTTTTTCCCCATTCCCAGCATCTCACACCTCTCTCTCACAGTGAAATCCTCAGTTCAAGCACACATCCCTGTGAAGTGCATAAGAGGTTCTCTGAAGAGAGCTCACACAGTGCAAACTCGTGTCAAGTGCTAACTTTTTGCTATAGGCCTAAAACTAGTTGGGGCCCTCATGTCTTATTTCAGAGAGAACTCCGTAATTACAACTCAAATAACCTTCGGCTTCCAGCTGAACTCCAGAGCTCAGCTCCTTTGGAAGCTGGGAGCTGCACATCCCATGGATGTGCGGGGGCAGGCGAGAGGGCGCTGCACACTGTGTGCTGCCAAAGGAACAGCCACAGAGGCATTTTGTGGGAGCTGGCAGTCCCATGGCTGTCCCTGGGAAGCAGTGACCCCAGGGCACAGATAGCCTGGGAATGCTGGGCAAGGAAATTGCTTTAGAAGCACGTGGCAATTCTTAATACAGTGTCAAACACAGGCACAGACCCCGGCGCAGCAAGTGCTCAACGATTGTCAGGCTTCCACTTGAGAATCTTTTTCTGAGGCAGCATCTGAGAGAGATTTTGCTGCTGGTAGACGTGAAGTGGAGCAGAACAGATTTTACAGCCTTTAAAATCACAGAATGGTTTTAATTGGAAGGAACCTTAAAGCCCATCTTTTTCCAACCCCCTGCCATGTGCAGGGACACCTTCCACTACTCCAGGTTGCTCCAAGTCCTGTCCAACCTGGCCTTGGACACTTCCAGGCACAGGGCAGCCACAGCTTCTCTGGGCACCCTGTGCCAGGGCCCCAGCACTCACTATCACAGGGAAGAATTTCTTCTGTATACCTTATCTAAATTTCTTTTGTTTCAGTTTGAACCCATTACTCCTTGTTCTATCACTGCAGTTGCTGAGGAAGACTCCCTCTCTGGATGCCTTGCAGGCCCCCTTGAGATATTGGAAGCCTGCTCTGAGGTCTCCACACAACCTTTGCTACCTAAACCTAAACCTAAACCATGCATCCCGAGGAATCTTCCAGACTACTGAAAACCAACAAGAACCCACCCCTGGGAACTCCTCTGCATCGTACCATGAACACTTGTAAGGCAAGTAACTCACTGAAGAAGGTGGTCTGAACAACATCACCCAAACCTGACCCCAGGCACATCATGGACCTGGCCCTGTAGGATGAAGAAGGATGTCTAAAAGCAAAGCAAACTGAACACCAAATCTGGCTCCTGTGGTGGGGCCATCAGAAAGATTTATGAACAAATGTCTTCCTTTTAACTGTTCTACCTTACCAACCTTTTTTATTACAGAATTTTGTATATTCTAAACATTCGTTTTCAAGCTGCTACTTTTTCATTGTCAATGAAATATTTCTATCTGTTGCCACGATCTAGAGCTGTCTTTGCCTCACTGTGAACTTAGGTCACCCCAAAGGTGAATTATAATTGCTCTGGGAATTGCTTTTCCTACCAGCTCATTCTTTCAACAGAACTGTAAATCTTTGACTGCTCTTCTCAAACCTTCCTTATGTTCATGCCCAGTGTTCAGCACCTGGTAACAGCTCCCTTGGACATACAGATGTTTTCAAAAGGTTGTCTCCTCCTGAAAACTACTTGTTATTTGCAGAAGAGTGGCCTTGGAGGACTTTGTCAGTGATCCCTGATCTATTACACAGAAATTCACAGCCCAAAGGATTTACTTGATGTTTTGGGATAGGCATAACCTGGAATTTTGGGCACATTTGAACTAAGCCACCATGAAAGAAGGCTGTTTCAGAGAAAATCCATTGCCTTTTGTTGCACAAGTTTCAGACCTTTTCAATATTCCCACTGCCCCCCTAGGAGGCAATAGAAAACCCTGGCACTGTGCTTGTCTCTTGTCCTGATGGGGGAACGAATGAAGATGTCACCTACTATTTCTTACTTATTTCTGCTCAGTTTTGATTCCCACTTAAATGTTCCTCTGAACAATGAGGATGAATGGAATCTATACCTGCTCTGTTACAGATTATGTAAAATAGAACAAGAATGATGACAAAAACTCATACTCTGCAACCGCAGCAACCATTTCACAGTTGTTCAGCCCAGAAATGAGTCACAGCTTTCCTAAAGGAGGGAAAGGCAACAGAGATGGATTTCAAGCTTTGAGCCAGAAATGCTCCACTGACCCAAGCCCAGCTTCCTGGCAGAGCCTCTTTCTCTTCCTTTTATCTGTTTACTTAACTGATAATATTTTATTTTTTCCTAATTTTTTTTTCTTCTGAAGTAATTTTGAAAATCCCGAAGGAATGAAGAACATTTCTGTTGAGCTCAAATTGAAATATTTCTGAGGAGCTGAGTGGAATAACCTGGTTCAGTTCAGTTCATCCTCAGCTTGCCAACATGTTGCTTCGTGGCACTTATGATTTATTGCTTTGCTGATTTCGAAGCTGAGACTGCAGCTCAGACAACACGGTGGTGAGCCTGTGCTGTCACATCTCCCAGCACAATCTGCTCTGTCAGTGCCAATACATTTCTGTGGGCATTTAATTCTGCCAAATTTCTGGATACTTTAACTTGTCATCCCATATCAGGGTTACCACAAACATTGAAAGAGCAGAATTTTCCCAAAAGGCAGGAATATCAATGCTGCATTTAGCTTTGTTTAATGCTGCTACTAATTGTAGTGGGGAAGTCTTCTGCTGCTCATCAATAGCTCATTCTCCAAAATCATTTGGCGATGACTTAAAATATATTAAAAAACCCCCAAACCCTCAAAATAACCGTGCCAAGATTGAATGATCAAAGAGTTGAAAGACAAAATCCACTTGGACTCACTGACCCTGAAGCTAGTGAAAATCAACACCAAGAAGGGTGGGAGGAATGAGCTGTGACAAGACGAAAAAATACCTCCATTAACCTTATAAAAGGAAATCTATGAAATACTCAAGGAGATAAATAAAATCTGCTTCATGCAAAAATAATCAAGGCCTTATTATAACAGGAGGAACAGTAATTCCCTTCTTGTCTCTTCTCTTTCTTCACCCTGACTGCTGACCCTATGGAAACAGAAGCTATCGATGAGCTACCTGAAATGGAGAGCTTTTGGTCAGTTAAACAACTGCAATTATTTTAAGTGTAGGTAGACTGATCCAAAGTAGGTATTTTCTTTTTCAGTTTTCCAAATTAGTCTTTAATGAGATTCTGGGAAATGAACAGATTTAGACTCCTTCCACGAAGCAGAAATGGCACCAAAAAGGGAACCAGGACAATCACATGGATGTTCTGTCATCCTCCTTTAGCACAGCTCCCCAGTGAACAGATTCCTCAGAAGAAACATGTAAGTACCCAATACAGACATAATCACCATTACTGAGCCTTCCTCCACCATCCTCCTGCAAAAAAGCTCTTGATGAAGTCACCAGGGAGCCCTAGACCAGGGCCCTGTAGATGTTCCATGCACTGGCAGAGGAAAGGTGCATCTCAGAAGAGGCAAGTGCATAAGGAAGAAAAAGTTTTGCACTACTAGTCAAAATAGATTGAACTACTTAAAAAGGGCT
Organism: Corvus brachyrhynchos; assembly: GCF_000691975.1. NCBI lineage: Eukaryota > Metazoa > Chordata > Aves > Passeriformes > Corvidae > Corvus > Corvus brachyrhynchos. Next base: position 1,725,133 of record NW_008236441.1, on the reverse strand, counting down.
TGTTCTGGGTTTGGTTTTTTCAGTGAATTTTTCATCCACCTGCTACCTGGAAGAAGGACAATGCAGGGGCGGGGTGGCATTGCCTGAGAGAAAAATGGGGCAATTAGGAAACAAAAGATGTCCCAACATTCCGTTGAAATGGCCCTGGCTGGGGTGGGTTGAGGGTAATACCGGGAGAAAAAGGTGAGGGGGATACCCCAGAGGCTTGGCTGGGTTTTCCTTGGTCCTGTTTCCAGGTTCGGGGGGAGAAGGAGCTGCTTGCCCACGTCCCTGCAACCTGGCCGCTCGGACCTCAGAACCAGCGCGTGTGGCGCCGAAACACCGGGGTCGGCTCTCGCCGCGCACCCTCCACGCGCG
>NW_008236441.1:1719500-1724617 GCF_000691975.1 Corvus brachyrhynchos | reverse complement strand
AGCCACCAGCACCCCCGCCGGCTGTGACCGGAACTGCACCCGAGGGGAAATGGCTTCAAGAGCAGGAAGAGACTTCACTGGGTTTTCTGTTCTTGTTTGTTGTTGCTGCCGTTGTTGCTGTTCATTTGCCTTGTTACACACATACATACTCTTAAAGAACTGTTATTCCTTTCCCCATATCTTTGCATGAAAGCCCCATAACTTGAAAGTTTTAATAATTTGGAGGGAAGGGGATCACATTTTCCATTCCAAGGCAGGGAACCTCCCTTGGCAGACACCTGTCTTTCAAACCAAGACAGGGCTGGAGGGAGAAAGACTGAAAAGAAGATAATGAGCCAAGGCACTGAATGTCACTATTGGTGGAACAAGACAAAGGCAGAACAGCTGTGCAGGACGACGGGATCGCTACCAGCAAGCTGGAAACAACATAAAATTAACATGTCTATAATTTATTCATCCTTTGAATGTTAAGATTTAGGTTCAATATTACCAGGCAGCAACAAGCGAATGCCAGGCATTTATTTATGTCACCCTTCAATATGGAGCTTAATAGTTTGATTTACAGAAAAAGTTTATTTGACCTAATTGTGACAGCACTTTTTGTGGAAAAATAACAAGCTTGTAACCAACAACACGGGTCTGTAATGCACTAGATGATTCAAGGTATTTGAATCTACATTTACTGGCTCTAGAATGTCACTGAAATGTTAAGGACTGAAGCAACTTGAAAAGCTATTCAATTTCATATTTGAGGCCCAAGATCAATCATCCAGTGGGAGCACTGCTAGTGGTGACTGTGCCCATTCCAGATTCCTCAAAGAACCAGCCTTTTACACACCCACACCAATAAGTCAGCATATTTATGTGGCAGAAAATGTCCACAGCCACAATGTCCACAGCACAGCTACATAAAAGCCACATGAGGACAGAGTTCCCACTGAAGGTATAGTCAGAAATTCTGGTAAACTGATGAGTAATGTCAGATTTCTGAGACAGGAATCCGAGCCAGGAGCTGCAGGAAGGGTGAAGCACAGGAGAAGCTGGTCACAGCTCTCTGGAAACCAGTTTGCAACTTGGCTCTGTGATTTCTATTCCTAAGGGTAGGCACAGTTTAAATACATATTGTGAGGTTCACACGCAATTTTGTGAATCATAACCGTAAGTTTGATTCACCTTCATTTATTGAGTCAAGTTTTGTGAGAATTTGAATTATGTCAAAAGAACTATTTGCATATTTAATAGTTACATGAGTTTTAGCACAAAAACTCCATTTGATGATTCATAAGATAAACATTATTTGTCTTCAGTAACTCATGAAAACCATTTTAAAAATTAGCTCCAATCACCCAGTAAGAGAACAGAAATTATTAAGGATGGTGTATGTAGATGGTACTAAGACCGCTGTGATTGAACACATTATTTGCAAAAATATCCCTCAGAACAGTTCACTGCCAACTCATAGCATTTTTCCAAAGTACAGTAGATGGAAAATTCTTGCAAATATTGGAAGTGTGTGAAGAATATGAAACTGGCCATCAGCAATTTGTTAACCACATTAGGAGAAGAAACCTCACAACATTAGAAAACGATCACTTTAAACAAGCAAGTACTTAAGAGTTCATCTTTATTTAGCACAGTGAAGCATGTACTTGAGTCCTGGAAGCCAAAGACATTTACCCACATGCTCTTGAGTTAAAGAGACATCAGAAAGCTCTGCTGGATGGTCAGCCACAAACTACAGGCAGGAATGAAGGGTTGATGCATCTACAAGATAGACTCCAGGCACGATCAGTGATGGGAAACAGCAACACAAATACATTCAGAAGAGATAATAACATGCAATTATGGTGTTCAAAATTCAAAGGTGTTGGACAAGTTCCTGGAAATCTACACAATCTGCTGCATCCCTGGTACAAGGACGGATTTTGTGCAGCATTGCAAGAAGCCTCACAAAGGGCAGTAACTTTAAGCGGGAAGGTTTCAGCATCAAGGTTTCTTGCTTTAGAGAACATGTTCTCTAGGAAAATAAGCATGTGAATAAAAAAGTATTACATCTTCTCAGAACTAAAATGTTACTTTTGAACAGTATTAAAAAATGCCTATGATGACTCCATACTGTACATTCCCAAAATCTCTGGGATAGAGCCCATCTCCAAGTAGGAATGAAGTCCTACCAATTTAATCCACTAGAGACTATTGTTTAAGTCCACAGTATTTCTTTAATGCTTCAAAATGTCTCTCAATAGTAAAATTTCCTTCAGGCACCGCCAGGGTCACCAGCACAAAGAGGGGAAATGCTTGCTGCCTGCAAGTTCTTTGAAGTATTTCAAGGCATGAAATTTACTCAATGAATTTCCTTTTTGGCTATTTTTTAATCTATGGGAAAAGAAAGTTCTTAACTTTTTATATTAAGTACACAAAGACTGTTTATTCATGTCATTACAGCACAGTTTGAAAGTCTTTATATTTTTTATTTTTAACTTTTGGGGCAGGGGAGAACCACCACCAAACAGATTTATGAGGCTGGCATGGATTCAAAGCCAAATTTCATCAGAAAAAGCTTTGAATAGAAGACACAATAACTAAGCCAGTGCTGTGAAGCTTTTGATATATGTGGTCTTCCCTCAAGCCATGTAATCCTACCAGAGCAACTTTAGCTTGTCATACCCTTTTAAGAAACATTCAAAGGCTCCCCAAACCCAAATCTCTTTGGAGTGATTTGAGAGCATCATCCATGCTAAGTGTTATCATCTTCTCCATGCCTCAAACTCAAGCTACTTGAAGGTTATCTTGGCGCAGCAAGAGAGGCAGTTGGAGAAGAACACCAAACCAGGAGACAAATGACTTCCCCAGGACACACCTTTTGAAGCTTTGCTGCAGGTCCCATCAGGAGCAGCCACTCACTTCAGGGTTAAATCCCCTTCAAGTGCCAAAAATTAGGTCCAGTCAAAAAATAACCCAAAAGCCAGAGCTAGGTTCATTTGTGTTGATTTATGATTACATACACCAAGTCCTGACCTAGACCCATCTGGATCAGCCTAAGCACTGCTGACACCAGACCAAAGCTCTTTCCCGAGTCTTGCCTTAAGGTGTTGTAGTGGTTTGGTTCAAAATATCCATTACTTACTTATTTTCCTTCTGTGAGATAAGAATAAGGAGAAAGCAAAGCAGGCATGAAACTTAAAAGAATATAAAAGAAGTTTATTAACACGCATAAAAGAAAGAAAAAAAAGTCAGACTAAACCCTCAGAACACTTTTCTTCCCCCCACCTTTCTCCCTTCTCCCACTGACAATGTAAAAAGACAACCCTCGAGATTTTCAGTCAGTTTACCACCTCTATAATCTTTTTTTCAGTTCAGTTAGGGAGAGAAGTCTCTCTTGCTCATGCTGTGGAGACATCTCCACAAGAAACAGTTCTCTCATGGCTTCAATGTCACAGCGAGACAGCCACCCAGGTTGGTTCTCTGCTCACATGTGAGAGTCCCTTCCCTCGACTTACAGCTTTCCCCACAACTGCTTTCGAGGGTCCAATCTTGAGCTACTGGGGTACCATTTTAAGCATGAGCTGTTCAGAAACAAAGGTTCTCTTCACCTATCTCTAGGAGCATCTTCATCTCTAGGAATAGAGGTCTTCTTCTTCCCTGGGAGCAAGGGTCCTCATCACTTTCATCTCTCTCTGTTCAAGCTTCTCATCAAATCACAGCTACTTCAATATTTGTTTATTCCAGCACAGGTGCTTTTGCTCACAATTACAGTTTGAATGCTCCACCCCCCATGCTTTCATGAAATTACAACGGGTACTCTGATGTATCATAGTCCATCACCATAGCTTTATAACAGAATTTCAGCTTCTAGGTTTGAAGCATCTCCTCTTTCTCCTCCCTCAGGGTTTCAGCTCTTCCTTCTTCACTGACTTTGGTGTCTTTATGGTGTTTTCTTCACATGCCTTCACCTTTCCTTTTCCTCTGCCTCGGGAGAGGATTGATGTCTGCAGGCTTCATCTGTTCTGGAGAATCTTACAGCACTAAAAGGGTTAATCTCACCCGGGCCCCAGAGCTGGAATTCGCCTCTCACTGTTGGTCACCTAATTTCTGCCGGGTGGTGGCCGGAGCTCGTTTCGGTGTAGCATTTTATTTCAGCAGCCACACCGGGAGGCGCTGGGCCAGCCGCGGGGCCGGCGGGCCGCGGGTGGAACAGGGCTCCGAGGCTCCGGGGTGGCTGTCTCCCGGCCGGCCCGGCCCGCACGGAGGGGCTGAGCTGGTGTCCAGCGAGCAGAAGCGGCTGAGATTGCAGCCAAGCCAAGCCGCACCGAGCAGGGCCCACCAGTTACCTGTCCAAAAGCCAGAAGCAAGAGAGCTTTCCCGGGCTCTGTTCGTTCTTAAATGTGGATCACAGAGGCGTGTCAAGCTTCTTAAGTGGCTTTAAAAAGTTGCAAATTTTCAAACCAGCCGGTTGATAGGTTCTGTCAGGTCATAGAGGAAGCTGTAAGCACCTCTCTGCAAAGAATCACTTTTGTGGCTGATGGAGCCCTCTTTAACTAAAAACCCAAACTATGCTAAACCATGACAGGTGTAGAGGCCCTTTTCTTTGGAAAGAAGCAGATTTGATTTGGACCACAAACACTTTTGCATGATTCACTGCCACTTCTCACAGCCTCCTAAATTCTTCACTAGCTTGCAAAATAAACATGGGTAATTGCATTTTATTTTGTCTATGGCCTCGTTAATGTATTACAAGAGTATAACAATGAACATTGGCAGCTTTACCTCTAGCCTAAAGTCATACACTCTCTAGGTCTCAAGGCCTTTTCACACAAGTGAAACAAGGGCCAAGTCTCTCATCCCATTAATCTCTGGAGGGACTGACCTGAAAGCCTTTTGTGGTGCCCATGTTCAAACCTTGACTGAAACACCACAATGTTTTTTTTCCACCTTGCTGGATCACTTCCAACTGCCAGAATACTGATGTGAGGGTAAATAATCTCACTTTGCAGGATCCCCTGGCAAGTTTGGCTTGCACTCAGATTAGAAAGGACTGGCCTTCCCTTGCCTGCCATTTATCCAGCTCTGGAAGGGTTCTGTTGTGGCTAAAATCTCGCCATGGCCCTCTTGAAGAC
>NW_008236441.1:1701517-1719459 GCF_000691975.1 Corvus brachyrhynchos | reverse complement strand
AAGCAAAGAGGTTCAAGCTACAGAATACATGAAACTGCAACACATTTTGGGGTCCTTTTAACTCAAACACAAAGCCAGTTCAACTACTTGCCCAGGCAAAGGGAAAGTGTCAGTGACATGGAAATCCTTCCCAAAATACTGTAGGATTGGTGGCAGAAGCAGACATCACAGAACCCTCTGCAAAAAAAATCAAGAGATTTGATACAAAACTTGAGGCAAGGATTACACAACTTTGAACTATTTAAAAAAAAAATCCCATTAAATAAACATCATAGCTAAAGAGGGCTTTTGAATAACTATTTGTATTACACTCCAAGAAAATTTTGCCTGCCTTAGAAACGGACTTTGGGCCAGGACACCTTAAAAAGATGAAAAAAACCCCACTGGATAAAGCTGGGAGGTGTTTTATTTATATTTCTTGGCTTTAAAATCTGTGGAGGTTTGAGCAGTAAAGTTTTCAAGGTTTTGTTGGGGTTTTTTTTCGAGGAGGGACTTGGACTTTGCAGATAGAAACTGATTTCCCTGAAATCCCTCCTCTGATCACTGCAATTGGCACAAGTTCCAATCTGTCCTCTACTATTTTATACTTCAGAGATTTTGTCTCACCTATAGGGACAGAGACTTCAAAAAAAGACTGGAGATCCCTTCAGTGCCCCTATCTCCAGCAAATATATTTCCAACTTATTCCTACACCCCATAACAGAGGCTTCTCTGTGGATCTGATACAGAGATACACTGTCAGCATTTACAAACAAACCTTTTTGTACCTACACAAGGCTTGCATACAAGAAAGTGAGGAATGCGAAAATTGAATCACAGAGTCTATAAAATTAAGTTAAAGTATATTAAATCCTTGAACAGACATTTCTTTATGGGTAGGAAGGCAGGTTTGAGTTCAGGCGGTGCGACTTTGTGCCAAGGGAATGGCTGGGATCCCTGCCTCTTGCTAGCCAGAATTACAATTTCTAACATGCCAATTTCATAAGGAATTGTGGAAATTTCCTCACCCCACCATGTGAAAAAGGTTTTAAAGGGATAAGAGCAATATCCAACCAGAGAAAAAGGGACACTGCCAGAAACATGGCTGGCCAAGAAACGGCAGTGTTAGAAACAACACACAAAATTATGAAAGGCAAAGACCTTCAAAGGAAAAGTGCAGTATTTCCTTAACAACCCCAAAATCTGAACCTAGAGGCAGTTTTAGAAGCCTCTGCTTTGTTAAGGGAAAAAAAAAATTGCATTGAGAACATATGGAGGGAAAAAAATCACCCAGTATTCCTTATTTTAATCTTGCTCACCCAAGCCAAGATCACTTGATCAGCTTTGAAGCACATAACTGAGCTACTCTGGAGATGCTGAGCTATGATGCAGTTGATGGTGCTGCCTTCTACCCCTCCAGCTACCTCTGGGAGACCTGTAGCTGGGAAAAATTGGAAACCTGCTCCATACCCTTTAGCTGAGGACTACGAAAAACATTTTGTATCAAATTAAAAAACAAAAAAAATTTGAAAGTGCTGCCTGCACTACGAAACCCTATGATATCTTTGCCTGACTGCTCTGCATCCAAGTGCATCCTCGGCAAACAGAACTTGCACTTGCTTGATCTGCTGCCCTGAGCCTTTAGCTGACCCCCTTTTTGTGACTACTTGCTGTTCTCTTGCAGGATCTAGGAAATACATAAAATGTATTGCTCTTAGTAAATATTTTTTGCCCACCAAGGCAAGACAGAAGTGCTTGAAAGAAAAAGATGATTATCTCATTACATGACACCTCTATAGTGTTTTTTCTGACTGTTTTCTACGCTGCCCAGCTCTCTGCCTTTGGAAAACACAAGATTTTAAATTGCACCTTGTCTGCAATTACTAGGCTCTTGTTTTATACTGTTTCACAAGACATAAGCCTGACGAAGAAACATTTTAAAAAGCAAGAGAAATCCCACTTGTCCCACTTGTAGTGATGGTCCCTTGGCAAGTGGCTGCTCACAGCCCTCCCCAACTTCTCAGCTCAGATCTCTCTCCCAGCCTGAGCAGAACGAATAAAGATCCACAAACAGTCAGAGAGGAAAAACACCAAGAGTTATTTAAGCTGGCAGCATTTCAGGTGAAGGGCAACACGATTTACCATTTGCTTGCAATTACTGCCTCACAATTTGGGCAGCTCGAAGCTCGTCATTGCTTCTATTGATTGTTTTCCCAAAAAAAAACATTTGTTGGTGCAGCTTAAAAAAAAAACTTGCAACAGGCTGGACGCAGGTGTCTGTTTAGGTACCAGACTGTCACTGAAGGTAAATGAATTTTGACTGGCTCGGTCACAGGCAGAAGCACAGAAAAGAAAAAGATATCTAAAGGCACAACAGAAATTAATAGAGAAATCCCTCCAGATGGCTCCAACACTGCCTCATTTTCCCTGGTGAAAGTGCCACACCAGCCCTTATCATAACCATGAAATGGGATAGAGTAAGAGCACATCACCTCGCTTCCCACTCTCCTTTATTCCAGCACCTCTAAATATTTATGGAAACTGATAGCCCAGGCACTGCTCTATGACCAACTTTATCACACTTTTCCACACAGGAGGATGCTAGTAATTGGGATCCTTCCAGATTTTGGAAATAATTGCAAATCTGCAGCATACAGGGCTAATTATACCTTTAAAGAACCAGTCCTAAACTACTGCTCTCATACCAGGGATGAGTTTACTGAAACCTGACATAGACTGATTCACAGGAAGGAGTAAGAGGAAAGCTGCAGCAAGGCTCAAAGTTCAGAGAAATCTTGGTGTTTTAGATGCTTACCTAAACCACTCCGTCCTCTTCTGCAGCAGAAGCTCTTCACAAGCAATCTTTGACAGATTTTTGGTACTCCTGATACTTTTTACTATATCTGGTATTTTTGACAGGGGCAGATGAACCAAACAACCATCCACCTCTTGCTGTGTGCTGTATTTCTCCTGGATGATACTTACTACCTGCACTGCAGTAGAGGCTGGGAGAAACACTGACCCAAAGGGCAAGTCCCTCCCTTGGGCAACTGGTGGCCAAACTCTCAAGCCATGAGAACACCATGAAATGCAGCAATCTCTTGTGAGCAGCAAACAGAGAGCTCAGGTATGAAGCTGCAAAGCCCCATCAGCTGGAGAGAACACGTTCAGACGTGCCTGTGCTGAGGGAATTGATCTGGCAGTGGTGAGTGGTCAAGGGAGTCGAAATTAACGTCAGGTTGATGTTTTCTGGGCTTTCATCAAGAGCTCTCCCACCAAAGAGGTGGGAGGCAGCATCTGAGGGTCATCTGGATGGAAGGGCTGGTAGGTTACATGGCATAATAAAGTGAAAAATAATGGGAAGAGTGAGGTTAATTTAACATTTCTGAGCCTTTAAAAAAGGCTGGGGCTCCCCCTCAGCTGAGGCAATGTTTTGGGACAAAGTGGATCGCATCTCCCCTCTAACAAGCTGGTTTTCAGCCTTATTTAGCTTTCAAGTGAGTTAATTTTCCTAAAGCATTCAGCTATGCAGCAGCACAGGCACCTTCTCACAAGGCATGTTGTTCTAATAGATCAAAAGTCTATGTTTTCAAAATCTCATTAAATACATATTCAGCTGTCAGACCTTAGTGCACATTACAAAAAGGAAATTGATGGTTGACTCTGAAAATCCAGCCTGATGTGCTGTCCCTAATTTACCCCGGCTCTTTCAGCATACTCTTTGGAGTGTGTGATCCATTACAGCGCATTTGCTGCAATACCGAAACGCAAAAACGGATGAGTCAAAGGCAGAATGTCAGGTCAAATTCTTCAGGCTTAACTCAGGATTTAATTGCATTTAGAGGTTTAAGTCAGACTATTACAACTGTCTTTAAGGTAATCTCCTCATGTAGGAGGGAGTATATATGTCCCACACCCGGGTATATCACTCGATACAGCTGCGGTGAGACGGACTCCTCTTTTCCTCATTTTCTACTGAATAACCAGTTTAGCCTGCAAGTCAGGAACCACAGGCATTGCTCTTGTCAAGGCAAGGGGCTCACCTCCTGCTCAGATATAAAAGCACATGGAAAAACTGCTACAGGGATTTCACAAAGAGAGGGGATTGGAAATCATCACTAAAGTCAAAGCTGAAGTTTATAGGAGCAAGGCACTGAGAGCCCCTTTTTGCAGGATTTTGTGTGTCTAATTAAAAGTAAATTGTTAACAGCAACATGTTGGAGAGCTCAACCCACATGAAACACAAGATATGTGGCTTGTATCCTGGCTGTGGGCTCTCCTTCACCAGAGGGGTATGAGAATATTAAAGCTGGTGGGTATCAAATGCAAATGCTTCCACGGGAGAGCAGTACGCTGGATTTTTATGCTAATACCAAGCTGGTGGCTCAGTGCAAAGGTTGCAGAAGGAAGTGCAATCAAATCTGCCACTGGAAAGAAGAAAGTGGAGGCAAAGGCACTTGGAAAAGTAGCTCCCTAGGACAGGAGGCTTGGCTGCTGCTTGGCGTGTCATACAGAAACCATAACCAACACCATTCTGTTGGCTAAAATTTTGAGGTTTTAAGCCAGGCATCCACCAATGTTCCTCAGTGGGGATGTACCTGTCCATCCTAACCCTAAATCACAGAGTCATCACAGAATGGCTTGGGTTGGAGGGGACCTTAAATATCATCTTGTTCCACCCCCTGCCATGGGCAGCAACACCTTCCACTATCCCAGGTTGCTCCAAGCCCCATCCAATCTGGCCTTGGATACTTCCAGGGATGGGGCAGCCACAGCTTCTCTGGGTCAGTGCTTCATCATCCTCACAGTTTCTGCAACTCCCTGGACTGTTTGGGCTGAAACACCATAGAGCAGAACTCCCTGTCCTGAATTATTTTTTCCTGTAATGACACTCAGGGGGGGCTTTTTGGACTGTGTCATCATGCAAATACTGTACAAACATTTTTAGACCCAAGATATTATTTTGTGCCTTTTTTCAAATTTAAGAAACAAAATTATCACACCCAAGAAGAATCATCTTGCTTGCTATAATCAATCTTTTCAAAAGAAAATACTGAGCCTTGTTTGGCTGCTTGGACTGACTAGTTCAGCAAAAAGTGAAATTTCTTCTCTTGATCTTCAAATAGCCTTTGAATTAAATACTTGTTGCAGCAAGAGAAAGTTTGGGTTGTTTTTGTCATCAGATTTGAGATCAAGAAGAGATGAGATGGTCTAGGATGAAAGGCAGAAATGCCAGATGAAGGACTGAAACCCAATGATTCAAAATAACTGCACAAAGGTGCTGGAAGTAAAGCATGGATAACTCCATGGTGCTGGGCTTGGTTTCAGCATATGTGTTCTCTCAGTACCTTGTGCTGAAGGCAAATAAACACCAGACAGAGAGAGAGGGTTGGTTGTGCAGTGTTGGTTGGGATGGAGCCCACCATCCCCAGTGTGGGGGATGCCCCTTCCCAGTGCCTAATCCAAACTAGACATTTATGGTGTTTGGGGGATTTCTAGATGCAGCCCTCCCTTGTCCTTTGGAAACTTATCCTGAGCAATGTTTCCAATGCAAATCTCAGCCTTCTTTTTGGAAACTTTACTGTGCACCAGCCCTGAGGTAAGACTTAGACCCTCGGGTGTCCTGACAGACTGTCCTGCTCCACTCTGGGAGCCCCTTCTTACCCCTCTCCTGTGCCACACCTTGGGTGGGCCCTGCTCAGGGCCCAGGGGAATTAGGGTTCCTCTGTGTGATAATTCTGTGTTCCCACAGTCACTGTGACTGCTTTGCTGCAAACCCACAGGCACCTTCTCTGTGGCCCAGCTTTTCCTCCTAAGTTATTTTCTTTTGGTGGGCTTAAACAAATTCAGCCTGGCTGCAGTAGAATGCTGCAGAAACAATTATGCAGACCTGATAACATCAGTGATAAAACATGCCCTGTCACATTTTCCGAGCCCAAATTTATAAAGGCAGTACAGCACAAATGGTATTTCACTGCTCAATGTTCTTTTTATGGAGAACACTCTCCATTTTTGGGCAAGAGGGAGGGTGTGTTTCAAAGTTAATTTTTTCAATTTACAAGCCCCCTACATACTTTTCATCAGGATCACATCAGGGGCACCCTTGGATAATCAGACAGAAATGGGTTCAGCATAGGAAGCGCTCTGACAACCTGTGGGAAGTAGGCTAAAGTCCATATTAACTATGAAAAACAAACTCAAATCAAGGTAAATCAACAAAAAACATAACAGAAAAGGTGCAGATTAGAGATAATCAACTATTATTGCAGTAAAGCAATTTCACACCAGAGAAAGAAAGGAAGAAGGGAATGCAAAACCCAACTTCCAGCCTCAATTTGGTTCATGTGGGTTCAGCATTTTCACTGCTGACACAGGTCTAAACTCTTCCTCAGTCTGGAAAAATGCCTCCAGCCCGACAGAGGAGGCTCCAGCAGCAGGCAGGTGCTCATGGAGAGCTGAACTGGGGTGCTCCAGGTAAAACTCAAGGTGGGCATTAGTGACTCTGAAACACCTTGTAAATATGTTTTGCATCCTTTGATTTTTATTAATACCACAAACCTGTTGCTCTGAAATAACCACCAAAAAATTATCTTGTAAGAGACCCAACCACTGACATTTTCCTGTGTCTGTGCCATTTCCTATGTTTCATTTGGTAATGTTGGTAAATTCAGTGGAGATGCCTAGGGTGCTTCAATTTGCAGTTGGGGTGTCAAAAAAAGCAGCCCACACTTATTTCTTGTAAAACTCCACTAGCAGAGAAAACAGCATGTCTAAGAGCCCATTCATTCAAATTTAACTAAAGAAGTTAAACAGCTTCACAGCATCCAAATACTCTTAACTTATAAGCAAACAAACATTATAGAATTAACAAAGAGGTGCCAATCTAATTAAAATCAATCCACAGATATCTCTAAACACCAAGGGAGCCTGATTAGAAGCTGTTTCTAGTGGCTGCTTAAGAAAATTGTGAAGGAGTAATAATTCTGATGATGTCACTTGCCAGAAAGATTTTTCTCACCTCCAAAACATTCCTTCAGCTTCAATTTATTTAAAACTCATTTTAAAATTAACAACATATTTTGTGTCATAATTCCTTAAATAGAGGGGTTGAGAAAATTGAGAATTACAGAAGTGACTGATTCTTTTGTGCTGCTGCCACACGCCTGTGAGCATCCTCACATGCTCATGAGGCTGCACACAGGGCTTCTCTTTGTAGAGAAAGGAACCTTTTGGGGTTCTCTGCTCCTCCATCTGTCACCCATCTGCAAAACAAGCAATGCCAGACACCCAAGGAAAGAAAATCCTGTTGCTGCTCCAGTTGGATGCTAATTATTCCCAGGAAAATGCAATGCCAGACACCCAAGGAAAGAAAATCCTGTAGTTGGATGCTAATTATTCCCAGGAAAACGCCCAGAGAGATACAAAAAGCAAATGGGAATCTATCTCCCAAGACACAATGCTCTGATCCACTCCTGTAATACAGGACAGGCTGTGTCTGTGGCTGAACAATGGCAGAACCTGAGCACATTTGGCTCACTGGGAACACAGGACACATCACTCCCTAGATAAGGAGGTTTTTTCCACAGCTTCTTTCCAGGCGTTTCAAGAATGCTGTTTGTCAAAGGGAGAGAAGACAGTGGTTCAAAAAACCACACAGATCTGAGAGAAGAATGAAATTGGGGCTGAAAGAGAACACTATCAGAAAGAAAAACTGTTTTTCACAGCACAACCAGTCCATGCTGGCTGCTCTGTAAGGCAAGAGGAAAATTATGACTCCCCAGGCAAATTCTTAGACACCCTGAAGATAGCAAATTTTGAAAACTCCTCAAGCAAAGTGACAATGCTCAAGCTTGGGGTGAAGGTGTTTGTCCCCTTGCATGACCTGTGTATTCCATGACTAGTCAGAAGACAGGTTTTATTAAAAACCCCCCTTGGCAAAACCACTGAAGTGGGTAAAAACTGAAGCAGGAAACAGAGGTTGCACTAGACACTCCTCAGAACCAAGAAACCCTTAGAAAAGATGGGGATCAAAACACAGCAGCCCCAGGATTGTCTGGTTTGGACTGCCTGGAGATTTCACAGGGCCAAGCTGATCCATGGGACCTTCTGGGCCCACGACAGACACCCACATACATGAGATCACTCAGAACTCAGGTGCCCTTCCTTCCTTGCAACGTGAGAGCTTCCAGTCTAAAAAGTCAAAGGGAGGACATGGCAGAGCTTCTCCAACACCTGGACCCACTCTCACCCCCGTAATTATGTATTTGTGTCTGAACTATTTTATTTCTTCTTAGCCACAGGACCAGCACCCCCGGGAGATGTCCATCTCCACTCTGCCACCTCCTCCTCCCTCGGCCAAGCCCAAAGCTATCAGGAGCAGAACGTGCAACCTCAGGCTCTGCAAGGACATCTGCAGCCCCCAACAAATCCCTCCCTGCTGCTCTTTCAGGCACTGAGTGGGAAAAAAGCAGTCTAGAGGCTCAATCTGCGGGTGCCACCCCTCCCCTGCCAATGGCACAGCTGCTGAAGAGCATTTGTTTTTAGAAAGAGTTTTTTCGGTATCCAATTCACAGAGCTTTGCTTTTTCCTTTTTCCTTTTTTTTTTCCTCCCTAATGTGTAAAGTGCTTTGTGAATGGGCCAGCTAAAATTATTTATAATGAGCTAATTTCCATAAAATTGGGCTAATTAATTTCCATGCTGCCTGATGAAAATTGCTAACATTGGCTTTTTACTGACAATCAAGGTCCTGCAGGCAGTTTCACACCCATCTGACTGGAAGGAGGTCCAGGCTGGATCCTTAGCAAGTGTAAATCAGCAGATACCTAATAAGACAAGCAGAGCAGTGTGCTCATTACACAGGAAAAAAATAGTTTGGGCCACTTCACAGTTTATATGGGGGTAACAGTGTGTTATCTTCAATTAAGTGCATATATAAATAGAGAGGCACAACACAAAGTTACTTCTTCAAGCTCCTAAAAGCCAAGCAAAGACTCAGCTCCAGTGAAATACTTCTTTCCCCCCAGTAGAATTAGGGAGGATATCAGGCTTGGTGGAGCACTGAACTGGGAAGCATCAGGAGGAGCAGCTCAAAGGGAAAAGAAAAAATAACCTTACAAGAGCACTTCAGTGCCTTGAGGGTTCACAAACAGCCAAGGGATTTGTGCGCTCCTAATGGATTTGCATATGAAAATTGCCACTAAAAGGATTAATGTTACCCTTTTAAAAGCCATTTCACACAGTACTAGTGGACACAGGTCCAGCTATGGCTAATCCTGCTGGGAACAGTTGACTTGGCAAAACAAAACTATCATGTCTTACATCAATTGGATTTCTCAGGTACAATTAACGACAGCATTTTGCAGGGCTTGGGAGCAGGAAAGTGCTCCTTGTAGCAACTTTGTGTTGTGGGCTACACTTGGATAATATTTCCTAAATCATGTTAGGCTTTAAGTACCTAAGCCCACACACCACCAAAGGCAACCACCGTTGGCATTTAGAAATGTATGATCGAGTTGTATCATGAGCTTCTTCGACTCCTAAGAAAAAATCGATTGATACTCTCATATTATTTTGACCTGAGCTCTTTCCTGTGTGCTCAGACGTCTAAGTTTGTGACTGTCACACCCTCTGTATTGTCAACATTCACACCTCCAGCCTCCCTGGTAACACACACCATCTTTCCTAGAGGGAAAAATCTTTCAGGCTAACACTCTGGATCCCCCTTGTTTGCTGTACTACAGAACACCTACGCAAAGCAAAACAAAACAACTTGCTTTTCATGTCTAAATACTGCTAAATGACAGTGTATCAAGCTAATTTTGCCTTAGGCTTATTAACACAAATTGAATTTGGTGCTAATCAGATACCACGTTGGTATGCAATATGGAAATGTGTGATTTGCACTGACTGCTGTAAAATACAGTAATTGTATTTGTGCAAGACATGGATCTTGTAAAAGACCCCACAATTACTAGTAGTCACACATCAGCTGTAACTTATTGGGTAGTGCCTGAGCAATTTATCTGTTCTTGGCCTCAGGCCTACATTTTCAAATGATTACATAAATTAGGGGCAGATGTCTCAGCTTTTGAATGTATCCTGTGCCTTCTCACCTTTAACTCATGTGCTGAAGGCTGAGATCTCTTCTTCAGCACAGCCCACCATACATGGAGTTACTCTTGTTATTGATATAAATACCAACCCTTTTTTGCAAAGTGCAAGCCTTCCCAAGAGGACCAGAGCTACCCACTGCATTGTGATACAGACATACACTTAATACACTGCATTTATAGCATTTTTAATACCAGTTAGTTAAACACTCAGTTTTCAAGTATTTCCACCACAAGGAAATGCAACTCCATGACTCCCACGATTTTGACATCCAAGATTTATCTTCATCTCTGTCAGTTGATGGAAACTCTTTAACAGTTCATTCACAGGCTTCATTTCTGTGCTGTCTCTATGTTCCCTTATTAGTTGATCACATGCTAGTCACAACTGCAGTGAATATACATCTAGCTAAAACATTGATATATGTCAAGCTAATATCTCTTTCTCCTTTTATTTCCCCTCTTGCCCTTATAAAGACACTTTATTCTAGTGAGATATTAATTATGATTTTTCTTTCCCTGGATATGGCTGCATTTGTCTTTTGCCTCTATTTACTGCTTCATGACAGCTCATGAAAAGACAGTCAATAACTCTCCACTCCCAGGAAATCTGAATGGATGACTTGCAAAAAAAGAAGAGAAATTAAAAAGGTGGATGGTGCTGAGGAGGAGGACATGAGTATTAGGCCATGGTGATGCTGGATGACACTTTCCAAAGGGGCAAGGTGCAGGCTGTGAGGTTACCCAGAGAGGAGACAGGCAGGACTTCCCATCTGCCACTTATCTGACTTGGGGCTCAATTCTCTCTTGCAAATGTAAATCAAGTACTTCTGAACAGGGGAGCCCTGGCCATAACCCCAGATAGAAGTGCGTTAGAACAGACTGCAAAATATTAGGAGGGTTAGAGGGCAAGTGAATACCAGAGGGATGCTGCAACACACTCTGTTTGTAGGCAGTCCAGTACCAAGTGGGACATGGTGGTTACCACTAGCAAGGACAAAGCCAAAATAAAGAAAACCACAATAAAAGGGTGACCACTGAAATGGGGAAATGATAAAAAATATTTCCAAGACTAAGTGGTGGAGAGAAGATGGATTGCAAAATCCTGTTCAGCCCCCCCTTCAAACATATAACCAACAATGAAAAGATGCAAAAGCCACCAAATTAAGCCTGGTAAATTTATCTAGAAAATTAATCCCAGTGCCCAGGTAGCTGTGGCTCTTGCCAGTCTAAGGTACCATTGAATTCATGCATTTAGGAAAGTATTCCAGTCAGGATCCCAAAGCTGAAGAGATGATCAGGGTATTCTCAGGTAAAAAGCAAATCTTTTAAAAGTTTAAATACAACACCCAGGTCTGGGGCACTGAGCTATGCCTGTGATCAGGGCCAGGAAGGAGCTTTGCCTGGGGGGAAGGAGTTAGTGCCTGCATGGCACACCTTTGACTTCCCCTGGAGAACCACCTTTCCTCTGCTGCTCCTGCAACCACCTCTCCTATTTGCATTCCCACATTTCTAGGGCTAGGTTTGGCCCAAAACCAGAAATGCGGAGGTAAAGAAGTTGAATAATGGGTATTTCAAAACCAAACAAGTTCAACCCTCCAGAAAGAATCCCCTCAAGCCTGAGGAACCATTGTGGGTGGATTAAGAGGATCACCTATAGTGGCTGTGCCGTGGCAGCTTCACCCTGTTAGGATTTTGGGACCCCCAGGCTAAGAGCAGATCCTCAAGCTGACATGAGCAGTGCCAGTTCTTGAGGGGCTCCATTTCAATCAGATTCCCCAGAGCTGGAAACACAGCGCTGAGGTGGTTCTGAGCTATTTGCACAGTGTCAGCCACAATCCAGCAGGAGATACTGCTCTATGTCCATCCGTCATTACCACACACTCAGACTAAGCTCTCCTGTTTCACTGAAAGGAACTTTTCAAGAGTGCTATTGATATTACACACTGAAGCCTAAACAGACAGACTTGTTAAGAGAACACATCTTCCATGCCTGTGACAGAAGCGCTCATGGAAATACAATTAAATCTTTTCAAGACAGAGAAATGTGCTTTTTACCAGGGAACAAATTTCCCCAGCTTCTAACAGCAAAGGGCCAACCAAATTTAATATATCATTCTGCTCAATAAAAGGTTTTTTCTGCAGAAAATGGCAAATTCAAACTAGAAAAATATTAAAGTGTATTAAAATGCGCTTTTTTTGATCCCATAGCTTTATTCCATTTTGCCTACAATTGGTTGCATATGGGATATGTCATTATAACTGTATTTTACGGATATTTTTTTCCAGAGATGTTCGAAACACATAGGTGTCTGTTTTTCATTCATTTTGAAGAGTAACTGAAGCTGTACTCAGGCAGACTGAAATGCTCAGGCTGGGCTAGCACATATTCACTGAAACACAGCGCACTGCTAATACATGACTTTAGTAACGCTGTGCTCGTACATAATAATGAATCGAGGTCCTAAACGATGGCATTCCAGATGAGGATACAAGAGACTTTAATCACATTTATTTACTTCACTCCTGAGGCAGAGTCGGCTTAAAGCACCCACATATCCCAGGGCATGGTCACCAGAGCCACAAGAGCCCCAGCTCCTCTCTCTTACCCCCCCTCCAAAACCCTTAGCCACTGTCTGCAGGATGTATTTAGGTTTCTTGGGATCAAGGTGGAGGGAGGTGCTCTTGCTGGCATTACAGCATGTAATCCCCCTTATAAATTTAACAACCTCCACCCTGAAATTCCACTAGCCTTTAAGATCATATGGTTGCTCCAAAGCTTCTGCTCTCCGATACCTGGACATCTTTTTTTAACCTAGAACTCAGCTCGCCCTTATCTAACTCTGCCCTTTTAGCCATCATACTTCTCTTTGCTCTTTTGGGTTTCTTCCTTCCCTACCAGCAATATAATTTCCTTTCAGCTCTCTTTTACTGCACTTCAGTGATTTCAGCTCATGATCCCGAGGGCTCTGCACTGGCCGCCTTTGCAGCCAAGCTCCTTGCAGCTCACCTCATCCAAACCCCATTTTCTTACACTGATCCCACCTTTTTGTTACCATACAGTATCTGTTTCCACACCTTTCACCAGAAGAACGACATCCTCCGTCCTGCTGCATGACATGATTTACCTTAAAATAACATTTTAACATTCAATTTGATTCTAACTGAGCAAATACTCTGAGCACTTAAGCTGGGTATAGGACTACACATTGCACTTGGAGAGCCTGCAAAGGGATGCAACACCTAAATAAACTGTAACAAGGCACCAAACTGACCTGCAAATCAGCACATCACTAAATGAACTCACCAAACAGTCCCACTGTTACCCTAATTTCATCACAAATTACACTGTTGGCGATGACAATCAGTTGCGAGGTGGTTTGATTTTCAATAGAAAACTGTGCTGAGGTGAAGGAGGGAAGTTCAGCCAAAAATTTAAAAATGCTGCCACCAGTATCATTAGCTCTCCAGGGAGGCATGCAGATTGCAGGCTGGCAAAAGGCAGCGGTGCTGAGATGTCCTGATGGATCAAGGACAGGGAACAAACCCATCCTGTGCTAGTGCCATACTTTAGGTGTAGACATGACTGGGAGATACCCTGACAAAAATTACTGATTCTAACAAAGTCTGCACACCAAGATGGGAATAAGATCTTACAGGCCAATACAGACATAGATGGAAGGACATATTCATGATTAAGTGCATCCACATGTTTATGGCACTGGTCTAGTGACTTAAAGCACTCCTGTGGAATGAGAGAGACAGAGAGAAACTCCTGGGATTTTTTTGTGGGGGGCTTCAGACACAAAACTGGATATTTAAAAGTAATGTTCATGTTGCAAGTACTTGCTGTCCAAGACACAAGGGCTTCCTTATCAGTTCTGTACACAGCTGAAAACAACCCTTGGTCCGCTTCACCAGCAAATGAAAAATCAAACCCAGATACATCACCCCCTCTCCAGCACTGTTCCTTGATCCTGAGCAGGTTTTTCCTACAGCCTAGGTTTAATTTCACAGGTGGGATAGATCTCACATCTGTCTTTGGAACACTGATCAGTATGAAACCCCTAATTAGTCCTTAAGTGGCTCCCCTCAGTGATGCTGTCGGCTGCGGGCAGGGATGTGTGAGGGGCAGCCCAGCACCTTCCCCACAGGAGACCTGACTGCTGGACATGTTGGATTGGATCCAAATAAACAGAACCCCCAGCCTGGGAGCTGTGAGAGCCAGGCCAGTGCCGCTTTCCTGCAGGGATTTGGGGCAGCAGGAGTGAGGGGTGGGCACCGGAGCAGCACAAGCGCAGGGCACTGTTTGTGCCCTGGCAGGACTGCCCTCGGCACCCCACAGTCATTTGGGCAGACAGGGGAAACCCACCTCAATTTCAGGTGGTCACTTTGCTCCAGGACTTCTCCTGTGCATCAGTTCTGCCCGTGCTGAGTAACTGTCTTTGACCAGATGTCAATTTGCAGCAGCATCTGCTGCCCTTTAGTGCCAGACACCCATCTGCCCCTTGACTGCCTCTGCAGCAAGGAGGGTCCAGAGGCTCTTCAGCATAACCAGCTTAAAATAACTATTTCCAGGCTGCTGGCCTGTTTGGCTGCAAGAACCCTAACAGCTCCCCCCACCCAATGAAAGATGCCCAAGGAAATAAGAAAATAACAGTATCAATACGAGGTATCACCTCCTGCAGCAAGTGCAGGGAGCTGGGGAGCGGGGAAGGCATGTCCTTCAATATTTAACTTCTTCACTCTTTGTTCTCCATCTCAAGTTGAACAATACGTTAATTACCTGATGAAGCGCTATAATTACTCTAACAGCTCTGCTCTTAGTTATAATTACTGCATCAACACTTTCTTTTTCATATGCTTCAATCTATACCTATTACATTGTCATGATGAAGACACATTAACATTATAATACCGTATAATTAGCTGATGAGCAATTAAATTATTCCACTGCTCTTGTTCCTCTTTGCCAAGAGGTTGCTTTCCAAGCACTATTGTCTTCTTTTTCTCTGGTCTGCTTCAGAGGTTGGGGGTTTTTTTTTGCTCCATTTTAAAAAAAGGACCTCATATGCTTTATTCAAACAGATTTGATTTAAAATTCTGAGAGAGCATGGCAGTTAAGGTCCTAGGAGAAGTTAATTTGTTTAAAATATTTCCAACTTCTCTCCTGTCAAGTTCAAACTGAGTTTGTTTTCCAAAAGCTAACAAGAATAGGAAAGTGTTAGAGAAATATTTGTGTAAAAAATAAATGAATTATTAATTACTTCTTCAAAACACTTCCTAGACATAGCATAGGATCTTGCTAATAGGTAGGAAATGGCTAAACCCCTCAAAATTGGTTTTATCCTCATATTTATTTATTTTATACCTCAGTGAAAAAAAATCATAAGCATTTTTGCACTTTTTTTCTGTAACACCTTAAAGGAAAGCATAGATAATAAGATCACTGTGAGTATTTGAGAAGTCTGACTCAATCTAGACAGCAGCACCAGGAAATTCTCATGGCATTTAGGAAATCTAACAAACACTGCACGGCACACGATAATGTTGCGTAGACTTCAGCATTTATCTTGATTATTTGTCGCTCTTGTAGGACTCATTTGCTTTGTCCTCTCACCTGATTTTTGTGGCTGAAAATTGTCCATTTGATTTCCAATCAGTTCAAGCAACTCGCATTATTGTACAGCTTTCCCCCACACCCCCAGCTAAAATCCTTTTAATGTAGTTGTGAGATGTCTCCGACCCTGCATTGGCAGGAATAACAGACACATCAATTTTAGGTGGCACTGGGCTGACTGGTTTCCATTCTGGGATTGTTACTTCCTTTCAGCCACACCTTCCTGTCACGGCTGTTGCTCTTCAATCAACACTTTGTAATCAAAGAGTTGTTTTGATTTAGTAACACAGAAATATCAGCACAGTACAACAGAGCACAGCAGAGCCTGGTGTTGCCATCTGACCAGAAGTCTATCCCTTAACAACACTGACTTTCTCCATCCACCTCTCTTATCCAAGGTTTTTTCTCCATCTCTCTTAGTTCCACAAACCCTTCATTTCCATTTGAAGATAAAGACAAGTGCTTAAAATCAAACCTGTCATTTGCTATGTTGATTAAATTCCTCAATTTCAGATCTACCCACTGAGTCTTCTGCCATCTAGCACAGCAAAGACAAATTTCTCAACTTCAGGCTCAAGCTGTTACTTGGTCAAAATTTCTCATTTCCTGTAGGCACCTGCCCTTGAAGTGCTCATGGCTGTGCCTGCCTTCATCTCCACCCAAGAAAACCTTGAAAGACCTGACTAAATTCATCCCAGTGAGGATTACTAAAAAATGTATGGCATCTGAATAAACATCCAGAGGATGGAAGGTTGGCATAGAGGAATTTGCTTTGATTCTTTGCTGAAGGCTCCCTGTCTCTGCAACACCTGCATCCACCTCACTACTAATAATGCCCTTGTTGGTGTTTGGCATCCGTCCCCTGAACCTGCCTTAGTCCTGCCCCCCCCAGCTCTTCACCCTCCAATGCAGGGACAGATTTCCAGGCGAGCAATCTGCTCCCAGGAAGGGTTGGAATTTGCTCACCTCCTGCCTGCATTAGTCCTAACACTTCTGGGTTGAGTGTGAGGCTCTGAAGGCTTTGTCAGATGGAAAAGCACCAGGAAAAACAGTGTTTATCCTCTTTGATGCTAGTGCTGCTTCCCAAAGTGCTCAGGATAAAGTGAGTTAATCCCGGACAGAGGGACAGACTGCTCAGCTCCTGCAGCCACTCAAAGCTGTGATCAGATTTGGGTATTTCTTTTCATCTACTGGCAACTCTCCTGCACTTAAGTTATTTTAAAATCATATAAATTATGTGTTATTTGTTTTATCACCCTCTTACTTTCCATGAAAGCTCCTATTTGTTTTCTGCAAGGTTCTTTGCAGAGATACTGCAAAAGCACAAGACAGTGCTGGAAGACCACAAACTGCTGAAAAGAAGCACGTGGGGCTGATGCCTTCCCATCCTCTGATCTGCCCTGCCCCATGCCCCATCCCTGCACATGCAGGTCACTCCATCTATGCCAGTCCCAAAGAAGCCACGGGCTCATGCTGACATCTGGGCACCTGGAAGCTGCCTCGTGCATGAACGAGGGAAAAGAGCAGCATCACAGCAGAGCTTTGTCTTTTTGGATATCTCTATCTGCTGGAGCCAGCACAGAAAGTTGAACATCTTGGCAGCACAGTGTTGTTTTGGGCTTTTTTTTGGCAAGGCTCTTCCCAAAAAAAGCCATTTGGCAGATGTGGCACACAAACAGAGCCAGCCAGCTCATTTGCTCAGCCTCAATCCTTACGCTTCCTCCAAGGACTTCACATGAGCAACATACATGCCTCAACCAGCCAGGCTCTAGCACCACAATTTCACTTCTAGCAGAGCTCCCAGAAAGACTGTCCTGGCACAGGGAGCTGGCACAGGTAGATCTGAACACCAAGGCACCCAGTGCCTTCATGCAAAGGACTCCCCACTAGCTGCCTCCAGAGGAATTATAGAAGGGTTTGGGTTCAAAGGAAACTTAAAGCTCATCTCATCCCACCTCCTGCCCTGGGCAGGGACACCTTTCACTAGACCAGGTTGCTCCTAGCCCCATCCAGCCTGGCCTTGAACACTTCCAGGGATGGAAGCTCAGCTTTTGAAAGTTTTCTAGTCTCCTCCTGCAGTGATCATCCCCCCAGCAATGCTGGGGTCCTGCTCTCCCAAATGGTCAGGGATGTGGCTTTTCTTACAGCATTGGCCAAATCCAGATGAATATTTAAGGGCAAATCCCAGTGCCTTGCTGGGGTCACCACCCAGGGAGGAAGAACTGACCTTTAC
>NW_008236441.1:1682529-1701466 GCF_000691975.1 Corvus brachyrhynchos | reverse complement strand
TCTCTCTCCGCCACTTCTCAACATGCCTTTATCAGCACTCACAGCTTTTCCGCTTTAAAAAGCATCCCATCATTTTTGCCCATGCCATTTATTTCCCAGTGTTGTTTTAAACTGTTTGCACATGGCCTCTGGTATCTCAGCGGGTGAGCACTTTACAAATAAAGTGATGAGGGGGGTTAAAAGAATGAGACTTGATAATTCACACTAGGAGCAGCCAGATGTCTTATTGCCTTAGAAAGAAACAAAAAGGAAAAAACAGATCATCTTCATGTGGGTTTAGATGTACACAGAACACTTTAAAAATGAAAGCAAAATGACATAGCAGATGCAAAAGCTGAAAAGCTTAACACAAGTGAGCTGAAAACCAAGTATGCAAAAAATGACGGAACAAGTGTTTCTTCATGCTGTTTTCCTTCACTGTACCCACACTCAGTAAGGTTTTGATAGCCTAAACCTCTCTTCAAACAAACAGCTCCTTCATACTTTTTTGCTAAAACAAGACAGATTTTTCTAGTTCCTAATGAAAAACAGGGTTTGCACACCTTAGCAGTGTGGTTTACAGGAACAGGGTATGGGAAGGGCAAATCTTGCCTTGGTGCACTTTGCTGATGCTTCTGCATTACTGTAAAAGCTGGGTTTAAACTTGTCTTTGCAAAGAAAAAGCAAAACAAAAAGCCACCAGCTGGATGACACAGTGCTGCTCTTACAAAATAACACATGGCCATACTGTGGTGCCTAAAATAAAATTATCACACGTGGTATCACAGTAAGTCCAATCCAGAGCTCCAAAGGAGCTGCAGAGCCTGTCTCTCCCACACCGTGGTGGGAGGAGGATGTAGCAGGCACCCATGCAGGGGCTCTGGGCTCCAAGGAGGGGAACCACAGGGTTCTTTGTGTTTTTACATGAACCTCCAACACTGAACAGACCCAGAGCAGCAAAAAGTCTCCTCTTAAGATCACCTAATTCAGAATGATCTAATAAAACAAGCCAAATGATTTAAAAGCACCACTTCTCGCTTCCAACGCTCAGCTGAGCTGCCATTTGGGTACACCAGACAATGCCTGATATTCTGGGGCTCTCAGCCCCGCTGGCAGATTTGGAGAACTGTGGCTCCACTGGATCTTGGAGGACTGGATGAAAAATGCCCCTCTCCAAAGCCCCCACAGCCAAGTCAGAGCAGGCTGCAGAGCTGGCCATGACCGCTCCGTGCATCCCTGCGTGTTGGGGGAAAGTACACTGCCATCTCCCATGGAAATCATGCCAAAGGCTTTGCAGAAAATGATCTTTTCCTTCACAGAAACTATGAAATTCCATAGAATTTCCACATCTGAGCAAGCGGGGTTTAGCTGTAAGGTGTGGCAGAGGAAACAGCCATGCACAAATCTCAGGACTGTAAATGTGATCGCCTTCTAAAAACCAACTGGAGCCCAGAATTAAGCCTAAACCTAGTTCTGTCTCAGTATCAATAAATACAGTAGTAAAATATTCCAGGCAGTGGACAAATTCCAACTTGTAGGGAAAGTAAAAAAGTGACTTTAGTATCTAAAGGTGCTCTTTTTCCTTTTTTTTCCCCTCTCTTAATCAAGAAGAAAGACATTCACTGAGAACCTGAGTTAATGCTCCTTGAAGCCAATTTTCCACTGAATTTCACAAAGCTGTGGATTTTGCTCCTGGTGAACTCGGTGGTAGTTTCAAGGATGATCTCTTCAAATACACAGGTTGCAGGATTAAATGTGCCTCTATTTACTTAACCCTTTGACAACACTTAGGAAAAACTTGGGTGCAGACTGTCAATACTCACAGATGCACACGGGTGTCTGTTCTCTCTCAAATCATACCAAAGGCTATGTTTGTGGGATGCCAACACCAAGAAACCAGCTGCTTAGCAGATAAAACCTTGCACAGCATCAGACAAGCTCAGCTAAACTATACTGGCAGCAAATTGAGCCTTCAGCACCTATTTACTGAAATTCCAGAAATCATTCTGTTTGGACAGAGTTTGTGTGTTCAGTAGTGATATTAGGGCAGGGGTTGTAATACATCCAAACAAAATCAGGATATTCACTTTTTGTGGTTCTAGAAGGTATTTAGATTGGCTGGAGTTAATATGACTAGTTTTGGGACTGAGGTTGTTAGACACCCAATAAAATTAGGAAACACTCAATTCTTGTGATTCATACTAAAAGAATCTTGATAAAACAGTAAGCTTTTGGTTTTTTGTGGGTTTCACGCTGGATCCAATACCTGCACCTGTTCTGCTTCACCTGCATAGCTGGCAATTACACCAGATGTGAAAACTGGCAAAATGGAATGCATCCTCGTGCCAATTCTTCCTCCTTTTATGTCCTGGCTACAACTCCTTCCTTTAGCTGGAAGGACTGTAGCTGCTAATTGGGCTTCTTGGTCATGTCACCATTTCTTTCACACGGGCCATGGTCAAGCAAGAAAGTGCTATGGCAGACCCATTCCAAGATTAAATAAGTTATAGTTTTCAAGGACAACATGTACATATTCATGTGGTTTATCCTGAGACAAAAAACCAAAATTCATGTTGAAAGGGCTTTTACCTCTTATTGTAAAGCTGTAACTGAGGAGTAAAGTAAGTTAAACTGCCAACAGTGACCCTGTTTATTTCTTCATGCACAATTCCTTCCAATAACCAATGTGGGAAATGGGGAGGATTCCTCACTCCTGCCATGCAAGGGGAATTTTTTTTCACACCACATCAACATCTGTATAGTCCTATTAAGCAGAAATCTCAACATTTACAGAAGAAAACCCAGAAAAAATCTCAACCATCTTGACACAGTCACCTCAAACATGACTTCCTTTAGATCAAGGCCTCACCAGCAAGCCAGACATAGCTGTTTTCTGAGGCAAAGGAATTCACGGTCCTCTCAGTCTGTGAGGCTGCACAGAGCTGGAGAAAGAGGCAGCTGTTGGGCAGTTCTTTCCATCCCCACCATTCAAAGCATGGCAGCACACCTTGGCCAACACCAGAGCTTCCAGCTCCTGCTGCAGGGCCCACAGGAAGCCTGGAGACAATAAATGCTAAAACCAGTGGGGACAGACGCTGCCCCTCCTTTGGGATAAACAGGAAAAGCAACTGGGCCAGTGACTGCAGCATGGCAGATGCCACAAGAACAAAAGACACAGCCGTTTCCTGGGTGTGTGGGGGGAACAGGTGTGGAAATTCAAAGACCCCAGAGAAACAGAGGAAGAAGCAGAAATACGAGACAAGAGCCCCCATCACTGGAGAAAGCCAGGCCTCATGCAGGGCCAGCACGGCTGGGCTGAGCAGTGACTGCTGGGTGAAGCCTGGAAGAGTAACTAAAGCAATTACCTCCTCTGATTTTTTAAATTCCTCCTGCCTTCAGAGGGAAAAGGCTCTGGGCAGTGACAGATGGTCCCTTGCGAGTCTTGCTGTGCTGGTTTGAGACTTTGGATGTGTCCAGCCAGCCCAGCTGTGCCATGGCCCTGCAGCAGCAGCGTCGGCAGAAGGTGACAGGGCCGGCACTCCCAGCCCAGACATGGCCCAGGTGGGGAACGTGGAGCTCAGCCTCAGCTGCCAACGGAGCTGGGTTTGCACTGAAACACTGGACACAGTTCTGGGTTCGATGGCCAGGCTTTGGTAGTGGGGGGGCTACAGGGGTGGCTTCTGTGAGAAGCTGCTGGAAGCTGCCTTTATATCTGGCAGAGCCAATCCCTGGTGGCTCCAAAGATGGACATGCCACTGGCCAAGGCTGGGCCAGTTACAAATGGAGGTAATGCCTCTGGGACAACATATTTAAGAAGAAAGAAAAAAAAGGTATGGCACAGTTGTAATTGCGGCCAGAGAAGAGTGGAGTGAGAACACGTGAGAAGAAAAATTCTGCAGACACCAAGGTCAGTGCAGAAGGAGGGGAGGAGGTGCTCCAGGCACCAGAGCTGAGATTCCTCTGCAGCCCATGATGAAGACCATGGTGAAGCAGCTGTACCCCAGCATCCCATGGAGATCCACAGGGATGCAGAGATCCCCCCACAGCCTGTGGAGGAGCCCCACACCAGAGCAGGGGGATGCCTGACAGGATGCTGTGACCCTGTGGGAGGCCCGTGGAGAGGGGAGCCCACGCTGCAGCAGTTTTGGGAGAACTGCTGCCTGTGGGATAGACTCACACTGCAGCAGTTTGCAGGGTTTTGTTGCTTGTGAGATGGATTCATGGTGGAGAAGCTCACAGAGAACTGTCTCCTGTGGGTGGAACCCCACAGTGGAGCAGGGAAACGACTCCTCTCCCTGAGCAGCAGGAGAAACCACGGGTAATAAACTGACCATAACCCCCATTCCTATCTCCCTGAACCACTGGGGTAGGAGACAGAGCTGGAAGGAAGGAAGGTGGGGGAAAGGTGTTTTCAAGGTTTTATTTTACTTCTCATTATCCTGCTCTTTGTTAGTAATAAATTCAATTAATATCTCTAACTCAAGTGTGCTTTGCCTGTGATGGTATTTGGTGAGTGATCTCTCCCAGTCCTTATCTCAGCTTAGGAACTCTTTGTTCTATTTTGTGTCTCCTGTCCACCTGTAGAGGGGAGTGAAAGAATGGCTTTGGTGGGTGCCTGGAGTCCAGCCAGGGTCACCCCTTTACAGCCACCAACACAAGAGTAGCTACATCCTGAGCCCAAGAGGTCTCTGCTAGGGGGACAGGCAGCTGGAGGTGGGTAAGTTTTAAGCCAGGGCACAGCAAAGCCACCGTAAGAAGGCTGCCTAAATCCTCAGCAATTCCCATACAAACAAGTGTATCTGGAAAATAAGCATTGAAAACGCCTGTCTTCAAAATCCACCTCTTCTCTTGGACAAAAGTATTGCTAGACAGAAGTCTGGGCAATGGAAGATCAAGAAGGGCAGCAATATGAGGATTCACTTCAGTGTGCATCGGCATTGCCCAGGCACAGAGGAAAACAGAGGTCCAGAGAGGAATAACAACTGTGCTGCAGGAATTGCACTGTGCCATGCTGCAGGCTTGAGAGGGAAACTAGAACAGTGGGGTCACCTTCTTCTGGCATCTCCAGACTTGAATTCCTACCCAGAGCTCCTGGAGCAAATTAAGTGTGTGTAGACTCCCAGAAGTGCACACACACCACAAGACTTACTTTAAACCTGGAAGCCTTTGGGCCATGTTTGAAGCAAAACATTCCACTTAATAAAGCCAATAGCCAGGCACTTGGCACCTCTTTGAACCTGCCTCATCACAACCCAGCCCAAGTGCCCTAATCAGCATTCCTCCTGACAAGTTTATACTCTAATTGATAAAATTAGACTAAGTCCTATTGTGCCAAAAGGCAGTATAATTTCAATTACCTCTATTTAAACAATTGATAGCTCTCATACAGGAAGTACAGTACTTGAAGTAGGCAAATTACTTTTAATTCCCTGCTTTTCTACTGTGTCAAGTATTTTCTTGTGGATAAGCAGACTCAGAGCTCTATTCTATTTTGTAACCCTTCTTTCATTCATCATCATCAATCTGAAATGAGGCCCTTGAATATCCTATTACTCAACAGAGCATCTTTGTTTATGCCTGTTGATGCTTAACCCCCAGCTACCTGCAGAACAGCCTTCAAGGAGAACATACCAGCACACACCTGTGATTGAAACTGCAGTAGTAGAAAACAAAAAGAGAACTGACAGTGCCCTATATCGCAAGGCAAGAGGAAGAATCCAAAGTGCTACACTATCTCCCTGAGAAACACAGCAGAAATGTGGCCTCTGCCACCAGCGTGGGGCTTCTAACAAAAATGATGCTCGTGCTTTCCTGGGGACAAAGAGCTCTGCAAGCAAAACTTTGCTTTGACTCTCAGCTCACCCACACTGTGAAAAGAGTAACAAAACTTGCACAGAAACGGGACTACCAGGTACGAAATGAGTAGCGTTGAGAAGTGGCAGGCCAGAAAACGTGTCTCAAGGAACACTGTAAAAAATGCTTAGCTGTACACTCTGAACACTCAAGTTTTATACAAAGGGATATGTTAAAAACTGCCCTGGATTTTAATTTTCCTCCTCAGTCAGCCACTTGTAGTCTTTCCTATAGTGCAAGTAGGTGGTTTTCATATCATGCATGCTAATAGCAATGTTAAAAAATCTACCAAGCACTCCTCACTGAATTAACTTTTACAGTTTTTTCTTGCATTTCAACATCATTTACCACAGTGTTAGTAATGCTGTGTTCTTACAGGATAATGTGAAAAGACCTGGCTGGAAAAGAATGGTTTTATTTTTCAGCCCTCAGAGAAGAAAAAAAAAAAGAAAAGAAAAAAAAAATCAGTTTTTGGTTTGCAAAAACACAAAATACTTAGGTTTTTTTTGGTTTTTTGAATGAGAGATTTGCTGAGATGGGTGGTCCTAGAAGGATGGGACAGATAAGCTGCCATCCCATAGGATTCACATGTATATACTCTGCAAACACATAAATATTCCCATTTTCAAGCAAACCATTGTTTTACATAGCTCAAGCATGCATGGCTGTGGTTACATATCCATGGCATCAATCACAGGATATGGTCTAAGCTTTCCCAAAGTTATATACCACATTTAGATGTAGTAGGAACGACTGGCAATAGTGAGAAAATGCTCATTTTCACTCTGCTCACTGAAACAGCAATGTCTTTTCTCAAAGGTGTAGAGAAAAAATATTGAAGTCAGAAGGACAAAGGTGACCTGGCTGTGGCCACAGCAAAGACCATCAAACCAGAGCTCTGGAGCAGAGGAAACACACAGTTATTTTCTTGCCTCCCTGATGGCTATTAGCTCTGCTTTTAGGGGTTGTGTATGCTAAGCATGCACTACCTACACACACAGCATTTCCATCCTACCTCTCTAACTGGTCTAATCATGGATTTCATTAGAAAGGTAATTTCTAATGTCACACATTGCACTAACCAAGTCCTTCAATTTATTTTCTTCCCCACTTTTCTCAGCTAATAAAGGAGAGCAAGGAAGAAGGGGAAAGAAACTGCCCATGTTCAACACTGTTAAAACTTAACTAAGCTCTGCGCAGGCTTTTGAAGTTCACACCTCCCGGAATTAGGGCAACTTTATTTCATTTTTACTGCTGCTACAGACTAGAAACAATTTCTCCAGAGGTGGGTTTATAGGGCATTGGGACACTGTTTTCCAGCTGGATGGCTGTAAATAGGTGGCTGGGAAATGCCTACATCCTCAGGAGCTCCCTGCAGCCCTGCTAGCCAGAGTCCCTGCCTTTCAGAGCCCATCAAAGATGGATGAGTCACTCAGCTGTCACTCAGCATCAAGGAAGGGGATCCTAAGCCACGGGGCTGATAATTTCCAGCCTGTAAATACACTAGAAATACCTCCCTCGCCCTTCCTCTCCTCACCAACTCCACAGTTTACTTTGTTTTGAATGGATTTGCCTATTTATTTGCTGTCAACTGCTACTAGTCTGCTTCTAGCAGGACCTTAAATGAGCAAAGGACATTGTCCTGTTGGCTCAGTTCAATTAATCATTTCAACTGATGGCTGTTTAATTTAGTTGGCAAAACATCAGCAACTACCCTGCTAATCCAAACAAAACCAAATCCCTAGGGCACAGTATCAAGGCAGGGTGGGGGGAGAGAAGGTGGGGGGCTATGATCAGATCTGTCCCACTCTGGAACTGCTCACGAAGCCCTTCTACACCCTTGGTAAGCGCCTCAAGTAACACAGGGACGTGTTGTAAAGGCAGCAGCAGGGGCAGAGCAGCAGAGGAGGACAAGATAAGCACCTGAGAGCTCCCAGCCCAAATCCCTGCAACAGCCCAGAAGCTCTCTGCATCGCTGGGGGTCTGGGTAACCATGCTGTGTCCTGAGCTTTTTGTGCGGTGCTGACAGCCAGGCATGGAAGAAAGCAGAAAAACAGCAACGTGCTCTTTTGCGATCTTGCTGCCTCGCTTGGGACACTTCACTCGGAGTGATAAGACCAGATCAGTGGTGAAGGTATTCATAACTGAGAGCAAACACCCACTATCTGGCTTTCAGTAGCTTCCTTGGGCTGGCTGTTCGGTTTCCCAATACCTTTAAAGACCTCAGACCCATTTAAACCTAAGACACTATTTCAAGGAACTCGATGCTAAACATGTTTTTGCCATCAGTAGGAGCCTGCCAGACACCTCACAGCAGCTGGTTAAAAGGGTTTGCCCATTTACACTGACCACAGGACTTACTGAATAGCAACTTAAATGAAAAAAGCTCCTAATTTTCAACTAAAGATAGAACTTGATAGATTTATTTAATAAGCAGCTGACTTGGAAAATACAGGTGTCTCCAGAGTGTCATGCATGATCCTGCAGTGACACTCAGGCCACCTCCCTCCTCCCTGGCCTTTGGTGCAAAAACCTTCCGAAATGCTAAATGTTGCCTAAACACAGATAAATTTAGGAAGTTGGATTGACTGCTCTTTGCCACAGCATGACTGACAGCTTGCAGAAACTAGGGAGAGAATTAATGTGTTTAACAGTGCCACAATAATCACAATATATTTACATTTTTCTGACACATTAGTCAAACATTTATCACTTCTTAAAATGCAGCTATGATACTTTGTCTAAACTGTCATGAGTCACAATGTAATTACATGGTAATCATATGGCAATTAATTTATATGATATTCATTTGAAACAGAGAAGAATTAGGCTTGTGATAGCGTGCAAAATTAACAGGCACACCAGACAAGGAATGAAAATCAAGCCACTGGAAAAAAAAAAAAAGTAGGAAAATAAATCTTAAAATCAATGTTTAAACAAATTGCTCCGAGCTCTAGGGAAAAGCTATGAGAGTAAACCATCTTAATTTTGTCTTTCTGAATTTCTTTCTGAAACAACCCCTCAAAAGTTTTTTTTTAAACTTCAGTTTAACCCCTTCCACCCAACAAAAAGGGTCTTTTTGATTGCCCTACAACATGCATTTTAACAGTTTCCAAACTGAACTACATAAGGAAAACAAACAAAACGTGAGATCAACACACTAATGCAAAGCTCTTCTGTGTCCCTTTTCAGGATTCCAGGTCTCCAGGTCGCTGCCAGGACTTACATGATGCTCACCTGCCAACAGACAATCATGGAGCTCTCCGTGTTTCAGAGACCTCCAGCCCTGCAATCTCTTTTTCTAATCTATCAGATAACTGCAGGTCAAAACTCGCTGTCTTGGGCACCAAGCTCTGGTCACCAAGCTGAACCCTCTGGTGATGGGAAACTCCCAGAGGGACAAGGTCTGAAGGAGGCAAAGATGGTTCAGTTCAATATTATAATATTCTATCTGTCCAAAACCTAGGATCAGGATGACTGGGAGAGAAAGAAATAAGCTAAAAAACCAAGGGGTACCCACCAAAGACGAAGTTCAGAACTCATGAAGGGCCCTGAACAGCAACATTTTAACAGCAACAGAGAGTAAATAGCAAAAAGAGAAAAAGTATTTCACAGTGAAGAAAATTAAGATGCTGTATGTGGTAAATTATTCCATTTACAGCTTCCTTTTAAAAAGTCATACTAATTAATGACTTCAGCTAATCTCATTCTTATTCACAAGACAGCCTGTATCTATTTTGCAAAGAAAATGTTTAAATGGAATAGCCTATTGAGAACTTTCTAACTCATCTTCAGCAGTTGTCTTGGGAAACAGCACTGTAGTCGTATTTAATACATGCACTGTGTACAGCAACTTTGATGAAAAGGGGAATAAAATTATGCAATTATTGCATTAATTATACATTATACACTTTTGTTCAGTGGCCCTTAGTGCTTTACAGAATAGCTGGGTCACCTGGAGGAAAATCGCACTGCAGAGCTTTTTCATTAACACTCCAAGCAGCTGTAAGAACAAAACCCAACAGTCACTTGAAAATAAGCCCCATGAAGTAGATAAGGTGGGCACAGGGGTCATGCAGTGTCATATTCCCAGCACTCCCCTTATCCTGCTTTGGTCTTGGAAAACACTCAGTCATTCTGGCTCCT
Source organism: Corvus brachyrhynchos (assembly GCF_000691975.1). Taxonomy (NCBI): domain Eukaryota; kingdom Metazoa; phylum Chordata; class Aves; order Passeriformes; family Corvidae; genus Corvus; species Corvus brachyrhynchos. The sequence continues at coordinate 1,691,488 of NW_008236441.1, read as the reverse complement.
CACCTTGGGATGCTCTTGAAACGCACCTGGAACCACTGGGTTTTGTCCAGCAGTTTAAGTCAACCTGACACAGTGCTGCCATAATTTCCCCATCCCCCTTTTCCTCACCTGCTCTCATCCAACCACAGCACCTGGCCCAGGAGCTCCCATGCACTGGGAAATGGGAAACACCATTTTGGTGGCCCCCACCACTAGGGAGTTCCCTGTGCACCTGAGATAACATGTTCTCTCCCTGTCATGCAGGTCAGGGAGCAGCAAATCCCAAACTACAGAATCCATGTGCTGACATGGAGTCTGAGAGGCTGAAGGTGCAGCCACCATGGCAAACCTGGCACCAGGAATAGCACTGTCCCCCTTACTCCGAGCCCCCACGCCTGGTAGCTAGCCAGGCCACTCGCCACCAGTGTCATCTTGGCAAAAACACCAAATGAGTCGGTTTGAATAAAAAACTCAAACTGCTTCTGAGGAAAGACCAGAGGAATGGTGGCTGGCATTGCCCTGGGAAGCTCCAGCCACAACCAGAAGATGGTGGAGGTGATGCCAGATGTGGGAGGGGACACTAACAAAGATGCAGGGGAACCTGTGTGAAAGGGTTAAGCCAGGGGGTCACAGCTGCTTGGGGCCTTTTGTGTGTGTTGATTTATAACTTCTTAGTGCTTCAGTTGTGAAATGGGGTCCAAAATGACTCTGCCCATGCAACAGCACAGAACAGAGCCCATCTCGTTCAGGACATGGATGACAAATGACACTTAACAGCATCCCATAACTTCTTATATATCACAACTTCATTGCCAGCTGTCATACTGCAGAGCCACTCTCAGGCTCCTCCCCTGAAGTATGGGGAAGGAAATAGTTATTTCAAGCTCCTGATCCCATTTACTGGTGGCCTTTCTATTTGTGTAGGGTAAATACACCTAGGCTTAGGCAAATAATGAAAAAATAATAATGACCTAATTAATTCTCTGATTGATTTGATAAATGCTCTCCAAACAGAGAGGAAAATGGAATCATAAATAATGTACTCTTCCGCTGATGGAAACAGTTTTGAATAAACTTGCACTGGCTCAGTGTTTGCTGAGACAGCTTCAGCCCATCCACAGGTACCGCGCCTGCCAGGAACTGCCAGCCTGAGTTCTGATGTGCTGTTGCCCCATCTGCTGCAATGCCTGATGTTTTAGGAGCAAGGTGGAGGGTGCATAAAGCAGCTGAGGCAAAGAGATATCCTGGTGCAGAGACATGAGGCAGTCACTCCTTTTACCCACCACCTTCCCTGAGTACGGCATGTGCATGTTAAACTGCACCGAGTCTGTGTTTACAGGTGGGCAGAGAAAGGCTTCACGTGCTTTGGCCTTGTCTAAAACCCAAAGTCCCATCCGACTCAAGCTCAAACACAACAGGGAGCTGCTGTGCCTAGGCAGGAGCTGGTACCCCCACACAGCACCTCTTACCCAACAGTCTCCCCAATACCCAAAGCCTTCTCCAGGCTCCGCAGCAGATCCATCCTTCTTCACTTGGCACGTGTCTGAGGCAGCCGAGCTCACAGGAAAGGCTTCAGCTGAACTTTGTGTTTGTTTCTGGCTGCCCTCCCTGCCTGCAGAGCTAACACAGACGGCTCTCACAGTGCACATCTGTGAGGTGCATAGAGAGCAGGCTGGGCCAAGTGTCAGCAAATAAATTATTTATCATATTATTGAGCGGGTTTAGCTGATCAATATGAAGAAACCCCCAAATGCACTGAAATGCTTAGCAAGGCAAAATCCTTGCATCCACCAGATCAGCACACCAGTCTTTGCAAGGACTGGATTTGTCTCTGGATTCTTCTGGAGAAGGACTCCCAAACTTTTGTTTGTAGTCAAACCCTAACCCCACTGCCCAGGCATTACCAGCCCGTGGGCCACAAGACAAGCACTTCGAAGACTTACCAGAAGTATCTTCTTCCTGCTTTATAAGCTCAAATCAGGTTTCACAGATGACTCTTGATGAAAAATGCCTTAGTGGACTATAAATTCTGCCATCTCTTCTATGCCTGCTCCAGGCTCCCATTAAAAATGGCAAAGACAACTAGTTGTACATAAATAAATTATACTTCTATGGATAAAGCCAGTCAATGTGGGAGATCAGATCCAGCTCAATTACTGCCTCCATGACAGTAATGGGAAAAATACTCTACCATGACCTATTGTAAATCCAAGAGAAAAGGCTCTGGCAGGGACTGAGCAGCTCCTGTGCTAATTGTGCATAATTAAAGAATGTAACTGCACCCTTTACAATAATTTCAATGAAGTTCAATTATACACACATTTATGAATTTTATTACAACTTCTGTGATCTTCATTTTGTTTCATTTATTACATTTCTTATGGAGGCAAGAGCTCGTTTCACTACAACAAAATCTGACCTGCATTTTTATGAATAACTTGTTTCCATCAAATTTTAACCCAGCAAAGACAAGGCAGCTTTGATAAAATGCCATGACCGAAGTAAACTGCATATTAATCTTGAGTGTGGCAAATAGCTCCACCTGGGAAGGGGAAGGAAAAACACTTGAAAAATCAAGGTGCTTATTGCTCTGTAGTTTATTAGAATGTATTATTTAAAACAAATTAAGCACTTGGAGAAGAACAAAAAAAAAATTTCTCTTGCTGCAAGAAAAACGCTTTGCAGGACTTTGGTTTGATGAGTAAAATAAAAAAAATTCTCACATGGGGCAACCCCAATTGACTTTTCTAATTCTTTCCCAGTTCAGCTGAAGCATCAAATATTTCTACAGCTCTGGCTTTTATAGAATTTTGCTTCTCTTGGTCACAAATCCTCCTTTGCCACCACCCTCTCCCAGGTGCTGTAATCTACTATTAGGTCTCTCATAAAACATCACCCATTACCTTTTTTTTCCCTATTGCAAAAGCTTTATCATCAACAGCAGGACAATACTCAGGAAACATCCTTTCAATGCCACAATAAGAGCACCCACACCCCAAGCTCCACTCCAGCTGACCAAGATGAAATCCCACCACTGAGATGCCAAGAGTGCTCGTGCTCATCTCTCCAGCATGTTTTTCCCCAAAGGTTCTGGGCTGTGCATCACCTCAGTTTGGCCTCAGTGACAACTTTCAGTTAACAGCTTTGACAAGCAACAGTCCCCCAAGGCTCTGGCGTGTGCATAAAGAGTGCATTTTTAAAGCTAAAATGGAATAATCCATTTAACTTGTACCAGGGGAATGGGATTCCCCACTCACTGCAATACCTGGCTGCTGTAGAGTGCCTGTTTCAGCTGTCTGGCTGCACTTTGACATTGCTCCAGTGGGAAAGTTTTAGAGGTCTCCTGAGGAAGACTTTGAAAATAAAAAAATAACAAGGTGAAAACCCTGAATGAAAACATGAGGAATTGATTTAGAAATCTTAGAGGCAAAGATGATTATGTACCACCTTACATTTCGAGGATGAAACTCTGCCAGGCACTGAGAAGAGAAGGAGCAGAGGTCTTATGATGAAACAACCATGTGCTAAAGGTGAATGGGTGGCTGGGGTGAAAGACAGAACAAGATGAAGACACCTGGACTCCGACATAGACAGGAGCAAAGCTGCCTGTTAAGCAGAGTCAGATGTGAGGTTTTCTGGGATCCCTGGGAGAAATGTCTGCTTGGCCATCACCACATGCAAACCAGCAAATTCTCTTTGACAGAGGGCAAATGGGTTTCACACTGACAGCCCCAATATAAGGGATTGTGGTTTGCCCCCTCCTCGCACTTAGGGAAGCAGCACGTACGTCCTACCTGTCCTCCTGTTCCTCCTACCTGCCTTGTTGCACAGCCTGCCTGGTTTATTGCCTCTCTTTGAAGAAGACAAACCTCTGGGGAGGCATATCAGGAACAAATGGCAATCAGTCTTCATAAAAAATAACAACAATAAAGGGAAAAAAAGCGTGGCTGCCCACAACACCTGGCAGCTTTGCCTCCTACGGTTACTTCCATTGGCCGCTCTTCCACGCACTCGCCTGATCGTGCAAAGCAAGCCAGAAAAATGAGGAGACACAGAAAAGGAGGAAGGAGAACCTCAGAAGCAGTAATAGGCTATGAATCTCAAATTTGAACAACAGCCTTTTTTTTTCTCCTGGTAATATTGTTCCAAGCAGCATGGGCTTGTAAAAGTCTAATCACTTCCCATCTGGCTCATCAATCACACGAGGGAACCGGTCCCTCGCACAACAGAGTGAGTCTCAAATTGGCTCCCACCAATAATAAAAGATAGTGGAGAAGGACAATCCCTTCAGAGGATTGTTTAATAAATCACGGTTAGACAGGGAACACAAGAGAAATGGAAAAGATCTCTTGGAAAACCAGGGCCATTCAGTCCCACACAGCTTACATTATTGATACCCACTTGCTTCGACCAATACTCCTTAGTGAATTTCCATATTTTGATTCTTGTTATTCAACATCATCCAAAATTAAACATGAAACTTTAAATATTTAAAACCAGGCCAAGGTAGTAATTGGAGCTGATGGAAATTGCACGCTGGCACTATTCCTGCTTCTGTGTGTGCTTGCCTTGCTGTAAAAATGCCAGAGACACACTGTTGCTGCTCTACTTTCAGCAGTTGCTGACATTTTACTGTAATTTATTCTCATTTTATCCTCTTCTTCTTAAAAATAACAACAACAGTACTGTCCTAATAATAAACCAACAGCTCTGACGTCCAAAAGACCTTTTGGCAGAGGACTCTTTCTGCCAGTAAAGGGTGCCCAAGCTCAGCACAAACACGGATGTCTTGCGGAGCATATGCCGCCTTTTAGTCATATGCTTTCCTTTCAGTAGCCCTTCCTTTCCAATGCAGGGGCACAACTGTCAGCCACCAGCAAGATCCCATTCCAGCCTGTATGTGGTGCATTTTTTAATGGCCTCCTCCTCCACTTTTATCTGTCAGAAGCATTAAAGACTCCCACAAGCCATAAAGTGTTTCTGACATTCATGGCTTTTAGATCCTGGGTTTCAAAGAACCGCTGAAGGTTATGTTGATTAAGCCCGAAGACGTATTTCTAGAAAGCTGTAGCTTAAATAAAAAAGGTGTTTTGCTGTCACAGCCATCAGCCAAAACTGTTACTGAACCAGAGCATATGGGAGACGAAAGCCGTCGGAGAAACGTGTGATGTTCCAGGCTGCTAAGATTTGTCCTCCCCAGCAGAGATCAGAGGCAGTGGGAAAGCAGAGGAGGCATTTAGCTCAATTAAAAAATAAGCAAATAAAAACAAAGCCTTGTATTGAGCGAGATGATGGCCGATTACCTGCCAGTTAAGTGAGGGCTAAGAAAAATCATTGCCTCTTAAAAGTGCTATCAGACAAGAGGCCTTTTTGTTTTGTGAGAACCCCAGAGGGGCACTCCGAGATGCCTCTGGAGGATGGAGCTGGAGATGTTTATTTAAGGAAACAAGAGAAACCTTTACTGGGAGCTTTCCTGAAGCCAAGATGAAGGCTGGCTCCTTTTGCTTCTGAGAAGTCCCTGCTAACCACACACAATGGGATTCATCCTTCTGGCAAATTAACATCCAGTGGATGCTGTCTGCAGCAGATCTGATGTATGTTTGCATTCACTGTGAATTCATGCCAAGATGGAGCATTAAAATTTCGTGAGAGAAGAAGAAAAATTGAAAATCGCTTAAGGGGCTGTTGGGTTTAGGCTTCTTAGAGTTGCAGGGATAGTTCAGTCAACAGACATTGTAAAATCACCAGTTGCTTCGTCTAGCAAAATTTCAGCCCTTATTAGATGTAAAAAGATAGGTAATTTCCTTCCAGAAGGAACAACCCACCACTTTAGGTACAGCAAGGGCTTTAACCAACAACTGAAACTTTAAAAGAAAAACTATGATGAGGCCTCACAATCTGAAGGCCCTTTTGGAGAAAGGTGACCTTTTACGGGAGGAGCTGAGGTGCAGAAACACAACCAAAATGATTTCTTTTTAAACTGAAATCTCAGGGAGTAGGAGAACGCTATTCAAAGTCATTTAAATAAATAGGATTTTTATAACTCCTGGCTGCAGGCTTAGCTGGCTCCAACGTGTTTGTGCACATGTGTGCAGATTACCTTATTCGAAATGTTTTCCTTTCAGAGCTGGTATTTTCAAATTCATCTTGTTAGATCGAGCTAAGGACACCAGCCCTGGGAATACTGAGTGCTGTGAGGTCTCTTGGGAACAGCTGCTCCACACCTCCCAACACAGGACGTGTAAAATTCTGTTTACAGTGCTCCCCTCTCCCACCACTCTGCCTACAGAGAGGCAGAAAGCTTCCAAATGCCACCTGAAAAATCCTCTTTTTCAGAAAACAGAGATACGGGTGGGTAGTTTACTCGCCCCCAGTGGCACAGAAGCGCACTGGGGAACTTTCCAGTGATCACTGCTGTGTGACACCTGCACCCCTGCGATCCACCAGGGGAAAAGCACACTAATTAATTACCCCTTCTATTAAATAAATACTACACATTTTGGTCAAACACCAGGCTCACAAAGCCAAAGCAAAAGCAGTATTTTAACATTTTACCAGCATTTGCTTGGTGAATACTTGCAGCCAGCTCTGTTTAGCCACCAGCACAAGCTGAATTGATCCCAAAGCAGAGGATGGCAAGGCTGCTGTGAAAGATGCCAACATGTCCATGTTGGTATAGATTCACATGTGCTGGACCTACTCTGCCCACGGAAATGCTGGCTTGCCTAATAGGAATACCTCTAGCTATGTCATTATTTCATGATTTTGGGACTTCGCTGTTTCATTAGCATAGTCCAGGCATGTGCTGGCTGAGCACGCTCCATATTGATTTGCAAGGTGAGAGGTCTTCATTGCAAATGAAGCAGAAGTTCTCAATTTCACGAGAATTTTTTGCTTAAAAGGCCAATAACATGAAGTAAAAGACCATGTTAAAATACTTGCTTTGCAAGGACTGATCTCCTCTCACACAATATGCAGTGCTTCCCAACAGGCTCTAAGCAGATGTATTTGATTTTACATTTGATCACTTTGAGTGATTAAGGTGTCCCCCAACCAGAGACACTTACAGGCAATGCAAGAAATAAATGCCCTTTTAAGCACAGTTTATTCCTATGTATGCATTGTTTTGCTAAAATAATTCACTGCCTCCTAATGAAATGAGCACGACTGGCTCCAGGAATAAATGAATACTTACTCCCTGGTGATGGGTATTTATGTGCAGGGACAGAGGGTCTGTAATACAAGATCTATCCTTAACGCCTGAACCCATTTTATCTTTGTTTCACATGATACAAGTGAACTGAGTGTTGTTTTGGGACATAATTGACCTATAGCTGAAACAAATCAGCTCTGCAGCTCAGTGAGGAGACGAAAGAGTGGATAATCTGTAGTCTAAAACCAGCTGTTCTGCTGAGATCAAATTATTACTTTGGCACTGAAAAGATGAGCTGACAAGGGAGCGTGTTCCAGCACCTGCCATCATTACTGGGCACCGCTGCCGTGACCTCTGGCCACACTGCTGCTGGGCACCAGAGCTAATTAACAGCACAGGGGGGTCAGCTCCCACTTCCGAAACTGATGGACCTCACCTGGCCTTAATTCCGAATGTCACCATTTTTCAGGAAAGAAAACAGGCAGAGGAGGCGGGCAAGGAGGAGGCCCGGCACCAGTTGGAGAGCTGGGACTGCACCAGCACCAGCAAAACGCTGTAGGTTGAAGCTGAGCAGCTGTCTCCACTCTCTATGGTAGTTGCAACACAGCATAAAGATCTGCAAAGATTTTCACCTTATTTCTCTCTGTTTGCATATCACTGACAATTACTTGGAACTGAAGTTCACTGCATCCCTTCCTGCAGTGCCCTTCCACAGCGATCCAGGCAAGGGCTGTTCTTAATACATTTCCCTGTTTTAGGCAAGGTATCATGTGCTCATGAGAACACCACACGAATGGGACAGAAATGCAGGGGGCACACAAGTTTGCAGTTGCCTTTTCTTTTTCCTTCATCACCTTCCATGCTTCCCTGATACTCAGAATGGATTTTGCTTTCTTAGGCCTTCACTCTGCATCATAGTTTTAAGAGTGAACTGTCCTTATTATTCCCAGGGTATGTATTATGCCAGGAGGTTTGTTTTGGTTTACAGAACTTAAGCGAACCCTGTTGCACGTCTCAAGCTCCCCTGTCTGGAGGCAGCAATATACAGACACTGCCACCATGACCATCGTTATCCTGAATTAGACACCAATTTGTAATACTGTACAGTTGTTTTGCTGGCACTTTAGGATCTGAGTCAATCCCAAAACACCAGAAATCAGAATAAGTGGTAACATCAGGGTCTTGGCACCATTCAAGATCTTGGACTGCTTGGCTACGAATCTCTCTTTCACCATATTCAAACTGAACAGCATTTACTTTGAGGGTTTCAGCTCCATGTTATGCTCATTAAGGTTGTTTTCTCAAAGCATGAGCATAAACTCTCTCACAAAATGTATTTTTGGTATAACCACTCTCCAGTGAGCAACATTAAGCTATCAGTATTATTTTTCCTGCACAAAACAGTGCAGGTTTGTCAAAATCAGCATGATATTTCTGCCTTGCCTTTTGACATTTTCAGGTTTATTATGTTCAGACGTTACCTCAAAGCACTTCATTCTTTCCCTCTGGAAGGACTAATGACCACCAAAGGGGGAAAAGAAACACTGCATGCTATTCAGTATAACATGCAGACTCTATTACCCTTTGAGTTAACTTCAAACATGAGTACCAGTGGATGAGACCAGTTGTGCTTACCCTGTGGAAGTACTGCCTTCAATAGAACTAAACCCTCGACTTCTTAACCAAACCTTTCCCGTTCCACCTTTCCATGATGATGTATGACCCTGGGCACATCTCCCCTGAGAAGTCAGTGGTACCTGGTTTCATACCCTGCAGGGTACAGCACTCAGAACCAGCTCACGTGTAGTTAACAGAGATATTACTGCT
>NW_008236441.1:1680582-1682458 GCF_000691975.1 Corvus brachyrhynchos | reverse complement strand
GGCTGCATGTTGGGGTGGGTAAATCCATCCTCAATCCCCCAGTCCCACAAAGACACATCCTCTATCACACTCTGGGCAGCTCCAGTCCCTCAGCTCCTCCGACCAGCCCCACACAATGAAGCAGCTCTCACCAGCACACATCCATGAAAACGCTCCCTTGACATGCTATTTTTGAGGAGGATGCTCAGGAAGGCCAACTCCTCCCTCTGCCCCAGCCTTCCTGGGCACCCACACAGGGTCTGCATGACTGTGGGGCTGTAATTTGTGATTAGTGGCCAGATTTGGGGTGGGAGCATTGTTGCTGAATTCTGCAATCTGCACAATTCTGCTGACATTTCTGAACTATAAAAGCCCTACGGCTGGCATCTACAGAGGAAACCTTTAAAATTGATCCAGTTTAGCACAAAAACTGTTGGCTAAGCTTCAATCCGTCCCTCTGCTCCTCCACCCCTTGACACAGCTTACAGCAAAAGACTTTGCTTTTCTTTGCATATGGATTTTAACAGTAATTCAAGCCCATTGATCCAGGACTCTGAGTCAGTGTATTACAACGCAAGATTACTCAGCTCTCTCGCAGTTGGTTTGTCTAATTTCATTTTATTCCATAATAAAACGGGATCGGAGGGAGGGAGGGTTAGAGGAAAAATTGGCAACGTGTTGCCTAAATGCTCAGGAAAACAGAAAAATGTTACTCAAGGGAAAGTGTTACACACTTCCACTTGGCACAGGCTGCTATACCTCAATTACATTTGTAGCTATATCCCTCTCCATACCTCATCTGTGCTCCCCACTTCCATCTCTGTTCCACTGAAGGATTTGAGAGGGTGGGTGGGCAAAGAGGAGAATAAATAAGCCTTAATGACATCTGAGCAAAGCTTGTCAGTGAACAGCGTGAAATGGTGGAGTTTATACCATCTCCTAGCTAGGGTTAAGACTTCAAATCTCATTACACTCACCATTTACACCACATAACCTTTCTTTCTATGCTTGAGAGTAAACTGCTCATTTGCTTTACAAGCTAACAAACCCATTTATAATTTAGAAGTGTTTGCAACCACAGTTGTTTTGGGGTTTTTTTCCACTGGCTGGTTTAACTTTACTCTGCTGTTTGTTTTTCTTAAGCTTCAGTAGAAAGCCAGCATTTCCAATCACACTGGTAGGGGAGAGGTTTACATTTAAAGAGTAAGATCATTAACAATGTTAGGTGTTTGAAAGAAAGGGTATAATTGGTTTCACTGGCCTAGAGGGAAGATCAGATTTGAAGAGAAACAACACCTAATTAAGAAGGTTTGCACTGTTTTGCTTTTAATAATGTCCTCCCCTCAACTACCAGCATTTTTATAGCGCTCATCCCAGCAGCTTCTGCAGTCTGGCTTAGCCACATGTATTTTGCAGACACCCAGGCATCAGACCCCTTCATGGATGGACAGAAGGAAGACTCTAATGAGGCACTAAACAATCGGAAAATAAATAAATTGATCGTCTGTACTTAATTTTTAAAAAGTAACAATCCTAGACAGGGCCGTTAAGTCCAACCAGTTATTTTTGTTCATGTTAAATATTTGACTCCTGGTCTGTATTTCCATCCTCCACACATGACTCCAGCTGAACTGCTGCCAGCCTGCACCGATCCAGCAGGTACCTCTGCAAAACTGGGAAACACTCCACCTGGAGCAGTGATCCTTATGTCCTGAGCATATTTTTGGTCCTGGAGCCTCTTGTACCTCATAATTTCCCAGCAAGGTGGGGGGAGTACTGTGGAATGGCACACTGTCACAAGCAGGAGCACTCCCACGCCGTGCATCCCACACCCACCTGGGCACCCCTGCTGGGCCCAAAGGCTGCCAGAGGGGCCTGCGAGGTTTAGTCGGCCCAC
>NW_008236441.1:1668730-1680489 GCF_000691975.1 Corvus brachyrhynchos | reverse complement strand
CTCCTCACATCACAGGGAGGAGTGGTCCACACCCTGGGCATGGGGGAGCCACTCCACATCATCTCCCCAGTGCTCTGCTCTGCCTAACCAAGGGCAGCTGCACTGCAACCACAAAAACAGGATAGCGAGTGAAGAGGATATTGTTGATCTCGAGCATGTGTGTGGGTCTGGGATACTCTGAATAATTTAAGTCAGGCTTCTTTTATCTCTCTCCTGCTCCAGAGTGGCTACCACTGCCTTGCACATGAATCAGACATGCTTCCCAAGCAGCTGGAGATGAAGCGCCTGCTATACAATAGGAGCTGAATGGGAAATGCTAAAAGACAATTTAAAGAGACTCCTTAATCAACCTGGACTTCAAATCTTGACCTCTCCTCTCCACACATGATACAGCTGAAGGATGCCCCCCCTTATCAAAGGAGACACAGGGAAAGAAAGGCTGTGGGAGAGCTGGGGAAGCTCTTGGCCACTGCCAACCCAGAGAAGGGGCAAAACACGCCCCATGTTGGGATCCATCCCCAAGTCCCCCCAGGAGCTCTGCCAGGGGAGCCTCTCTGAACCCCCTCTTCATGGGGGAATGCATAACAAAGGGCAGACTGATACTGCCTACTTGTCACTCCATGAGAATGATGGCATGAGTTTTATACAGCACATCAGTCATGGGGACATGGACAGGGAGATGTGGCTGCTACTGCCCCAGTGGCTTTGGCAGCACTCACAAGGGCAGCCTTGCAGTAGGTGGGATGTGAGGAACAGCCCAGGGCCATCCCCAGCAGACTCAGGCTCTTCTGGAAATCTGCAGCCATCCTCCACTGCAACCTCCCCCAGAAAAATGCTTCCCGGGGACCCTCAGAGCACTCAGCAGGTACAGACACAAATCTTCACTCCACAGTCCATAGCTGCACCAAAACAGAAGCCTGCATTTCCACAGCACCCAGCTCTCCATTTCCACAGCACCTACTCTCCTCCTAAACACAACTGGTTATTTCAAATGCACCTTTCATACCAAGCCACCCAAAATAATTGCTAAATAATATATGCTAATGACCAGATATTTGCTTACAGCTTGGCAAACTCAGCTTGAGGATTAATTGTATATTGACCCAGCCTTTTGGGGAGAAGGAAGGGGAGGTGTGAGCAGGGTCCCTGAGCTGCCAAGTTGCATCCAGCAGCAGCAGCCAGAGGCTCAGACCAGATGCTTCATCACAAAATGAGAAGCACCATGTCCTGTATCTACAAAAAATGGGTTGAAACCATGACAGGCAGTGCTAAAAAGAGGATTTTGAGCATTCAAGGGAGACACAGGGGCTGCTAAGGGCAGCCTGCAGAGCTACAGGGACATACCTGAATTACAGACACCTATAATGGACACTGGGACAGCACAGGAAAGCAGGTGATCTGTCAGTGTAACACAAGGGGGATAAGCAACAGAAGCACAAAAATAATGTGCTCTGAACACCTCTGAAGACATTTAGGTCAGAAAGTGCTGGATGCCTTTTCCCTACCAGCTGGGGGGCTCTGGGAGTGGTGGGGTTGGGATGGAGCTGGGTGACTCTGTGTTAGGGACTATGTGGAGTGTGGTATCAACATAAAGGGATGAGGGCCATGGGAACACCAGTTACCACAACAGTGCCTGGTATTTAGCTACTCACTATGCCTGCAGCATTTCAATACCTGCTTCCAAACACAGGACAGGCCTTGAAGACCATGCAAATCTGTGGCATTCCTCTCCTTGGCAATCCAAGCTTCCTAGCCATTTTGGGAGGAGTTTAAACTGTTGTGATTATTTTAAGCTGCTATTTCTACACAAGCAATGGGAAATGGCAGAGGAAGCCATTCTCCTGGAGCAGAGCTGTATCACATATGCTTTCTGCAATAAGCCTTTGCTCCCACTCCACCCTCGGAATCTGGGATGCAGCTCACTTTAAACTTAGCTCAGGTTCACCCAGCACAGCCGGTGTGAAACATTTTGTCTATGCCAGAAGCGTGGTCTGGCATGCAACTGGTCTCTTGTAACCCACCCAGCACAGCACTTGTGTTTCCACAGCAAGTTGGAGGTGTCCTCTTTCCACCTGGATTTGTGTGGCATGCACAGCTCTGACCATCACACCGCTGCTGTTTATGTTTTGTTTTCTAACAGGTAAGATCCTGGGAGGGCAATTACGAACACATACATACATGTACTCAATTTCCATGTCTGTAGTTACCTGGAGGCCACTTTGCCTCTTGCCAGCCAAGGACAAAACACACACTGGCAAGCGATGCAACTCACTGCATGACAAATGCTACAGGGTAGCCTTGCCCAGCAAACTCCTCCCAAAAATCCCCGTTCTGGGGTAGGGCCACACTGCAATGCTTTCCTAGCACTTCTGGGGAAAATCCGCCTCCACAGAGACACAGCTACCCCCACAGCCTGTCCTTCTGGGAACTCCTGACAGGCACAGTACTCCACCGCCCTTTCCACTGAGCAGGGACCCTACTGAAGCCTGTCAGCTGGGCAGTCAGATACCATTTTGCTGCAGAAGGGATGCAGAGCTGTGCTGCCAGGCCTTCAGGAGCCACACACATCATCACACTGCTCTGCCAAGCAATGCCCTCCCGTCTCTGCACACCCCTCCCCAACACGTCTGTTCAGATGCAGACTCTCTCTGTGCCAACGTCTCCTCTCAGCTCTGCCACCAGAGTTTTCAAAAGGGTCTGCTTAGCCCTGTTTTGCTGCAAAAGACCAAAAAGCATTAAAAAAACCCCCACTTTGGTTTATTTTAACTAGAAGCAGTTCCAAATGCCATGGGGCCAGGCAGCATGCTTTGCAACCCAACTCTTCCCCTGCCTCTCTGGCAGTCCTCACCCCTCAGAAGGGGTCTGTTTCACCAAAACTTCCTCCAAAGATTAAACACAACCAATAACAAAGAATATAAAGCCCAAATGGCCAAATCCCATCTGCCACAGAGTCTAAATGTGACTGCAAGGAACAGGCTAAGGTGGGGCTGGCAGGGGTTCTCACCAAGCACAGGGCCGTGTGTGCTGACAGAGGGGAGATGGGGCCCTACATCTCTGCAATAACTGTAAAACTGCCCCCATGAAACATACCCCCTGTTAAATGTCAGCCAGCTGCCTTGCAAGTGTGGCTGGAGGTGCTACACAAGCACTGCTGAGGTAAATGAAAAAAGAACCCATAAAGCAGTGGTAGATAATTTTTGAAGACTGTTGATTGTGGTTAAAAATGAGTTTCATAATCACATGGGAGAGTTATGGCAGAGAATAGCACAGAACTTTGATCATGTCTTTAAAAATAAATAATCTGAATTGGTTAAATAAAATCCAGGCACGAGAAGACAATTTACTGACTATGAATTGCTAAAAGCCATGGGATTAGTCAAAGATAAGTCTCATTTACCAAACGTGTTTAACAGAACTAAAGTACTTGCAGAAGATTGTTTTGTGATACACTAATTGTGTATTTTATTTTGAAAATTGAATATGGAGATGTTATTAAGAAATAAGAACAGCCCACAATAGGAACTGTCAGCTCTGCCAAGTGCAACTAAAATAGGTTCCCCCTTCTGTTCTTCAAACAGTTGTTTGCAATATGAACCAATCTGAGCTTTACTCAAGGGGGTTTTTTTCTGAAGTCCAAAGCAGGGAAGTAAATCTCAGCTCTCGCCTGGACGAGACTCAAGACATGCACCAGCTCAACCAGCTTATCTGGTTTCACGGAGCAAATCCCAGTGCAAAAGCCTGGCCTGTGCAATTAGGTGAAGCATTCTGGTGGGTTGGGAAGCAGTGGGAGGTGGGGCCCAACTCCTTACCATTGTCACTGCTGACTTGCTGGGTGAGCCTGGACACACGACAGGGACAAGGGAGCTCTGAGGGACTGTTTTCCACTCAATTATTTGTCCTGCTCAGTTCAATCATGCTCTTGGCAGCACCTATGCCAGTGGAGAGCCTGCCTTGGCTGCAACAGGGAGGTAGGACTGCAGCAGCCATGGGCTGCATTAACCTCAGCTTCATTTCATTGCCAAAGCTGGCAAAGGTAGGACTTCAAAAACTGAATAACCCCTTGTACATTTTCTGTGAGTAGGCTGAGCCTCAGAAGAAGGACAAAGCAAGCCAGCTACCAGCCCAGAGATGTCACAAACATCTTTCCTTACCCAACACTCAGGCGCAGACACAATTTTTCCTGCTACTTAGTGCTCCTTTCCTCTGCCATGACTCCCCATTGTGGCCACAGCACAGGGAAGCAGCAAGCACCAAGCAGCAGGAACAGAGCTGGCGGAGCTGGAGGGCAGCACACACAGAGCACAAGTTCATACCGCAGTTGCTCACAGGAAAGCAATACCAAGACCACAACACAACCAGGAACCAAAATAAAATACATTTAAGTAACACAGAAGATTTGTACTCCTGCTCTGCACACATATAAGAACAGCAGGAAAAGAAACAACTGGCATGTGCAATCCCTTACAGAAATCAAGCTCCTCATGATCTGCAGGCCTGGAAGTTTAAGTGGCTGAGCACTTCATTCAGGTGACAGACAGCCCCTTTTAGTCTTCATCAGCAGATATCCAGAAAGCTAACTCACAGACATAAAGCAAATCTACTTAGGGAATAAATGTCTAAATAAATATGAGAGATGGGATGCTGATCTTTTAATGTTCCTCTGCAGGGTAAATAAAATTATGGGTTTTTTTCACTTCAATTCATTTATGCTATTTGTTTATTACTGCATGATGAAAAGGCTCAGCATGCCTACAGCTCACTGGGTCTTGCCTCTGTCCTGGAGCAAGAAGTTGCCCAGCTAAGCTGAGCACTACAGAGAGGGCAGGTGGGCACACAGAGCCATGGGACACAGATAACCCAGGGTTGCACCAGCATTTACCTGAAGTGGTTTTGGTGGAGGAAGAGGGCAATTACTGCAACAGAGACTAAAACACTGGAGCAGGCTGAAGGAGCGTGGTGTCGCACAGCAAGTTCACCGTATTCAAGTCTGAGAGAGACAAACAGCCTTTCTCTTAGTTATGTCCCATCTGCCACCTTCATTTGGCCATTAAAACCATTTTTAATATGATAAAATGGGTAATACTGCCTAACTAATGAACGTCGAATTATCGGCGTAAATGTGCCAACATTTATTTATTTATTTGCCTCACCGAGAACATGTTCTCTTCTGTTTGGTTTTCTACTTTAATGACTACAATTTATCATACTAACTAGGTCTTCCAGTTTGCTGAGTTTTGTTTCAAGTTCTGCTTTTTTGCTGAGACATCTGCAAGGGGGCAGATGTAGGTAAGAGAAGTAATAAAACTAATAAAAAAGCGATAGTAGCTGTCACCAAAAAAGCACAGGTGACCAAACCACTTCCATTTTCTGAACAGGGCCTTTCCTTCTTGTTCTCATTTGATGATTTTACTCTCTTCTTTCCACCAATATTTCACGCTGCTTATGGCAGCCCTCTGTGAGGAATGCTAATTCCTTAATGTCCAAGTAATTTGTTTTCCCTACCTCCTAGCAGGCAGCGTGAGAAGGAAGAAAAGCCGAAGCGGAAGGACTGTCTGTGATGAATTTGAGCCACGCACGATGGCCCAGTCAGGGGTTTCAGGAGGCATCTGAAACTGCAGAGATGCCCCAAGCAGAGCAGGGATCCTGCCCTCACAGGAGGAGGATCTGCCACCTGTCCAGCACGTCGGGGAACGCTGGTCCAGCTGCACCAAGGCTGTATCTATTTCAGAGCAAAAGCATATGTGTTTTTCCCACCTGTCACAACTGTGAAATGTACGGATAGCATTTACTTCCGAGGCATTCGTCACTCAAATTAACAGGCAATCTGTTAGTCTGAGTGCAATTAGCACCCCAAACTTTACTCCAGACATGTCTGGTAGCTGAATTTTGCTTGCAGATCTTTCAGCAGCCTGGTGTACACTTAGAGTAAATATATGCCAATGTATGGAGTGGCAAGGCTGTGGAATTCCCAACAAATTCAATGTGAAGCAAAGCTAAACACACTGCTGGAGAGCTGGCTTTGCCTTTGCTAGAAACTGTGGTGGAAAGTTCACAGTTTTACAGACTGGAATTGAGCACTCAGCTCACCCGAGACCCAGCAAACAGAATGAGTGAGAGTAACCCGACCAGCTGGGGCTGCCTCCCACCGCCTCTTCCGGCTGCCGGATTTAAACTCCACCGCTCCTGCCACGTGAACATGCCACTTACACACAGACAGGCATCCTGGAACATGACATCAGCATTTTTCAGAGGTACAGGCAAGCAACATGAGCAATGTAAACCCTTATGTGTGTCATGGAGAGTACAATCACAGCACAGACTGCAACCATGCTGCCAAGGGCTGCCTTTTCTACCCTGGCCCTCAGACCTACCTTCTGTATTACAGCCACATCATCTGCAGCATCCTCAGATGCCCACCTGGATCATGCCTTTAGGGGGATATTTCTTTAAACATAAAGAATGTGAAATGCCAAATAACGATGGGCTTAAGTTCTTTGAACTCGGTGTGCACCCTTCTATCTTGTCCTTGCCAGCATGGCAACAGGGAATCTGCAAACCACACTGAAACATTCCTTCACAAATCCAAAATTTGATGTAAAGAGGACTGAGGGAATGCACAACCCAGGCTCCCCAGAAGCAATACAGCCTTCATCTACCACAGACTTCCCCTGGATGCAGGAGATTCAGTTAGGCTCATAGCTCCAGTCTCATAGCTGAAGAAGGTTTTATGTTCATTCAGCAATCACTTTTTTCCTTTTTCTTAAATGCTCCACAAACATTGCCCAGAGTTCTTCCCTTAGTATATCAATCAGTCCATATCTAGCATTTTATTAAGATTAGCTTCTCCAGACCTCCAGTGCTTATCTGCATGATTCTCTGACCTTCCTAAACCCCACTTAACCTGCCCTGTACCTGCTGGCAACACAAAGTGGGAGACCTGCAAGGCGTCACCTTCCAGTGTCTCGGCTTTCTCCCCCACATCCTGGATAAATCTACATGACTCACACTCAGAGCACCTGTCACAGCAATGACATTGTGCTTGTTCTCTGCACATCCCTGACATTTTATCATCCTCTTGCATCACAGTGGAGCTGGTGGGAGAGATGCCTGGTCTTTTCCAGCCCAGCACCCATCGCTGCTCCCTCAAACACAGAAGCAGAGGGAAGGAGAACAGCAGCCTGCTTACCCTTAGGAAGGAGAGGTCTCTGTTGTGCTCGATGCTGGTGATCTCCAGGTTGCCCATCACTACCTCGCAGTTCTCATAGTACTTGCGCAGGGCCCGGTACTGCTGCTCCAGGTCAGAGAGGGAGCTCAGCTTGTTCTCGGTGCCGGCACACACTGCAAGAAACCACAGCACAGTCAGGCCAGTGTGGAAGAGAGGCACTGGAGCACAGAAGGAAATAGTCTGTACACAGTGATACAGGGAGTTGCTGCAAAAATCTGTAATGATTCACAGGACTGGGTCACACAAGTCACACTTGAATACCAGCAGTAGAGATAGGAAGGTAGAAATACAGCCCGTGATCATCTCAGCAATTTAAACACCTCTCACCAAATGGGCTGAAGTACTGGTATTTACCACCAAATGCAGAAAGGCTGAAAAGGCAAAAATGCAGGAAAAAGGCCAAGCAGGTTGCCCCCAGCACCTAAAGGGTCAAACCCACGCCTCAGTAAACCCCTACCAGTTCTGCCAGTGACAGAATCAGACACTGGGCAGAGGCACTCCCATCAAGGGCTGAAGGACAAGGCTGGAGAGGCCTGTGTATCCAAGCTGACCTGGGCAATTCAACATTTGCACTATTCTGAACAGTATTTTGGACAAGTCAAGAGAAACCTGAGCAGAAGACTTATACCCAACATTGTTTTCCCCATCACTTTCCTCAAGACCCCAGCTCTTCCCAGTTGCTTTATGCAATTAAATAGGAGAAAAACAACAGCAAAAACCACACTGTCTTTCCACAAGTCCCCAGGCTGAATGCACAGTGGAGATATGCCAGGAAACACCATCCTAATACAGGTTTCAAAGTACACCCTTTAATATTACACTGCTCTGTTCTACATTTTGAAGCCCAGTTCAAAGCCACCACAGAATCCCAGTCTATCAGCCTGCCGGGCATCATGCAATGACCAAAAAAAAAAAAGAGAAAAACAAACACAGAAGCAGCATTTTACACAATCAGCTTTTCACACATTGCTTAGCCTGCCAGGACAGCAATGCTGCTCAAATGGTCAAGTGTGGGGCTGGGCTGGTTTTGGTTTGTCTTTTTCAATGCACTTACTTTTCCTCTTAATCAACAGCTTGTGGGTTGTTCTTATCTGTGAGCAAATTAATCTGGGTATATCTAAACTTCTGAAATGGGCATTATATTATGCAAAACAGGAGCCTGACAAGAATGGCATTTCTGGAGTCATTCCTACTTCTGGGTCAGATCAATACAATGACTGGAGGCATAATCAGTAAAACTGGCTAAAACTTACTCTTTTGAATGATGCAGGTTCTTTTTATAAATACCAAAAGTAATTAGGTTTCAGAGTACTACAATTATTGACTGTTTACTTACGATACCCCCCCCCCTTTTTTTTTTCTCAATAGAAATGGGAACAATTCCCATCTCTGTTCCCTCTGTGGTCTCTCTATTTGCTCTTGTGCCAGGGCATTCGAGCTTTCAGCAGCCTCTTGGCAAAGGGCTTCAGGAGGCAGCCAGGAGCCTATGACCTGCTCAAAGTTTTCTCCCAAGGAAACTCCCTCTGCCCCAGAAATGGCAGCAGAAATCTGTTCCTGCTGCACCATGACTCCCACAGGGAGGGCAGGCACGGGCTGGTTTCATTGCAAACCATTCATAGGGTGAAGGGCTGATCACATCATTTTTGGATTGTGTTTCCAGGGGCTTAAGAGCACGGACCAAAGCTGAACAGGCACTGCAAGGCCTGCTTCTCCACATACACACTGGGTCTACCACCCACCATAGGAAACGCTGGATTATTATTTCTTTCTATGACCTGGTAAAAGTAAAATTAAAAAACAAAAATTTCTTGCTACAGTAAAAAACTTGAAATATTTGATGTATGTTCATTATACTGTGTTGAAGAAAAGCAAAACTGCTTGGTTTGCTCAGGTTTTAAAATAGAAACTACTGCCTCATTTTGAGGCTTAACTTAAAAGCATGAACATTCCAATTTTTAAATTTTCCAGTAAAACCTTACCACTTAGAGTAAATCATACCTAAACAAGACTTTATTCACAATATTTTTAACAGCTATTTTGGGAGATTCCCAAGATGGAAAGACATGGTCATACTGGGACCTCACTGGTAGCTCTGGTGGACTGGGAACACGTGGAAGGATTAACCACTGCAACTAGGAGATGGCACATCTTTCTTTTTGAATTACAAAGCCCTGTCCTAGGTCATGTATAGAGTTTTACTCAGAAAAACCTCGAGCTCTGCCCCACAAATGTGCTAACCCTTCAAGGAGACACATGCCTGTGCCTGCCAGGACACCTAAAAATTCTTGCTTACCAATTACAAAATGGGTTTGTGTGTTTCTTCCTTAAATATAGCAGTATCTGTTACAAGACTGATCATATTTCCAGCCAGGTAAGTATTATTCTGTCTTATGGCTCCCAAGGACTAATAAATACCTTCCATTCCATTTTGCAATCCGTGCAAAGGACCAACACAAGTCAGAAAACAATTCCTGCAGCTCAGCTAATAAAGCTATGTACTGCAACACTGACATTCCACATTGCACGCCCATTAAACGTTTCCTGAAAGCTAATGCAGCCACTTGTTTGCTGTGAGGAGGCAGGAACACCTGGAGCCTGTTCTTGCAAGAGGATTCGGCAGGGGTGAAGCCAGCCCAGATGTTAGCCGGGGCTATGAGCTTCATTTGACTGAGATTAATTTTGTACAGTCGAACCACTCCAGTAACTACTCCCAGTTTTTGATATGGCTAGTAATCAATTCTTTTGGATAAAAAAAAAAACCCTTTAAAGCGAATTTAGAATAAATCGTGCTGATCCCTTAAATTTATCTCATAGCAATTCCAAGTGCTTAATGTCTGTCTTTAAAAGAGAAGTTTCCTCTGATCCTCTGTTACACAGAACATCTTCTTGTTGCAGCTCACACCTGGGCCTTTGCTGCCTGCCTGATCCGTGCCAAAAGATCAGTGCAACTCAGGTCCTGCCAGCCTGCTCTGCCACAAAATTTGGGAAACCAGGGAAAGTGACTGTCCAGCATTAATTCTCCCAACCCATTGCATGGCCTTGGTCTGGCTTTTGTAGCTCTGTGCTGACCAGAATGGTGATCTTCACTCAACAACAACAAAAAATTGGTCACGGATTGCCTCAAATCAAGTCACATACCAAAAGTGATTATCCTACATAACTGAGCAGCGCAGAAGTGCACATTTTGTTCCATCAGTACCCAACCAGCAGTGCAAGTTGATGCAGAAACAGAACTCAGAGCAGGAGAGAGCTATGACCTGCACAACAAGCTGAAGTCACAAAGCAAATGTGGGTATAATAATGGATCATTAATAATCCATTATTACAGTAAGTCATTAATCTCTCTGTCTCAGCTTTGCAATGTATACTTTTGATGCACCTAATCATTATACCACATTCAAAATACAAAAGAGGAAACTATGCCAGTATGTAAGAAAAGCAGGTTAGGTCCTTCATCACTTGCAGGAGGAAGGGCTGGGATGGTTTCTCCCATCCTTCGCAGAGAATCCCTTAAAACAGAGAGATGATATATTCTCTTGACAGGTTTCTTAAGGCAAATAACAACAAAAAGGGAAAAAAGGCCTTCCCTGCCATGAGAGAGAAATGCTGCTGCCATGGAGAAGCACAAAGGTGCTCCTGTTGGCCCACTGATGCCAGGGAGCCAAACCTGGGAGGAACACAGGCCAGAAAGCAGGCTGTGAATGGGTACTTAACAAGTTTTATGCCCTATTTTGAGCCATATGAGGCAATCCCCAGCTGCTCCAGGGCAGAAATAATTGTTTTGGGTCTGATTTGCCAAGGTAGTTAAAAAGCACTAAAGTAACTGTGTGTGAAGTGGGAGCTGAGCAGGAGTCACACAAGATTCCCAGTACTTCTGTCCCTGAGCTCAACACAGAACAGGAACATATCCCACTCACCTCCTGCTCCTCTCCTGGAACAGCAACAGGCATCTATGTGTTGTAGCAGCTCTTTAAAATTAAGTGCCAAAATAATATGTATTCACAGGGATGTTCCAGCTGTATACACGCATAAACACAAGCACAACAAAATGTATTTCCTTGTCACGCCATGCAAAACCACCATAATCTGTATTTCATGAACCTTCTTCAAAGCGTTGTATATTGTTAGATGTGTTGTTTTATACAGGCCCAGAAACAGATGAGCAGCAAAAAACCCAAGATTGTGTGCTTTAACTGTTCCTGCAGCAGAACCTCTGCTGATTAATAAAAAATAGTCATTCCCTGTCTCTAACACAAGGCAAAGAGTAGCAGCCTAAGATGTGCCTCCAGTCTGAAGCTGCTCTCGTTGTTGAGCATCTCTGGTCATGAACTCTCTGCCTTGCTCAGGGGAGGCCTTACAGGGGCATCTCCATGAGGGAAACCCTCCAGTGCTCTATCGATGCACACCCAGGAAAATCAGACTTCCCCTACATTTTGCCCACGTTTGTGGGGGAAGCTCCAGTCTGACCTGATTTACTGACATACCACGAACCCCTCAAACCCATCTCTCCACCTAAACGTGCTTGGCCATTCCT
>NW_008236441.1:1667116-1668706 GCF_000691975.1 Corvus brachyrhynchos | reverse complement strand
TGCTCTTTCCACATTCTGACATCAAACCTCACAGAGTGTTCATGTGCAGAGTCACCCACCACTAATGCTATCCCAAAGCTCAAGGACATGCCTCTTCCATCTGAGAAGTCCCAAACCAGAACTGACAGCAACAAGACAGTGGTCACTTCTCACCTACACCCCAGTCATGGGGGATTTTGGGTGGGTGCTGGAGCAGAGCACTGCTTGGCCATCATAAAAGTGGATTTCAGGCATTACTCACACATTCACACTTCACATTCAGTTGTTTACTTATTACCAGCTACCTAAAGTGACAGTTTCAGCTCCTAATGGCCCCAATTACAACAGTAATAATCGTCTGTATTGAAATAAATTTGTTTTTCATCAATATTCATGCACATGACTTGGAAATTAATTTCCCATTGACATTTTTTCATAAAATAGACAAATCATTCAAACACCCACTGAAAGGTGGAAAATAATGGAGACATTTAAAAATGTCCGTTAGATTCTGCTTTTTAGCCCATTATTTTGCTCTGCTCTGTTGATGATAAATCCATACATTAAATTAAGAAATCACACTTGCCTCCATCTAGTTCTCCTTCTAATACTAACGGATTTTACAATCCTCCCACCTCAACTTTTGGAAGGAGATAAACTTGTTTCATTTCTTATTCAACCCCTTTCCAGATCAGCCTACATCTGGAGTACGAAGAAGAGTGGAATCCATTATCTCCACTACGGTCACCCCCACCTGAAATCCCAGTGTCACATTCCTCTCCCAAAGCACACTCAAAGAAGCAGTGATGAGGCATCCTCCTCACTACCTCCAAGGGAGTTATCTCAAGCATCTGGATATATTTTCCTTTGAATCATAAAACATTTACTATTATTTCTTTGGAAAGGATGCAGGAGAGCAGTGCATTTGCCCTGCACCAGCCTCTGCCTGAAGGCAGCACAACCTCCCTTTGTCAATCAGTTTGTCAAGTGCGCCAAAAACACAAAGGAGGCTCAAATTCTTGGACTCGCTGGCTTCAGGAATGGCTTTATAGAAAGACAATCACACGTTCCTTCACCCCAGAAAAGATGAGCCCAAAACCAGTCATCATCCCTTTCTAACACATTCTGCTCCTGTACTTCCCACTTAATTAGCTGTGTTTTTACAGACAGCACCATTATCAGGGTTTCTTGAAAGGCAGCTAACAGAACTGTTTATT
Source organism: Corvus brachyrhynchos (assembly GCF_000691975.1). NCBI lineage: Eukaryota > Metazoa > Chordata > Aves > Passeriformes > Corvidae > Corvus > Corvus brachyrhynchos. The sequence continues at coordinate 1,667,510 of NW_008236441.1, read as the reverse complement.
AATAATTGCAAACACTCGTGGCAATTTGTTAAGACCCCCAGACGGGGGGAATACTCAAGCCCCTTAAGGAACAACTAATTACCAGCAACGCCACGGTAATCCCCATTCACTTCTTTCTGCTTCACGCTCCCAGCAACAGCCTGGGCACCCTGTCATGTAGGCACACAGGAAGGGGAAACACACTTTTAATCCTTTCATTATTATTTTACAGTTCTCCTTGAATGAGCTGCAAAAGCCCTGAATTTTCTTGCAATTAGGCACGTCCTAATGAAGCAAGGGCTGTCTGCACTTACAGTCTTGCAGATGTTTCCCCTGAGAAGGCAAAACACTCCTGAAGGTCACCAGCCGTTTTCCTGTAAACCCAGTGGTTTGGGAGAGTGCTTTAGAATTGGCA
>NW_008236441.1:1653783-1667100 GCF_000691975.1 Corvus brachyrhynchos | reverse complement strand
GAAATGAAGGAGAGCATAATTTTCTCTGTACTCCTAATTAAAAGCTCAGCTGGCACAAGTGTTTTCCTTCCGCAAGGTCTGCTCTACACTAGAAAATTATCATCCCATTTGAATCCAGTTGCATGCAATCAACCTGACTGCCATGAACCCCTGGACAGCCACATGGCCACAAGAAGAGCTCAGCACGGCCACCCAGCTGTTGCCCAGCCCATCAGGATGTCACTTGGATGAGGTGACACAGTACAGGCTGCTCCATGGCAGCACCACTACAGTTTTAATCCCTTTTACCTGCATGCAAAATTCCAAAGGGCCCAGAAACACAATCCTGGGAGTGGTATTATAGCGTCATAAAATAACTTGGGTTGGAAGGGACCTTAAAGATCCCCCTTAAAGTTCCACCTCCCATGACATGGGCAGGGACACCTTCCACTAAACCAGGTTGCTCCAACCCTCATCCAGCCTTGAACACTGCCAGGGATAGGGCAGCCACAGCTTCTCTGGGCCTTACTACCCTCACAGTGAAAAATTTCTTCCTAACTTTTTAGCTGTAATATTAGTTATTTTTATTTTCAAGTTAAGCTCTCCACACCTACTACATTAAGTCAAATTTTAAAAATTAACTATCATTTTCATGCAGACTTTCATTCACAATACTAGAAGAGCACTCAAACACTTCCCCCACAGCCTTTCTTCTCCATGGCATGGAGAAGTGGTCCCTGGGGTGGATAGTACCAGCGACCAAAAGCATTAATTTCCTGAAATTTGGTCACTAAAATCTCAAATATCATTTCATATGCCATTGTAAAAGCTTTCCAGCACTTCCAGAAAAGTTGCAAGGATGTGTGTTACCAGCATGGTCCCACTTCCAAGAGAGGCTGATCATATGCCACCTACACATGGAAGCTCATTCCCAATTTTATGAACAGAAACAGCTGGGCACAGTAGAGACTGACAGCAATTGCGACTCCATCAAGAAGGATTAGCTATGTGTGATAACACTTTCCCAAGCTGATGGAACCCTCTCCTTGTGCCAAACTCCAAAATCCCTTTGGTAGATGCTACACAGCATATTTCACTCATGTGCCTTCCTGTTCATACCAACCAAAAAACACCATCAAAATGTCAACCAGATTTAGACAGTGACATTTCAAGGGTATTTGCTTGTACTGACCATGTCAAGCCATCATCACCAGCTTGTTTTATGCCAGTATTTCCAGCATTGTTTCTCTTTTAGTTGTGTCACCTCTATATTACGGTACAGCAGCTGGAGAGGACAAAATAGGAATGATGTTGTGCAGGACCTGTATCACACAGCTACCACTAAAAAAGGGCAGAAATTAATACAAGAAGTTTTACCAATGGTTCTTCCCCCTCAAGCCTTGGTACCAAATTTTTTTCTCTGTGTACTTCTTCACTTTTTCTCCCTACTCTTCATGAACACACACACACACTCCTCCTTTCCTCATTTTGTTCTATTTGAGGGTAAATAGTCGCTTCTTAACTATAATGTAGGTACTGGACTTGACAAGCAATTAAAGCAAACAATTTCCACTCATCTAACTTTGCCAAATTAGTCATCTACCATCTGCTCTATCATCTGGCTCTCCTTGAGGCCTTGCTGTGAATCTGGAAGCACTCACTCTGACAAGGAGGCAACAGATAAGCCTCCAAGCTGGTGGGGAATCTGAGGGATGGAGGCGACATGGGGGTGACACGTGGCACCATGCTGCTGACCGCCACCCCCACCGGGATGGCTTTGAGGAGATGCTTGTGGCTCCAGTGGTCAAATTGGCAAATTACCAGCACGCATGTTGTGATAGGAAAACATTTAAAATCAAAATATTTCTTCTACAGCCACTTACGCAGTGGGGTAGCTTAGGAAGACTGTGGGATTTTCATACCAGACACAAAAAATAACTTAGTTTACTGAAATATCTTCAGCATTTGTAAGCTACTTCCCAGTGAAGTACACAACCCAAACAAGCAATTAGCAGACACTATCCAAGGAAGATTTAGTGGTCTCTGCTCCCAGCACCTGGCTTAGCTCAGGTAAGGCCGCATTTTGAGACAACAAAATCGTTTTCAAGCAGCTCTGAAATACAACACTGGTCTCCTCTGCTCTCCAGCTTCTGAGCACTGGCAGGACCTTCTCCTTTTACCAAGCTTCCATTTTGGGCTCCTAACTGGGCCTCAAAGTACAAGTGAAGTATCACCAGCATTCCTTTTCCAGCTGACCTACACTTCCTCCACAAAGAAATCAACTCCAGAGTACAAGTTAGTCCACACAAACATTGCTGCTCTGAACCATCATGCAGAGGAATCACCCGCCCTGTTCCGGCTGAAGAACATTACAAACTGTTCCTGCACTAGTCACACACTTGAGTGCAGCACCCAAGATTAAGTGTGTGATTAACTCTTAATGACACAAACCAAAATTCTTCCCTACAGCACCAAAGTACAGACCATCACCAACACCTTGTAAGACTAATTAGCCTGCAGATAAATGACCTTAATTCAAGGCCACGTGTTCTTCCAAGTGCAAAGCTGAAGGCCCAAGAGCATCCCAATATTGCTCTCCCTGCTTTCCAGTCCTCGCTCTTCTCAAGACCTGCACCAGTGCAGCAGCAGTGCAGCCTGTTTCCCTCTATCACTGCACCGCAGTGTATCCTGGCTCCCTACCAGAGCAAAGCGGCCGAAGTCTCTACAGGTCCCAGCAGTGAGAAGGATCTGGGTTGTTTTTTCAATACCAGGGGAAGGACTGGAGGGAAGATGATGGAGCACAAACCCACAAGCACCAGGGGAACACAGGGGAACTGGGCACTTGGTCTGGTTTTTTGTACATGTGCCTTCAATGAAAATCAATTTGGCAAGGGATGCCAGTAACATCTGCTGTGAGGTTGGACCAAAATCATCTCCCAGCTCCCAAACCAGGCTGCTTTGCTGGGACACAAAGGGCTCCTTCACCCTGGCAGGGCTCTCCAGGGTGCTCAGCTGGCACACAGCACTGCCCTGGCGCTGCGGTGGTGGCCATGCTCCCCGGCAGCTCCTGCTGCTCCGCCGGGACTCACACAGCTCCCGACAGCCGCAGGCCTCTGCCTGTCTGCCTCCCTCCCCGCTTCTCCCTTCCCCAGAGGGCCCCCAAATACCGCAAGCACTCACTCAATTTAAATGCATTTTAATTAACATTGTGCAAACACGCGGAGTTTGTGCGTGCACAGGGGAGCGCGTTCGTTCAGCTTCCGCCTGGTTCTCAGCCCGGGGAATCCGGTGGGAGCGCCGGCAGCCGCTGCGATGGGAATGGGATTGCAGCCCTCGCTGCCTGTACGATATTGAAAATATATTGGCAAGATGCTCACAAGCCCTCAGATCCTCCTTACTAGTATCTAAGCATTGTTTATGTAAGAGATGCAGCTCAGAGCGGGTAGGTGGGACAGGTGCTTCTATGTCTCTGCTGTAACTGCGGGTAATTAGTCACCACTAAAGCACACAGCAAGAGGCGCCTCATTACAGCTTAAGCACAAGCCACTTGTGACATGTAAAAGGTATTTCCCCAAGATCTCCCACAGAAATCGTTCTCGCATTACATTAGTAATTATCACATAACCCAAATACCACCTAATAAAATGATTAAAGTAACTGTGAAATTTCAACACCTAAAGAAAAGGACTGCTTTGGTGAGAACAGCCTTCCCAAATTCTGGCAGCCCGACAAGGCAAAACTGCAGGGAGACTTAAACAGTCCCTGGAAAAACACTTGGGAATTAAAGAAAACCAGTATCTCATGGGACACACCTGAAACGGCCAAGCCATGGTTTGGGTGTCCCCATTAACAGGCAAGAACAGATCCAACACTTTGGAGCTGTTTTGCCCAAGTGCTTCAAGGTGACTATGCAATGCAGGAGAACGTGATGACAGAAATACCCTATTTTAGCCAATATACACACATCTATTAAGTTGAGACTGAATGGAGTTTATTTTTCATTAATGAAAATAACAGGTTCTCAAGCAACACGATAACCTTGTCAAGCAGGCAGGAGAACCCTGCTCACGTAAGACAGCTGAAATGGTAATTACTTAGACTTGGAAGTACTGCAGATGAGGGGAATGGCATTGCAGTTGGAGGGAAAGGCAGGGGCCGTGGTGAGGCTGTCTGGACCCCCAGGTAGACACCACACCTTGTCTGGAGCCAAAATATGCTGGGCTAGGAACAGAGACCACATCCTGGTGTCTGTAGGGGTCATGTATGTTACGGCCATCAAGCCAAAGAATTAATGTGCTCTGTTACACAAGACATCCTTACACCAAAGGTTCTATTTGCCTAACTGCCCACGGCTGCACTAAGTAATAAACCCCATATGTTTTATTAAAACAGGTGCTTTCAGATAGCAGTTTACAGGCAGGAAAAACAAACTTTCAGTAAATAAAGTCTAGGCAAGAATCTTTTTTCCCCTCTGTATGCTGTGCATAAGAACATGCAGCCCAGTGTGAGGGCAGCATCTTCTGCACAGCCCATCCCTGGTGTGCTGATAACCTCACTGTACATGAGCAGAATATTCAGGGCAAACTCTGCAGCACTGAAGCTTCTGCCTGTTTTACCTGGGAGGGGAGGACTGTGTGTTTGCATTTGAGGAGCTTCTCAGTGTGTCTCACCAATTCTTTAAAAATGAGCGAGGCAGCAGCTGAAATCAAGTCGGGCTTGTCCCTCTTCACACAATTCCTCCTGAGCCTTTGTAAATGGTTTTGCTTCCCAAGGCTGGAGGGAGCATGGGCCACGCTGCACCTCAAATGCAGTTACTGTGCAGTTGAATCTCGCAAAGCAATTTCAACATCTCTAATTGCTTCCTTCACCCAACCTATTGCTTCACTGCACCAACCTAAGGCGTATTTGTTTGTTATTTTTAGTTACATATACTTTCAGAAACTATCTCAATAGCCGAGTTCTAACTAACCATCCTTAGAATCAGGTATTATAAATTCTTTACAGAACAGTTCGTTCAAATATACTCCCTGTTAATACTTGCTGCTATTTCTGTTGGGCTTTTAAAAATGCACTCCATATATCTTTTATAAACGTTTGGGTTCATTCCTGCCTCCCCACCCCAGAGACTGCCCTTAAACTTCTGTCCATTGATTGTGACGGTATCAATTTGTAAAGGTCAACAGAAAGCTGCTCTGACAGCTGAACTCAGAGAGCAATTTTTAAATGAGCTGTTTCTCTTCCTCTACAAAGCAAGATGCCAACAAAATCAAAACCCAAGGTCTTTATTTCACAGGTCTGACCAGTGGCTTTGATAGGCTTTGGATCCCTGATGGCCATTGAACACTCCTTGGAAATATGAGCTTGTTTGAGGGTCTTAATAAAATTGCAACATCTGGAATAGCAGGTTTACAAAGAGAAAGGGAAGAAAAAGTAAAAGGTTTCTTGAAAGAACAACATTAATTTGCTGCTTCTCTGAAAGCCTCTGCAGACTCTGGATAACAGAGCTCCAGGGACTGCCACACAAACATCACCACTCTATGGGTTTGGCCTCATGCATTCTTTTATCATACATGAATAACTTACATTTTGCACTAAAAAAACCCACAACCAGCTGGCCAGTCAAGAAACAGACTATGCCAACTTATTTTGACGCTTGCTTTTGATTTCTTTTGAGAGAACAGGTTATTTTCTTTGGGATTGGGATCAAAAGCCTCTTCAAAAGGCATCTGCCCTTTCCCCCATGCCATAGTTTACTGAATATCTCAAATTCATAACCGCTTAAAGGAGGGCTGTGCAATTTATGACACTGTTATACATGAAGAAAACCTGCCGTAAATCAAAGAAATCAGTTATATAAATGAGCATAAAAGTGCAGGGAAATGTCACAAGATAGCAATAAAGTATCTTCCAAATGGTAAATCCCAGGAGCAGAAGCACCATTAGTTTAGAATCCTCCACTCAGCAACAGCAAGACTAGTTTATCACTGGAGCCACAACTACAGCAGTCCTGGGAGGAAGTTATTAAGCACAGGGTGAGGGGGGTTTACCCTGCAAACAGCCATAACGCCTCTCATTGACTTCCCAGGTCCCAGCCCAGGCTGCTATCTGAGATTTGGCCATTTTTCTGCAAACACTACCAGCAGAAGAACAGACATGTAAAAGCAAAATGCCAAGGAATTTGTTGGGATGAGAGAAATGCAATGCCTTATAAAACTCAGCAGCTGCCCCCAGAAAAGTGGTGGCAGCACCAGGAAGATCCGTGGACAGATTAAAGCTTCCATTCCGTGGCACATGGAGACGATGCCAGGAGAAAATCTCTCTGAACTAAGCATGGGGCAGAAGACTCCCACCCCACCCACCTGTGATGATTCTCCCAGGGATTCCCTTTCCACCCTGCTTGCTCCAGCAAGGCTTTAAGTGAGCAATCTGGAGCAACCACCAGACTGTGCCCTTGGGCTTATTTCTAAGGTCTGCACACAAGCTATTCCCCATCCTTTTGGACTTGGAGAAGTCCCAAGACTATTCCTGCCCTCTTAAGTGGACATTTATATGCACCTTTATCCTGCACAGGGTAACCATTAGCTCACTGTTAAAATAACACCCTGCAGTGATTGCCAAAATCATCTGTTTTCTGGTTCTTAATCCAAGGCAAGGGAGACAAAAAGAGAAGACACAACAGAGGGCAGGCTGCTTTTGTTTGGAGACATGGATGACACGTTCCCACAGACCAAAAGCAGCTTGATATTGCTGCCTCTCACACCAAGATGACAGCATGTCTGCCCAAAGTCCTCCTCACCTGACTTTATTTTCACAAGCAAACATGGAAGAAGGCAGATGAATGCCAGGTGCCTCACTGCTCCTCCCTGGGCAGAGAGCAACAGGCACGCTCCTCAGCAGCCTCACTGAGAAGAAAAGCCAGAAAGCAATTTTCCCAACACAGGCCCTCTGTGAGGAGGCTGCTCCCAGGGTCCCCACTTCATTAATCCCTTCCTCTCACTCGCTCCACTCCACGAACCGGTTCAGCTGAACCTGGGAAAAGAGAGGGGGGAGCACAGGGCACCTGCCATGTGATTCCTGGCCAAACCTTGTGCCGGGGGCTCTGGGCAAGGCCTTGTGCTTAAGTGATGCAGGAGCACGTGCGGCCAGAGTGGCTCCGCGCAAATTCGCCCGCTGCAATTCGTCCTTGGAGCTGCCTGGCTATGACAGGGAAATGGCAGCCAAGGTCAGCAGAGCTCGTCTCATGGTAACGAGCCTGAGCTGGTGGCCCCATCCTTAAAAACACCCAGACCCTCCCCAAAAGCATCTCACAGGGTGCAGAGACATTCCCAGGAGCAGGGCTCCCTTGTTCTTCCCCCACAATACTGTGCTTACTAAATGCCTTCGCTTTTTATTACACCCACAGAAAACACAATCCAGCTTGGACTGCTAGGAACAGCTTAATTAATAACAATTAGCTGCAGCACAATTGTGATTCAGGTGGCGTTTTGGAGCATGAAGGAGAAACTTGACACTTCTGCTTGTGTGCACGGACATAAGAAATTCCAGGCCAAGTTAATGGAAACTGAGCGGCTGAACAATGCCAAAATTCAAATGTACTGTAAAATTACTAAATTATTTCAATGTCACAGGAAGGCGTCGCACTACTTCCAGGATTATTAGCCCTTGGAGAGTTTTAATAATATTTGGTCAAACACCTCAGGAGCACATCACTGGGATATTATAAAACCACTGAGATAATACAAAATCCTTTCATATTTTAGGAAAGGGTGGGGTGGAAATCCCTGTTTACAAAAGACAGGAGGCGACAGCCTCGAAAAGCTGGGTGCCAGCTCCGTGCTTCCTGAGGCCACCTGGTCCCTGCCTGGTGGCGGATGCCTCAGAGGGGGCCTGGCTGTCCCCTCCTTGTCAAGGAGAAGGGGAAGGACACTTTATGAAATTGCTGTTGTCTAAAGTGGTCGAAACACCTGCCAGTCACGGCAGGTTTATTGGCCACGCTCCCCGCAAGGGGGGCTGCATCTGAGTGCCTCCGCCTTAATTAGTGCCACCGCAGTCAGATGCAATTTATGTTTAAATAGACATGGGTAATAAGAAGACAGTCAAAGTGACTACTTTCAAACAACAGCAAAAAGGTGCAGGCTTCAAATCTTTCTGCTGGAAATCAAGAGAAACTCTTAGCTGGAGAATGAATTGACCTGCTAAAAACAGAGTCTTTGCAAGGCTGGCATCGTCTTAGTAAAAAAAGCAAACAAAGCACGAAGTGACTGTACAGGATCATGTTTCGAGAGCATGAAAAAGCACAGAAATGTGCACCCAGTGTGCTAAATGTGAACATATGAGGGCATTTGTGCAAGGCAAGTTAGGCAGCCCATGACGCTTGGTGTGAAAACTGCACACACATGTTGATGTTGATTTTCACAAGGTTTCTTGTGGCTTTGCAGGAAGCCATCACCTTGATCTCAGGAAAATAAATGTCCTGTAATGGACCAGCAAAGTACACGTATTTTCTGGCAAAAAAAGAACATATCACAGCCATGTTGCAGGCAGAGGGATTCCAGGTGGTAATGCCTGGCCTGGAGGGAGTATGTTTGGAAATTGTTCTGATACACATGTGATGCAGCTAGAAAACCAAGTGTTTCAGACAACTTACCAACAATAAAACAGGCATTTTCTTAACTAGGTAGACCGAGAATATGTGAGTGAACACTGGAAATGAAAGCAAGCGGCTCCTGCCCCTAAGACTTGCCACAAATCCTGCCTGAGCAGAGCCCCACCTCCCAGAGGAAAATCATATGCTCAGTAACGTACGCCTTCCTCATCATTTACAAAATCTAAGCCATATTGTTGTAAAAATGTGTCTGAAAGTATGAAAACTGTTCCAGGGCTTCTGGCAGAGCCTGCAGATACATGGGCCAAAAATCTGCTTCCCAGCAGCACAAGTCCACCCTGCTCGTCCCCAGCATCACCATCCAGAGAAACGGAGAATGCACGGCTGCTTCAATGCCACTGGTGCTGATGGTCAGCAGCCAAGGAAATAGAGATCACCACATCATGAGCTTGCCAGCTTATCTTCACACCTGCTTTTGTCAGGTGCAGCTAGAGCACGACACTGGACTTATTTTCTCTTAGGCCTCTGCAAGATCCCTCAACTTGACCTCGACAGATTCCCATCAAACTTACATTTGACAAATTTGGCATAATTAAGAGAACTGGTTGGATATAAGTCTCTTTTCCACTGGTGGTGCTGCATGAGAGAAAACAGTGTTTGATGAACAGCATTGGGTCCTATTGTGTTACCTACATCAGGCTGAAAGGCATGTGGCTCTCCATATCCACAGATCATTTGGACTCAGTGAAAGCTAAGAAAACCTCTCAAGCACACCTCAAACTCAAACCACAGCCTTCTGTGAACATACTACTTGTCTGCAGTCATTAATGCAGGTAATAATCCTTAAGAAAAGCACCACTTTTGGTTTAGCTGCCTTGGTTGTCCTCACTCATGTTCCTTCCCTAGGGAGGTACGGTTGGGCTTGAACTCAAAACGAATTGCTCCTGTAGATTTGGCTCTGCATGGCCCCACTCCGCCTGAAAGGTGGCAGAAATCCCCCAATACACACCCCACCCACCACGCTCTGCAGATTTGCCACTGGGGAATTGTAAGCCCTTGCTGCAATTAATGGTTCTCTGTGACCCTTGTCTCTAGATGAAAGGAGGCAAACCTCTTCCACTGGCTTTGGAGATAGTAGCAGCACCACCCAGAAGAATACAGGGCCTGTAAAACTCACCTGAGTGTGGTACCCCAGTCTGGGGGTGCAGAGGATGTACCCACCTCGGGGAATGTTGTCACACACAGTGCCATGTTGAATCCCTCCTCTCCCTCTCCTCTCTGCATCCACTGGTGCTGCATGATTAATATCACATCAAATTTGTCTTTGTACACTATCCCACCAATCTTTCTTTGTGTAATGTTCGTTTTACACCAGGTGACAGTTTTAGTGATTCCTCCTTTATTTGCATGTCCCCTTGAAGAAGCTTCATTTCTCCTTCTAATCAAGTCATTAATTTTCAAGAAAATCGTTCCCACCCTGAGATGGCTGGATTCTAATTTGTCTCTGTCACACAAATGACAAGTATCACCTCATTGTCATGCTGTGATGTACCTCCATATACCTGTATTTGAGTAGGAAAAGCACCAAAATTATTTTTCCACAGCCACAACTGCTTTTCTCTGTGGCAGTTTGATTCTATCATGAGCCTTCCTTCAGGTACTTTGTAGAATATTATACAACTACTTGCTTTTTATTTCAAAACACATCTTGTTTGTAATTTCCTTGTAATGGGAGAAGTAGAAATGATGGTGCCAAAATTACTTTCTTTTTTATCTTCTTTGCATCCTGTTTACCAACAGAGCTGACCACCTGGGATGCCAGTGCACACTCCCCTGCTGTCAGGTTGATGCTTCTTTCCAAAAGTTCCTTCCATTATGCTGTCAGCACATGGATTTTCACATAACAAAAGCTGAATGCATCATGGTAAAAACAGAGTTTATGCAATCTGAAATCACACCAGGCAGCTCCTCTTTTTCCTAGTGCTCTTCCAATTACATCCCTTGCTTTTCCTAGATCTCTTTTTCTTGGATCCCAAACTGCCCCCACTAATTCTGGGCCACCAGCCAGGAGAATCATGAAATGCTTTTAGGAAAGGTCACCTGTCGTGTGGCTGTAAGGGACGATGGACGACCCCACAGTTTGCAACTCGCACCTGCCTTTTTTTATCAAAACACCAAAACTACTGACTACATCTCAGCACTTGCACATCTCAGTCTTGAGTGTACCAGGAATATTTGGCAGAAAACAAAGGCTGAGAGCCAGAATTGTGGCCACTGGACGATCCTTACTCTCATGTCCATGAAACTTGCTTCCAACAAAGAGCACTGTGCGACCAATGAGGCTGCCTGACCACAAACAGGGGCTTTTCCAGAGGAAAGATCTTCCTGATTTGCAGGGTATCTGTGATTTTCTTCTGCCATTTAATATAAGGCACTAACTTCATATTAAAATCAAAAAGCTGGCTTCTTATAGATTTTTAAGAACACTGATTGAATTCTTTCTCATCTCATGCTACTTCTCCTTGAGGAAATGTACTTGAGCCTCAGAACTACTCCTGAAATCATATTTGGAAAAAAGCTGGGGCTGCAACTCCTTCACTAGCTATTCCCAGCACACAGGATATTAGATATTAATAAATTTCAGTCCAACATAATTGAATAAATAAAATCTTTCTCTTAAAGACAGATTGCTTTTGTTTCATTAAAGCATCAAGGTTGTACACAGACCTTTGAGGATTGTCCTGTCTTTTTGATTTCCTTTCTGTTGTGCTTACTGTACCACCTGGTGGAGAACACCACCAAAAGTGATGGGAAAACAGAAATATAATTATTCATAGAGGAACAGAAGACCTTGCAAGCATTTCTTTTCTTATTAATGACAGTTCAGTAAATAATTTCTGCTGATGGGCCTGGATTACCTGGATATATATTCACATGACACCCCAAGTTCACATGGTAATACTGAGCACAGCACCTCAGGGAGAGGATTATTCAACAGGGAAGTAGCCTGGTCCTTGCCCTCAAGGTTTTCCCTGGCAATGCTTCTCCTTCCTTATCTGTCCTTCTCCCTTATAACCTCTCCTTCTGCCCCTGCTCTCCCAGAAGTGCCTCAGCAGCAGGTTCATCCCTGCAGCCACATCCCCTCACTCACACCTCTCCCCTCTTGGGAGACAAACCACCCAGGTTAGGTGAGAGAAGCCTGCAAACAACAGCACCTGAGCCAATAGACGCCACCCCCTGTGGGGTGGGAGCACCCTTCCAGCAGCCCCCTTCCTTTGCTGGGCTAATTGCAGGGCTGGCAGGAGCAAGGGCTCCCATTCAGCAAATTCCAGAAGCACCTCTGCAAGTGTTCAGGTCTCAGGTAAGAGGAGTGAACTGTGACTGAAAGGAATGATTTTGTGCAATATCATCTCCCTCCTTCTCCCCTCTTACAGGCTGTTGCCGAGTTGTGTGCAAACACTGGTCACATTTTTCCAACCTTGTAATTGCAAAAATCAATGAAATTCTCAACCATAAAAAGGCAAATTAGCAGAGGGGTTCCCCAACACATTTCATTGTTGCTGAAAACATCAGAATAGATAAAATGAATCACTGCATTTGGGCAGCATTTCAAAGCCCAACTTCAGGGAAGAAATTAATTAAATACCTATTTTAACCTCAGAATTAAACTGACAACAGAAGTTGTGGTTTGCATTTCCATTGCGAAATTCTCCAAATGCATTTCAGTGTTTGATTTGAGAGGCAATGCAAGAGATGTAAAGCATGTGTGCAGGGGGAAAGCATGTGTACTTTTTCATCATCCTGAAATAAAATCTCTGCAAGCGACAGCTCAAAGAAAGACAAGAACCTATTTCTAGATCTGGAGGTAATGCCATTATTTGTAAAAGTTCGGTTGGACTTGGAAAAAAAAGCAAATGTATGAACTTAGGGAAATTTTTTTTCCCAGCTACAGAAAAATAGCTACATCTCTTATAAAGTCTTATATATATATATATATATATATAGTAAGATATATACATAAAGTAAGAAATAACATGAAGCAATATCAAGCAACACTACCCGGCAAAAATTCAGATTCATTTTGTTTGATGAATTTATCTTGTTGGGCCCCAGACAAAAAAAACCCCGTTTTCATTCAGTTCTAATTTACTCAGCCAGGCTCCTGATGTTACAGACATGCAGCAAACTCGACACAAATAAATCACCTTGCAAAGAGTAGACCTGGAGCACACAACAGACCTTAAGCCTTTGCTCTGGTGTAAAAGCAAGCAGGAAGAGAGATTTCCACGTTTTGCATTTCATAAAAAAGAAGCTTAACTGAAAACTCAGGCATCTTCTCTTTCTTTCCCATCAGCTATTGCTTGATCACTTGATTCTGAAGGAATCTATAGCTTAGGGGAAAGCACCCCTTGGCAACACTTTTTTTTTATTTTGGGTGTCTTTTGGGTGTAACAGTATCTGTCAATTTTGCCTTCAGTCTTCAGGTATGTGGCTCCAGATCACTGTGACCTTCTGCTGTGTGGTAGAGCAGCTTCACTGTCTGCCCAGGGATGGATGTGAGAAGCCAGCACCTCACCTGGGGCCAAATTTTGTGCTGCATTCAAGCTCACACTTGACCCCCCACCGCTCAAATTCACCTCTGCCTCTGGAGCAACATTGGTGAAATCCCAATTTCGAGTGCCCTGAATTCAAGGGGTCTCAAAAATACTAGAGAAGAGAGAAAGCTCCTGCAA
>NW_008236441.1:1618171-1653727 GCF_000691975.1 Corvus brachyrhynchos | reverse complement strand
CAATACCAGATAACCAAAGATGTGGGATGTGCCAAAACAAGGCGGAAAATAAAAGCCAGTGGAGGAACACATTATGATAAAGCAAAATGGCAACATGGTTATAAGGTCAGGAAGGCATAAGGCACCACAAGTCTAAAATAAGAGCATTTTCAGTACTGCTTTTGAAGTCTTTAATTCAGAGGCCTGGCAATCAGTAAGAGCAACAGGGTTTCTCTTCGTGTTTTAAACAACATCAACTAAATTAACCTCTCCCTAAGAATTCACACCTAATTTTAAAACTTCCGAGCCTTTCTCCATGTACTTAAGGACCAGGCAGGCATTTAATCACTGCCTGGATTTCAGGTAGTGCAAAGAGCTGAGTTCCACAGATTGAAGCATTGCTTACCTGGAAATACATTTTGACATGAAGCACACCAAAATACAGATTTTTAATCCTATATTTAAAGTATCTGCTTCACAGGGTCAGATCTTAAGAGAGTTATACAGGTATAAATGTTTTCCAAATGTGATGGAAAATCTCAGCAAAAGAAAGACCTCTAAGAGAACCTGGGTGTTAACACATTCCTGAAATGGAAAAAAAAAAAACCAGAACAGCCTTACAACATTAAGTCTTACTCCCTTTTAGGAAAGCAACAGAATTAAGTGAATTCCTGGAAATATCCACTTACTGAAACTAGTGAAAAACCCAAAAAGATCCAAAATGTATCCCTCAGTAAAAATCCTCCTTGAATAAAAACCATAGCATCTTGTGTTCAGGTCTGTAAGACATTTCTTGGGGATTAATGTTAGGTTTTGCTTTGTGTTGTGTCAGTTCCCTGCTGTATATCGTATGCACAGCATTGCTGCAAACATCAGATAAGTAGGATCCCCCCTATTTTATTTTAACTTCAGTTTGCCTGGTAAGTGGATAGAATAAGCAGTTTTTCCTCCACTGAGGATAATAATAAGAATACAAAAGTTTTCATCTTTGCTTGTGTCTGCATTTATGGTGTTTTACTTGCTTTTGGGATCGCACAGCAGTAACACTGCCTGAGATGAAGTTGCAAGTCCTTTGTTGTGGGTCATGATTGATTTTTAACTCCACCACCTTCCAAATTCTCACGCCCTAAAGCCACAGCTTTTATGTTTTTCTCTCTTCCTCAGTAGAAGTCGTCTGGGGGAGAGAGTAAGGACTGGATTGAGATTGATCATCCTCTCAGTGGCATTTGAAGATTCAAGCTGTGCCTTATCACCAGGCACAGCAGGGAGGATGCAGCAGCAGCAGCTTTGCAGACGTCAGCGGGGGCTACCTGTTCAGCTATTGAGCTTCCAAGGGGCTTAAATGGCTTCTGAGCACCACTCATTAGCAGAGCAAGTGCCCTCCACCGAAGTCCCTCTGGAGTCAAATAAAATCAACAACTCAAGGAGAGATGTAGCAGCACTTGCTAACTCTCACCTCTTTAGGAGGGCATGTGAAAAGGAAAAGAACAGACAATTGCGACTGCTTTATTGCTCAGACAAGGTTATCAAAATGATTTGGGGATACTGACGATGCAAAGATGCTGGTTTTGACTTTAAAGGAAGACTGGACACCAAATATGCTCAAATAAGGTAATAAGCTTTTCAAAACTTGCTCCCAAACTGAAAGTGCACATTATTTTCTCTGTTTCCAACTGAGGGAGAAAAGATCTTTCTCATGTAGTTAGGAATGGGCAATGCCTGAAGCTGAATTGTCTGCTCGACTGGGTCATACACCTAGACCCCAAGTCACACAGAGATGAGCTTCCCTTATCAGACACTGCTGAGAGTCTACGGGGAGATGGGCTGACAACAATACATAATACAAAGTGCACAAAAACTTTCTACTACCAGTTTGCTTCACATTATTTCCTCATAAATCACAGCTCCCACTGCCTATCCTGTAACTTCATTAAGCAAAAGGCTCTATCTAGTTGGCAGATGTCCACTGTGAACTGCCAGAGCCAGGGTTCCAATGCTAGTCTTGAATAAACTGTACATCTCCCATCTCTCCTGGACTTTAAAACAAAATGCTCCCGCACCGTTTATAGGCAAGGATACAGTTTACAGTCAGCAACAATAATTCCACAGCCTCCAAGTCAGAGACACGAGAAAACAGTATCTCACTCATCTCTGCATCAAGGACAGAAGTCAATTTGTTTTGGAACAGCATGTATTTTCATTTTGGGAATGTAACAAAGGTGAGCACCCTTGAACCGTAGTGAACAAACCCCTTCCATTTTGAAATTCAGATTCAGACAAAAACCAAAGTGCAAGATTGCTGTATCTTCTGAATGATCCTGAAGTTCACACATACTTCATAAGAGCAGGAATATCTCAGCCTGTGGCTCCTTGAGCTGGTACCTTGGTGAAAGAGAGTAGACACTAAGCACTAAAGCTATAGAGGCTGTTTGGGTGGTCACAGACGTGTACATAAAACCGTAAGACAAACAAACCAGGGAATTCTGCAGCAAAATACTCTTAGAAAACTTTTCATCAGAAAATCAGAACAGCAGGTCTAGAGGATGCCCTGGGTGGCCACAGAGCCCTTCTCTCTGCCCAGCCACATAATCTTACCTAATATAATTTCAAATTCTCTGTGTACTCTCACGTACTGCTAAAGACTACGACGACTATTGGATATGGGTTTGTTTTATGGCCACACAACTTCCTAAGGCCACCAAGCCCCTGGTCAAAATAAACATTTATGCCCACGTGTCTCTGCTGGAATCCTGCCACTTTCTTCTTCTGTCTCCTTTGTTCCTATTTACTTGTTGCTGTCCAAATACTATCTGCGAGATCCTGAGGACTTTATTTGCATAGCACCTGTGACACCTTCAATCAGATTTTAATGTTCCACAGCCTTAGTCAGAGGAACAGTAACCAAACTGCTTCTCTTCCTTCTGTAAATGTGAAAGAGAACACGCTGCCTGTTCTTCCCCTCCCCACACCCTCATGGCTTTTCCACAGCTAACCTCCGACCAGTGTGAAAATAACTTTCTCCTGCGTCTCTCATCCCTGGATTTTGTACAGGTGACTCATTACTGCAGGTCACACACAACAGCGAAGGACAAAAGGTGTCACATGCTTTTCACTGATGGTGCATGACAGCATCCCTCACCTCTCTGCAGCCACCCCAGCATGACAATCTCTTCGACAGGGTCAAGACCAGCTCCCTGCTTGAGGTGGGTAACAGCAGCAGACCAGCAGCAGGCTGTACACCCAACCCCACATGCCCAAGTGCCCTCTGATGGCTCTAGGGTCCATCAAGATATGCAGTGACAGTTTTGTGGTACAAAATAATGCAGAACAACTCCCTTTTTTCTTCTCTTATTTTCAAATAGTTTAGTATTTTATAGCTTCAGATCCACAATAATTAAAATAAATGCTTATATGGCACTCAGCGACAGCCCTACCCAGGGTCACCACCAGGGTTTAGACAAGGCAAGTTCAGCCTGCCCAAACAGCTCATCTGATTCTTTCCTTTCTATCCATGGAAAACCAGAAAAATTAATCCCAGGTAAAAAGCATTTGGGCTAAAGGAGGGATCACCAAGATGTCTCAGCATAGCTGCATGTGCCTCCCAGTGCAGCCTGGTGCAACACTGTCACAGCTAATACCTGAAATTCTTCCACACTAGGCCAGGACTTTTCCAGGCTGGAACCTTTTTGGGGAGTAAGAAGGGTGGGGAATCTCACCACTGACATTCGCTGCTATTTACCCAAACCACCTCTATTCATTATTCACTGAAATAATGGAAAACTACTCAAATCACCTCTACTTGAGCTGGAAGAAAGCAAACTGACAACAAAAGCAAGTGACAGGCCACATTTAAGCAAGTAACTTGGAGCCAAAGGATGCCACTGCGTTGCTGGGGGAGCCTCTGGGAACTCCCTGGGGGAGCCAGCCTCCAGCCTGTGATGTATCCACAAATGCAGAGCATGGAGGCTCAGCTCCGAAGGACACAGGCACGAGTGGCTGTGCCTTCCATGTGCACCGCAGCAGGCAGAGGGGGGGTGCAGCAGGGAGATGTCTGAAGCCTTTCCCAGATAGCTGGGCAGATAAAAGACAACAACTACAAAGCAAGCAGCCTGAGCAGTGAAGGTTAAATATGGGCTCCCACTGCCATCATTTATCCCCTGAAACAGCTGGGAAACTTCCAAAGTAGTTAATATATCACAGGAGGAGGAAGCGAGACCGACTGTATAAACACACCTCAGGGCCTGCTACTGTTCCCATTCCTGCCTGTCGCCCAGAAGGGCTCTGCTGTTTGCCAGACTCCTGTGCAGGACTGAACACTGCAGGAAGGCAAGAATTAGAGTGAAACACATCCTAAAAATGACTCACAAGAGCTTTTTCAGGGAAACCAAATTTATGTGGCGATTTTGGGAGGGTCTGGGGCCACTCACATGCTCGAGCCCCTGTTCTGTCCCACTGCAAGCTGCCTCTGTCACAGCAGCTCTCACAGATGCAGAACAGGATGCAGTTGTGCATTAAACAGGAGGGAAAACACCATCCTATTCCAGTAAGGTTCAATCTGCAAAAGGCAACATGGATAAAATCACATGGTAAGGAATACATTCGATTTCACAGCAGAGACAGGTGAAAAATTACCAAGAGCTGATCTCCTAGGGGCCAGAATATGTCACAGAGAAGCGTGCTGAGGCTAGAAATATACTAGAAAAGTTTTATGGGTACAAGAATCTGAGACAGCTGAAATACCTTTTTTTGGTGTTACCATCATAATGCCGACAATGAAAGGGAGGCAAAGCTTCAGAGCAGCTCTCAGTTCAGCTTTGCATGAGAGGAGAGATAACACTCCTGCTGCAAGCTGGAGCTGGGGACTCAAACACTGAGTAAAGCCAGTTTTATGTCCTTTAGGAAGGAAGCCTGGTAAAACTATTGAAAACTATCTATTTTATTTCATACCATAGTCTACAGGAGGTATCCAGTATCAGCAAAAACGCCCACCCCAATCTCACTTTTGTGGGGTTTTCTGTACCCCATAAACTTTCTGCTGAGTAGTTTGAGAACAAGTGAGTCCACAGGTTCATGCGACCAAAGCGCTTTACAGAGACAGAATACATGGTAGTAATTTATTTAAGAGAAGCAAAAGCAAATCAAATGATGTCTGGAGATGCCAGAGCTCTCTGTCTGTTCAGCCCCTTGCCCTGGGCAGCTCCCAAGCAGCACAAACCACACAGACTTAAGCAAGCAGGTCTGTATCCACGCCAGCTCTCTTGAGGGCAAATTGGCAATTTGACTTGCCCAGAAGAAATGCCTGAAGCAATTCAGGGTAAAAAAAACATGCTATGGCAAGGTTCAAAGTACTTGAAATGAGCAGAAACATCCCTCCAACCTTAACAACCACTGTCACTGTTATCTTCAGGAATAAAATGTAATGCAAATGGTAACACAACATATCACGATGAGGGTGCATCAGACAGATGCCTTTGAAATGAAGAAATGGTGATAATTACAGTGCATAAGCAAAAAAATTGGTTTTACTGTTCAGAAATCCTCTTCCCTTTTATATGGGGGAATGTAGCATCTGCTCCTAATATAATGCACCAATAATTGAAGCATATAGTGTGTACTCATGGGAACCATAAGGCTGTTTTATTTATTCTTGGCCAATTGCAAGGATAAACAGATTTCACCAAAAGCGGTGCATATGGAATCCTCTCTTCATGGAGAGCCCATATATTACTGCACGGAGACTGAAATGCAAGAGAGTCTCACTTGTGAATGCTAATGGAACTAGCAGAAAATGAGGTAGTACCATCAAGTTTGACCTTGAATCCTTCCCCCTGTGTCGAGGAGTGTCATCCAGGTTAGCCAAGTACCTCTGGAGGGAATGGTTTTTAAGGGGAGTTCAAGCTCACTGAAACAAAAAATGAAGCTGCAAAGTCCAAAACTACGACAGGCACTTGCTTGAAACATTAGCAGAGGGATCTAGATTAAAGGTAAACAAGCAAAGAGTGAATACAACTCCCATTCCCTGCCACACCTCCTTATGCACAAATAACACATGCACAGACTGCCCGACCCTTACCACAGATGACCCAGGGAAAAAAGAAACAACAAACAAATCACAAATAGGTAATAAATATCCACACACACAAATAACTGCAATAAGTTCCCAAAGCCTGGCAGGTGGTCAGGACCACAGACGACCAGTTAGCACTCATCTTCATGAATTTATCTTGCACACAGGTGTTTCATTTTGGATTTGACAGCCAGCCAAAAGCAGACATATTTCAGGGGGTTCCCTCACAGTTGCTGTGCGGAGAGACTGGAACGGAGAGCTCTCCATGTCAACCTGCATTCATTAAAATAATCCTCCTTCCTAATGGTTTTAGTGTTGCAGCCAGATAGCTCACTTTGCACTCTTGCAAGGTGATTATAAACAAATCACCTGCCAAGGTGCCCAGATCTTTTCAAAAATAACATTAACACAGTATTTGCTCCTTCTCCTCGCTCTGCTAAGTTAAATCCAGCTGCCTTCATCGTTTAGGGAGAGCTGAAGATGATGACAGGAACTCCATCAAGTTCAGCCTTTTGATTAACTCCAGAACATAACACTTAGCTTCTGGTGCAGTTTGTAAGCAGAGAGGAAAATGACAACTTTGCCTAGGAAGATGCTAGATAAAAAAGCCCTAAAAAACAACATTTCCATTGACTCCATGAAAGAGCTGTTTGGCTTTGCACAATCTTGAACTCCACTGAGTGCAGTGAATTGAAATCTGTGGTAGAAGCTTCCCAAGCACACACAGGAGAATATCCATTTCTTTTCCTGGGTTGTAAGCAAAAGATATGTATCAGCTTGAAGAAGAAGAAACTGCATCTGCTTATGAATGAGTACAGAGTACAAGCAAGGGGATTTTTTAAATCCTAACCTAGTAACTTAGCTTCTGTCACCAGCTAGCTGAAGGAGAAGTAAATCCTGTCTCCTAAAAATATTCATTGGCTCCATTAGAACAAGCTCAAAATGATTTTACTGACTTGTGGCAACTCTTAAGCAACTTTAAAATGGTTACCAAGGACTGTGCCTGAAGTGACATGCAGTCTTTTCCAACTCACATGTTGCTCAGGCTATGTATAGCAAAACCTAATACCCCTCTGCCTCTACAGGTTTCTGACACAGATATGCTGCATCCCTGAGACAGACACACAGCCCTATGGAACCATTTATGTTCCCAGCATCTTCCTGTGATGAAGAACCCATGACCTCTCCATTTTAAGTAAAGAAGAGGAGGTAAAGAGTTTACCAGGTGAATCCCCCTGTGAGTGCTTCAAAAAGGAGTTTGAGCTGCCTGGTTTAGAGATGGTGCATGTGTTTACTCCAGCCTCACTGGAAAGTCAACAAGCTCCCTGTTGCCCACCGGCTCCCAGAGCTGGAGAGGGAAGAGAAGGCAAAGAGCAGCCACCACCACAGCCTGTCCTCTGCACCAGCCCTCCAGCCCCCACCAGCAGCTCTGCCTGATTTACTGATCTGTTACCAATTTATATTCTGTCACCAGCTAGCTGAAGGAGAAGTAAATCCTGTCTCCTAAAAATATTCATTGGCTCCATTAGAACAAGCTCAAAATGATTTTACTGACTTGTGGCAACTCTTAAGCAACTTTAAAATGGTTACCAAGGACTGTGCCTGAAGTGACATGCAGTCTTTTCCAACTCACATGTTGCTCAGGCTATGTATAGCAAAACCTAATACCCCTCTGCCTCTACAGGTTTCTGACACAGATATGCTGCATCCCTGAGACAGACACACAGCCCTATGGAACCATTTATGTTCCCAGCATCTTCCTGTGATGAAGAACCCATGACCTCTCCATTTTAAGTAAAGAAGAGGAGATAAAGAGTTTACCAGGTGAATCCCCCTGTGAGTGCTTCAAAAAGGAGTTTGAGCTGCCTGGTTTAGAGATGGTGCATGTGTTTACTCCAGCCTCACTGGAAAGTCAACAAGCTCCCTGTTGCCCACCGGCTCCCAGAGCTGGAGAGGGAAGAGAAGGCAAAGAGCAGCCACCACCACAGCCTGTCCTCTGCACCAGCCCTCCAGCCCCCACCAGCAGCTCTGCCTGATTTACTGATCTGTTACCAATTTATATCAGGAGCTTCTCTAGGACAAAATTGAAGCCTGCGTCTCCATGAAAGGCTATAAAGAAACCCACACACATTCAAAATCATTACAGGGTGATTATTTTACTCTGTTAGCCCATTAAACAACAGATGAAATAGCAGGCTCCTGGAATCACAGCAGTGCTGTCGTTTCTAAGACACGGCCCTTAAAAGACCACATATCTTTTATTCTCAGGATTCTCAGAAACGGTATATTTTTTTTATATTCCAGAAGCCATCATCTGCAGAAAAGATTTTATCTTATTGCTTGGTAATGGCAAATCTATTTTCAATAAATAATGGGTGTTCAGAGGCTACTAGTATCACTCACTACTGCTTGCAAATGTTGGCATTACAACTGTAATTTCTTCTGAGTGGACGGATGAATTACATTTAGATTAATAACTGCGAAACCAAAAAACTTTGAAATGTATTTACCAGGCATTAGTTCCAAACTGGGTATGCAGCTTGGATTTGTTCTCCAGTCCCTGGAGTTGTGCATCAAGGTCTGGCTATGCTGAGGAAGCGCAACACAGTAAGGTAGAAATAATTTAATGCAGCTTAATTGTTTCATGAAAGCATCTTTAAAATGATGCATAGTTTGTTTCCCAGAAGTTCTGGGAAAATAGCTCAAGATAAATTGCACTGCTGTTGTCAGTGCAGAGCAGGCAGGCCCTGTGCTCCTCAGTGCCAGTCTCACTTCTGCCACAGCACTGACTGAGCCCCTGAGCCCACAGGGTACTCACTCAGATGCCTTCCTGCACCCCTCAGCATGGGGGGCACTTTGGGATGCTGAGGGGGACCTGCAGAACACACAGAATTTATGTAGCCTGTGAAAATCAAGAGCAATTTTGGCCTGAAAAAAGGCCTTAATCTCCCGTGGCACCCCCTGTATACACTGAGCCTCCAAGGAGCTGGATATCTCTGCCCTGCTTGGAAATTGGAAATACTTCCCATTGAAGGCAGGACTGGTTATATCCACAGTCAACCCAAACCATAAATGCATCACTTTCTTCGCCAAATTCCTGCCAGAGGTCCTGAAGCTTCTAAGCTGCTGATTTTTACACACCAAACAAGGTATCTCCAGGAATGCTTAATTACCTCTAGGAAGGATTTATTTCAAGAAGTTTTTGTACAAGCGACCTTTCTGCATTTTTTCTCTCCCTGCCTCTTGGAAACTTTTGTCTGCTTAGATATGTTACAGCAGTTATGTTTCGTGACTGACAATTATCTCATAATGAAAAACAAGTCACAATTAATAAAGCTCAAAACTAATACCTGCTAAACTCATTTAATGATTTAATGAAGTAGGAGAGAGTCTTATGAAAAGATTTTAAAAGCAAGGGACTCAATTTCCAATTAGAGCCCACAATCATTTGGGAGCCTGCAGGCTCCCAAGGTAAGGGATGGAGAAGAAAGGAACGGGGAAAAACCCAAACAGACATTTTTCTGGTGTTTTCCTTTGTATCCTTCTGAAGGGAAGACTGTCCTCTGCTGTTTGTGCTGAACCAGTCCCCCAGGTGCACGTAACTCCAAAGACAATGCAAGTTCAATTTACAGCCCTACATTTGATTCTTGAATGATGATACACCTTTAAATATTTTTGCACTCGACCAGCTCTGCTAATAAGCCTAAAACTAATTTAATGTTGTGCTATTCATTAATCACTATTATGCAAGAAAAATGGTGAATGCAGGGAACACCCTATAGAGGAGTTTTCACAGCGCCAGACTTCTACCAAGTGTACACCACCCCAACAACAGCCTAAATCAAAAGAAAATCCATAATAATTTCTAAAACAAAGGACTGGAGGAAAACACCACTATCAGGCTTTCAAACAACAGACAAAACAACCAACAGGTGTTTAGGGAGAACGTTTACCCTGTCCAGTTTTCACACAAATTACATCAGACCCCAGTTTAGTTTATAAGGCACTTAAATTTTTTTGGGGGAGAAAGAAAATTCACAGCAACTTCAACAAGCTTTACCAGAAGCTGACAACTGCAGGCAGTGAAGAGAAGAGCAGACAGGCAGCTTGAAGTTGGTGGATGTGGAGAAGTCAGATCCAGCTGAGCACCCAGATTTAATACAGAATGGGGTCACTTCTCTTTTTCAACCATTATATCTGCAAGCACACTTGATCTGGGATATCCCTTTTGCCATCTGCAGTAATAATCCTAGCATTTATCTACTTATTTTCCCCAAAAAACTGGTGACTAAGTAATTCTACTAATTAGATTGTAAAGTCTCATTTCTGGACCTGTCAGGTGGCACCTCTCTGACATCTCCAGCTCTAGGGAGAGTGACAGTTTCCAGTCAGGCTCCAGAAAGCTCACCTGAGGCTGTACACCCACAGGGCTCCCCTGGGATTTCAGAGCAGCTAAATACCTGAATCCCTCTCAGTTACCCATGAAACTCTCCACTGCTGGGAGGCTTTTTTAGGTGAAAAATCCTCTAGTTTATGCCCAGGTAACATAAATTTAAGTCCAAGAGGATCTACAGAGGAATTGCAGGATTTTACAACGGTTGAAATAATGAATACACAAATCTGCAGAGAGTTGGATCAAATCTCACCTTTCATTCTGGATAAACTCACAAACATCTCTCTGTTTGCAGTTTACTATCGAGCTTACACTGCTCTTATCCATGACTGTCACAGCTTCTCCCACTGTCACCCTGAGTGTAGCACCTGGACCAGGACAGTAGGGACAGGCAGGACCACATAGCACAGACAGGAACAGCCTGCAGGGTTGTTTACACTCGATTTCTCCTCTCCTTATGATTTTTAGCAGTGAAACTGTTTTATCTCCCTTAACCACTGGCTCCCCCACAGTACATGGACACAGTGACACAAGGAGCAGCTGACAACCACGGCAAACTCCACAGAGCAGTTCTCAACTGGGAACATGCTCTTCACTTGCCTTATGTCTAGGAGAGTTCTCTACCCATTTAAATATTGTATTAATTAGCCACCTGTATTATATATAAAATGAAAGAATTAGAAAGTGAAAAAATCATTCTACACTCCTTCATTTTGAGGCTGCTAAAGGTCATCCTGCCCTGAGAAAATCCTGGAAAGTGAAATAGAAATGGCAAGTACAGCACAAGGTGCTCCCCTCCTGCCGACCCACATTCACCTTTTCTCATAAAAAAAAAGAATTCTAAGACACCAGGACCAGACAAAGAGTAGTTCAGTCAGTCACCTGCACTGCTGTAGCAATCACCAAACCAAGAATGACAGAGCTGCTTGCAGACCTGAGGGTGACCCAAGGGGTGGCTGAACCGAGCTGTCAGTTGCTGAAGCTGCATCTTCTTCCATTGCTCACATCTGGCTCGTCGATGCTTTACACTGGTTCCCATCTTGTCAAGCCACACAGGATTTTTATTTTATTTTTACTGGACCTACAGAAGTTTCACATTCCTAAAAATAAAAATCCTCCTGTAATTTTGGCTGGTGGCAACGTATGTTCAGCTCCTGAAAATGTGTATTTCCAAGGCAGACAGTCTGTTTCCAACTGTATACAAACCAAACCGTGAAGTTGGAATCACTTTCCTTTTTCCCTTTTATTATATAATTTTTTTTTTCTCCATGCCCAAGGCTCTCACAAGGGTTTGCAATATAAGACAGAGCTGCCAAAAGAGCAGATTTATTCTTTCAGTTTCTGGGCTCCAGAAATTTCACAGTGAAACCTTGCAAATGTGTTCAGAAAATGTATGTCTGCTAACAGCATACCTCTTCTCTTCCTTGTGTTTTATGGACCTCCTCACAAAATGCACAAAGCAGCCTAAGATGACAGGTCACAATTCTAAAATCCTGTGCTGGAGGGGTCCTGAGCTGTTTACTGGTCTCTGATATACAGACTGCATATCCTCCATATGTAACTTTGATGCAAAGTACTTACTCCAGAATGTAAGGCCCTAAACCCCACTTTTCTCTCCAAAGCCAGATGCTCTCCAGAAGAAAAGAACTATAAGCGAATTCAAAAGCTGTTCTGCAAAACCCCCATGAATTTTCCCAGCTCATTCAGCAGCTCAGCTTTGGGTACAACTACACTGGATGCTGACAACATCAGGTATCTTGGACCTCTTGAGAAATAACCTCCCCCTGCTCAGTCTGTGAAAAATAAGACCCATCAAAGACTTTACATGGGTAAATCACATCCTTATTCTACACGTAGCAGAACAGAGCCACAAAACTATGTCATGCCAAGGGTCAGGCAGAGTGAGAAGGGACATGTGCCACACTCCCTGTTGCACACAGGAGCAGCTCAGGCTCCCTTTGCCCATCCAGGAGGGCAGGTGTGTTCAGAAATTGGGAGCTCAAAGGGGTTTTCACCACGGCTGTCACTGAACACAGCACATCAGGGCCACAAACCTCATAAGCAAGAGATGAGCATCACCACACCCTTTCATCTGATCCAAGCTGCTTGGATGGGAGAACATCATGATTTTAAATTACATTCCTGCAAAATATAGGTGTAACTTAGCCAGTGCTTACCTACAGCCTCATCGAATTGCTGAACCAGGATTGATTTAAGTCCTTACTTACATTGCCTTGTTTAATCTGTGTCTATGTTAGGTTGGAATTATTACAGAAGCACTTCTGTGGCACCCAAACCCCCTGAAAAAGAAAAGCACTGCCTTGATCTCCCTGTCTTCTCTTCCCCAGCCTGCCTGAGGAGCAACAGGAAATATTTTAAGAAGTTATTCTCCTTCTCTTTTTAATAAAACATTCTCTCCCTCTACCCCCAAATCAAATTTAAATACACAACAATAAAACACGCATTAGTCTTCCTGTCAGAAATTGCAATCACATCTCAGGTAGAGCGCAGCGACTCAGCCCCAAGGCTGTAGTTAGCCAGGTTTCATTTGACTATTATGTTCTCCAGAAAAACAGAAAGAAATCTATCTATGCTGACACAATCAAGATTGCAACAGCCAAAACACCACAGCTGTTCTTTGAATATTTCAGATGATGCTCTGCCATCACTGATAATACCAGGACCGCCTGTCTCTTCCAGTGCTCTGCTACAATAATCAGCCTGCCAATAGGAATATCTGCCATCCTCCCAGCTGCAGAGGAGCCTCTAAACATTTAATCTTGGCTATTATTTCCTCCCTGCAAGGCTGCAGTTTTGCATCACAGGCATTAGAAACAGAGACTGCTCAAGAGAAATGAGGAATTTAGCTACCCCAATGTAACTCTAAGGGCGGGCAGCTCTTGGACTCAGTTGTTGATCCCTTCAGGACAGCAAGGTGTCCTACCACGTGCTTGCACTAAAGCTGTGTTTTTGTTGTTTCTTCTGAAAAACCCTGGTCAAACTGAGAAAATTCAAATTTTAGAATAAGAAAAGAAAAAAATTTAAGAAATCATTTATTAGGCTGCCCTTCAATAACAAAGGAAAAAGTCAGGAAAAAGTAACCATTTCATATTTTAACACAACTCTATGAAAACTGGATCTTCAAGATGAGATGTCTTTACATCAGGCATTTTCAAAAGCCCAGATCTTTGGGACATCACTGGTATTTACAGAAGTCCTGCCTCACATACAGCATCTTCCTGAATGGCATGCAAAACTTAACTGTGGAGCTTTCAGAGGTGTAGGAAAGTCTGATTTTTTGTCTTGAAACACCATACTGTAGTATTCAGAAATGTGCTGACAGCATGGACAAAGCACACATGACAAAAAAAATAAATATACATATTTAAAGGAACAGTTGTGTAAGACGTGTTTTTCAGATGCAAACCCTGGCAGGTCCGAGTGAATGAGTCTAAACTGACAAAAGACCATTTCCCTCAGCTATTCTCTACTGCACCAATGCCAATGAGCTCTCTGAACACACAGCAGGAGAATCCAATATTTAAGCATGGCTTGAGAAACCACAGAAACCCCCTAATATATTATTATAATCTATAAAGATTCAGTAAAGGGGTTACTTAGGGATTAAACAGTCATGCTTACTTGTGTATCTTTAGCCTAGTGATTCTTAAAATGCAGTAATACAGGGAGATCTTAATAACAGGAGGAGTGGGATTCCTCCTATGGATTTTTAGCCATCCAAACATGCAACATCTTGCCACCAGTCAGTGTTGCCAGCAGTCTGGGACAGAAACTGCTGCTGAAAGGGGGTAGTTCTACTGGAAATGACTGCTCCTGTTGGGATTAAATCATGCTTAGAGGCACCCATTTGTAAGAGAGGGATCCTGGCATGCTATCTTAGTACTCAAGCAAAATTGTATTTCAGCATCTTTTAAACCTAATTGAAGTCAACCTATCTAGTTTTTGTATATAGGCTTACTTAGATTTCAGCTCTTTTGCTTTAAAGAGCTTATCAGGGTTTTACAGCAATTTGTAATTGATTTCAGCCTCACTGAAAACCATTAATTAGTATCCTGCAAACAGGCTTTTCCAAGTTGGACTTGCAGCAAACAAGGATAGTTTCCCCAGAAGCTGATTTAACGCCCTGGTTTGACGTTCATTACCAGACTGGGAGGAATCCTGCGCTCAGAGGACTGGCCAGCCACTGCTTCAGTAAATAAACTCTCTCAGACATGTGCTCAGCCCACAGAAATTTACTTTTTTAGTCCTGGGATGCCACAGTTTCTTTCTTGGTCAAGACAAAGATGGCTTTCATCACCCTAATGTTTTAATTTGGGATTCTACTGGCAAGCTAAAATACCAGTTAAAATAAGTAGCAGATTCAGTACTGGCAAGCTGAGATAGAAATAGAACAAGCCAAACACACAAAAATTCCTCCTTGCCTGGAAGTAACATGACACATAGAAAAGAAACTTCAGTTCCAGTGGGTTACAGTCAAGAAAAGACAAGAGCCCAGTACCCCCCAGGTGATTCAAACTTCTTTAGACACCTACAGCTGTCCACATTCATTCTCAGGAGCAAAATTCTTGCAGCAAAATCAGTACTGCTGCTGCCCTACCCTCACTGCATTTTTCCTGAAAACTCTCCCTGCGGGCTGGGAAGGAATGTAACACGATCTGGAGTTAACGGTGGAGGACTAAGCCTTGCCTTCATAAATCATTCATTAATAAATACCAGAAAGCAAGGCTACAGACCTTAATCCCTGAAAAGCCTGGCGAGTGCCATGGCTGTGATCTTGGGAGGGCTCTCGCCACACTGTGTGTGAAGAGTGCACAAAACAAGTGTTAACAGCCCCCAGCACAGCTGGGTATCAGCACAGGTCCACAGGGCAGCTCCTGGGGCTCCTCAGCTGCTCTGCCACACAGGAACGGTCACGCTCCAGAACAGCTCCAAAGTTCTAAACTCCCCCTCATATCAAAGCGGGGAGGACGTGCCAGCTAAGGCACCGACGCCTACAGTCATTTTGGAGGTGAAGTTTGCAAGGAGAGAAGGGGAAATGTCTTTCATAACAGGATGTAAAAAGTTTAACCTTGACAAGTAAATAAGAGATTAAACTGTCAGAGATTATTTCAGAAACCTCAAAGCAAATTATCTGAGAAACATTTTACTGAGCCCCATACAATTTCTCCGTGTATTTTAAACAGTCAAAGGGTCACTGTCCTTTTTTTTCTCTGGCATTTTTCTTGACCTGGGGCTAAGGCTACTAGTGTCATTTCAGCTGGGGTTTCTCTCTTTTCATGACTTGTCCTGTGCTCATGGGTGGATTTCTTGAAACTTGACTTGTGACTTCCCTGAGAAACTCTTCTGATCTGAGAGAGGGAGAGATGTGAAAAGAAACCATTAATATAAAGAGAACTACAACAAGGCTATGCTGGGAGAGGCATCCTCTGGCTGGCATTAGCTCTGTCCCTATTCCTCCTCCGACAGCAAGCGACCGTCTCACTTACAGCTGCTCCGCTGGGGGCTCCCCAGAAGGGCCAGACCCGGTGCAGGCACGGCTTGCTGAGAGGCTCCATTTATATTCCCACCTGGTTCACCTGTTTTCTGCAAATTTTGCACTTACACTGCAGACAGATCAATGCTGTGATTTGCCTCCAGCAGGGTGGTGGGAACCCCCTCTGGCACTTCCTATTTTTAAACAACTGAAGTTGTTTTGTATTTCCTAAACCATATTGATCCACAAGGCTAATGATAGTTTTTCTCAAAGCTCCATTTTGTTCGCTCTGTCACAGAGGGAGCCCTGGAAATTACAATTAGTGGTACAGGAAACGATTGAAATCTATTTTACTGCACAAGTCTGCTCCTGCTATGTGCAAAGCAGAACAATAACCACAAATTCTGTCGCTCCCACATGGAGTCACGGATGGATGACTATACAAGCAAAGAAAAGGGCTTATATAGGGTGCACCAGCCATCACACATCTTTAATTTACACCATATTGTCCATTATATGAACGAAAAATAAAAAGTAACACGGGCATAATACTACAGGTTGAACGGACTGAAATATATGCACAGCTCCTCCCCCAAAGCAATTTAATTTTCAGTTTTCCAGTGGAATAAGAAAATTAGTTTTGCTTTTTAAACAATTCCCTATCCTCAGTGGGAAAAAGTCACAGTCAGTGACTTTCGTTATGCCATAAAGGGCATTTATCAAAATAAATATATCAGAAAGGGACCTCATCTCTGATAGACAGACCTACGAAATAAAAAGAAGAAAAACCCACCCAACCTGTGTTTGGAAGTGGACAAGTCTGACAGAAAGCAGAAGGAATGAGCAGGTTTGAGTCACCAAGAGGCTTTTTGTCATTCCCTCCCAGTACACACACAGTGCTCTCGCCTGCCCAGGTCACGGTTCCCTGCTGGAAAGGATGACACCAGGTGCCCACTCCTTGTCACCCGGTATTGCCACCTATATCTGTCAGAAGTAATTGTAATGCTACAATAAAACAGTCACTTTTGGAGAAATAAAAATGAAGAATCATCCCCTCCCCATGGGGAAAAAAAAAAACCCAACCAAACGATAAACCACACCTCCATGTTTTCATCATCTGGACCTAAAACACTGTTTCTCCTCTAGAAAAAAAATTTAATTCGTATTTCCATAAAATGGAACTGCTGGGAATTAACAAGCTAATAAAAAGGACTTTAAGGATGCATTAAACTTGGGCTGGGGAACTCTATAGTGCTTGCAGCATAAATGCTAATAAAATTATAAATCTGTTATTAACTTTTTACATCCCTGCCAAGTGATAAAGACTTTTTTTAAAAAGGCATTAAAAAGGCTAGAGATGTACATTTTACAATGAAAAACCAAGTAGTCCAGAGTCCAGACAACACAAAAATTACTTATACCATATGAATTCTCTGTACAGCCCTGTAAAAACACACACCTGTCTCCCCAGGGGAATTCAGGACTGATATCTAATATATCGCGAAGGGAAAAAAAAAATAAAGAAAAAATTTCATTTTTCCTTTAAAATCTGAATAAAGCAGGATTCCACCATTGTTTGTCCCAGGGAATGGACTTCCCCAGGCTTTGATTACCTGACAGTAAGATGTTTATGTCAAGCCCTGGCTGACAACTCCTCACATTCACCCATTAGAGCCCTACAACTTCCTTGCTGTACTTTATACTCCAACCTGTTCAGTGCACTCATTGTTTCAGCCAGTAACAACCTCCTGCTAATTGCTACACGTGGAAGGGAAATTAAAAGGATGGTCCTTGGAGACTGCTACGTCTGCTTCCAAATGAATATAATTAGCAGAGAAGGGGAAAAGATTGTAATTGCTTCAGATTTAGTGGTATAAGGAAGGATTTAGGGATTAATATTTTGGGGAACAACCAGTCTGCCAGCTCAGTATTTGGGAATGCAGAGCAATGACAGGCAAAGGACCTTACACACAATCCACAATCCTGCAGGATGGAAAACAAGGCAAATGGGGCAGAGATAGGAGCAGAGAGGCTCACTGCCAAGATGACCTCCAGGCACTTCCAGGGAGCTGACATGAACCAAACACATCATGGGGAGGTCCCAGCCACTGGCAGAAGCAGGTTGGGCTTATCCAATACTACAGAAACATATTGTTACAAGGAGAACCCAGGGTGTTCCTTCCAGCACTGAAAGGTGCTCATGGTTGGTAGTTGAGGTGGCACAGAGACAGGCATGCTCCAAGCTCAGCGCAGGGCCAGATCCAGAAGTTCTGCTGCAGGACTGCAATGGTTTCAACCACCCCCACAAGCTCCTTTACAGACAGGGAATTTTGAAACTACCTGGGTTTGCAATGCTGGGCTCATGGCTCATCCCCTTGTGCAGAGTCCCACAGTCCAGGGGCTGGAGAGCTCAGCCAGGAACAGGACCTCCCCTCACCGTCCGGCTGAGCCACTCATCTCACTCGAACCCATTTCAAGCACAGGCTTTTACTTTCTCTTGTATCATGCTGCTGGGAAAAAAACATTTGGAACATTCTCAGGTAAGATAAATGCCTGTTTAGGCACTGGAAAAGAGAGTTCTGTTTTCAAAAATCCTTATTAACAGAGAGCCATCTGAGGTCTGGGAAGTGCTGAGAGCCATGCAATTTTCAAAATCCAGCTCTTGTTCAGGTGAATTAATGGATGCTGAGTAACTGCTCAGTCTGAACTCAGGACTGTGTGCTGAGGTTTTCAGCTTCTGCTCAGCAGTAAAAACAGTGGTACCTTTAATAGACTGACTCATAGTAGCAGGAAAAAGTAGACAAGCACTTGGAAAAGGAAAGTGCAACCCCAAAGAACTATGTTCATTTTCTCTATACAGCCTACCTTGAAATATTACCCTCTTCCACAAGAAGTGCTTCATTCATAGCCCTCAATCATCACAGTTCATTTCATAGTCTCCATAAAAAACAGCACTTCCATTTATCCAATACAAAAAGTAGTTCAATGAGATTATTTTGCTCTGCATTTCCCCTCTTGTGTCCCTTGAACTAAAACCCAACCCTAGCAGACTCTAGCTACTCCCCAGGTTTCTGCCTCCGTAAAGCAGCACGTCTGTCATGTAATCTAACTTCAAAACCAAGGGTGCCCCATGATAACTGATTTTCTACCTTCTTCACAAAACCTATTTTTCTCCCAGTCCCTCACAGACACAACAGGTATCATTTCACCTTGGATCTCAAGCCACACAGGGTATGTTGCCACGGAAACATGAAACCAACCGAAACAGGCAATAAACGCTCACGTGGTTACAAGTCCCCTGGTCCACTGGTCCTTCCTTCACCTTTCCCTCCTTTTCCAAGATGGGGAAAACGTGCTGCCAGTACGATTCAGCCAAGCATGGACACCTAAAGGTGCTCCTCTCTCTTCCCTGCTCTTCAAGAAGGTCCCCAAACTTCCTTTTAGACAAGTCTATGTCAAGAAAGCACAAGCAGCACCCCTGCAGGACTCAGTGGAATGCACTCTGTTCACCACAATGCAGTCCCAGCCTTTCCTGGAGGCAGGACATGCACCAAAGTCTGCAAAGCACAAGGCTCCAGCACCTCACCGCACCCTCCTGTGCAGTCACCATGCACCTGGGTGGTTACACAGCTGGTCCTGTGAGTTTTTAGGGTCTTGGGTATGTGAAAGGACAAATACCAAATCTCTGGCCCCTGCCACTTTTATCCTTGAATCATCCTTCAAATTATAGGGATATAGTATAGGAACATACAGGAACATATTTGTGCTTGTGTCATGATCTGGTTACTAAAGTTCTTAGAAATGCCCCTGCCTGAATTAAGGTGCAAACAAGACCATATGCCAGTGACAATAGTATGGGTTTTATTTGATAGTAAATATGAGGGGGAGAGAGAGAGGAAGAAAGAAAGAAATAGAAAATAGGTGGGGGGGGACAGAAAGAGTGACAGAGACAGAATAAAGAAAATATCACCACACACTGGATCCCAGTGATGTTCCATTGATCCTCTCCAGCTGGTCTTCTTGGTGGTGAAGGTCCCCCCGAAAAGCACAGAATCCGATGGGTTAACACACGCTCAGGCTAGGTAGGGAAACCCAGGCACCTCCCTGGAGGGGGGAGTTTGCCATTGTCTCTTGCAACAGACTTTGGGTTTGTTGCATCACCACGTGCAGTCCTGTGGTGCGAGGCTTCAGAAATGACTCGGGGGGGGCACTTTGGGGGGTCTTGGATGGATTATGCCTCTCATGTGACTGTCCCGTGGATGTGGCCTGTGGGGTTGGGGGTTCCATAGCCGGGCCAGTTTGTGTAAGGGAGAATGGGTTCACTGCCCCTGAGCAGAGGTTACAACACACCAAAACTTCCTCCCCCCACCTCGGCTGGGGGGGAAATCTGTGCACACCTGCTCCCAGCAAATGGGTCTGTGGGCTGTGGCCTCCCCCACTCCGAAGCAAGCCAGAGATGATTCTTAGCAGGCTGCTGTGTCTGGCTGACATTCTTTTCCTTGTTTACTTGTTTGTTTCAGGTGATTAAAGAATGGGTTTTCCCTTTATCTAATCTTAGTGGTTTAACTTACACTCCAAAGTCCCAGTCAGGAATCTTCAGGGAGGCTTCATTGGTTGTAGCTTCTTCATACAGTTTTTGTTACAATGAGCAAAACTTCATATCAGTGTTTGAGGCATGAACTATTTCAGTCTCTGACAGCCTGGAAACCCTGGAAACTGAGCAACACAAACAGAAGATGTGGATGCTCTTCACCACTCCTGTGTTTGTTTTCCATCATGACATTTTAAAGACTTGCCACGATACCAAATGGATAGGGAATTTAAGAAATGGATTCATAAATTTCATTTACACTAAGATTCCCTATGTAAATCACGTGAGAAATCCAGAGGCCATTGAGACCAATGGGACTCTCCCCAGCAGTTGCAATGTCACCACCCTCACAGCAGTGAAGCCTGTTGTGCTTTAAGACATTCCAAAATTTCTCATTTTCTCTCTTTTGAACGACACCACTGAAAAGTGTCACTCAAACTCCATTTCTCAACGCAAAATCTTTGTACAAGTGCACAGCTAAAGAATGCAACAAAAGCGACATAGCTAAGCCAATAAAAGATTTCTTGATCTGTTTTTATGCTATGTGATTCTAGGTCATGTTAAATCACTGGTTTCTTACTAACAAAAACATACAAAAGCTGAAAAATTACTTCTCTCCTCCTGCCTACTCCCTGCTAGCTCACTGCCCGATCTTGTATTTTTTCAACAAGCTTCAAATAAAGCAGGGTCTAGCCCAAAAGTGTTTGAATATCTAAAAATACCATTATTTTCCCTCAAGACTGAGTAAATTGCAAACTAAATAGCATTTTTTAAAACCATGCATTACCTACACAGAAACGGTAGATTACAGTTTCAAAGTGTGTCAAAAACATGAGCTACACAACCCTCCTGGAGCTGCAGTAAGTAAGGAGTTTGGGTGGGTTCACACTTTTCACTGATGCCTTGAGAGGCCACCTAAAAACAGAGACTAGACTGGAGTAAGGGAATAAAGGCAATCATCAAGCAGTCAAGCATGAAACACTTTGTGGCTTTGCACTGGTGTCAGGGGTCACTGTGGCTGTAGCACCAGCTCTCCCTTTAAACAGTGGCTGCCCACTGTGGCATCTCCTGTGCCACTCACTGCTGTCTCCATGAAGACAAACAGAAATGGACAAAACCTAATGTCTCTCTGGGATTAAATTAACTGAAAAATCAGAGCTCCACATTGGCAAATACTAATTGCTCACGGAGGCTGGTGTTAAGGGGAATATTTTTATGCAATATGCACAAAGTAGATTTTCAGGGTTGTATGATTTTAAAGCAAACTAGTCTCACCTAAAATGTTTGTTTTACTCTCAAATAAGCAACTACAGGAAGACAGAATTAAAACAAATCAAAAGGGACAACAATGAGAACTCTTGATTTCCTCCACAAATTCTCTCTTCACTTGTTATAATGTTTAAGTACCTAATGGCTGTTGATCAATTCCCCTCTTCATCATCAGTTGACCAACATGCGGCTCCTACTACATCAAATTTCCTTAAAATTATAAGAAATCAACAGAGTGTGTTGCTTTCCCCCATTAAAGTGTATGAAATCATAGTTGAGAACAGAATAACAGTGGAAGACACAGGAGATGGCCGCTCAGCACAGAGGTTGACAGTACTCATTTTGATTCTAGTCATGTTTTGAAAAGTCCTTGGACCAAACCTCTCAAGAGCAAAAAAGTAGTTTGGACCAAGTTTTTCGGACTGACTTCTTTCTCTGTTTTGCTAAGCTCTGAAGCAAGACAGGAGCTTTTATTACACATATCATTCAGATTTAAGTATTTCCATTAAGGAAATGAGAAATAAATACACTGATGTTAGGAAACTCACTGCAAAACACACAACAACCAAATTTCCTGGTGTTTTCACCGCAAAGCAGCTGCAGCATTGCAGACCTCGTTTTGGTATCAGATAAATTGACCATAACTAATTTAGTTATTATGCTAACTCCTCTATTTTAACTAATTCACAGGAATAGAAAAGGAACACAACTCAAATTGGAAGTTTGCTGGCAGTGCCTTCTATCAAACTGGAAAGGGACGGTATTTGCATTAATGGGATTTTGTGACAAATACACATTCTTACATAGCTGACAAAATACAGAGACATGTTTCAAATGGCATTAAGGTTATGACAAACTAAAAAATGATAAAATAATACTCAAGACTCTCTCAAGTCCCTTGTGGGGTTCAGCAATGCAGTACGCTTTGTGAACACGGTTCTGATGTGACAAAGGGACAGCTCTAAAAACATCCTTCTGCCAGTGATCTTCAAGGCAAAAATGGAAGGCACTAAACTGTAAACAGGCACTTTTCCTAACATACCAGAGCTTTCTCTTTCTCCCTCTCTCTCTCAAGGAAAGTTTTTAAAGAGTGACACTTACCATGTGACTGGCTCTGCCTTGTGTTCACCACAGCACGAATGAGACACACGGCTGGTGTCAAACTCATCCTTGGAGATAAAGCCCTGAATTTCCTCATTTCTTCATTGCTTTTGTTTTCCAGAACTAGCAAATGTACTACATCAATAAACAGCACAGTACTTGAGGACTGGTTTCCTTTAGAGTTTGCAATTCAGTATCAGATGAGTTGGCTGAC
Source organism: Corvus brachyrhynchos (assembly GCF_000691975.1). Lineage (NCBI taxonomy): Eukaryota > Metazoa > Chordata > Aves > Passeriformes > Corvidae > Corvus > Corvus brachyrhynchos. Next base: position 1,630,619 of record NW_008236441.1, on the reverse strand, counting down.
CTGCAGAAACCTGCACGGATGCCAACCAAGCATTTTTCCAAGACTGCTGGTTGTTAATCAGAACCAGAGCACAGTTATTGCCATACATTCCATGTTTCTAAGCCCATCTATGAAAAGAATATAACCATGGAGATTTTTTAATATACCTCAACAGCACACATTGTATTCTGTTGTTCCAACAAAGCCACAGAGAAGTGCTGTGGACACGGCGCAGCACACACCGGCACAATCCTAAGGTCTTGGGGCCAGCAACCTATGTCTTTTTTTAATAAACACTGATTATCTTAGGAGAAAATTTTAAATTAACCGAATATGTTGTTTACAGGAAGCTATTACATTTTTATTTCCCCAGGCATGTGATTTAATCAACTGTCACCCACAGACCTCATTAGATAAGGCACGAGAACCTCCACCACACAGTTCCTGTGTTGTGCTGCCACTTCTGCAACTCAGAGCTCAGGTGACAACAAAGCCTTGTCCAGGATCACTAAACACAGGCCAGTTTCACACCCGAGCCAGGGCAGAGTTACTGCAGATCGACCATCAGAAGCAGCCTAAATTGCCAGACAAAACTTTTCCTAGGAGCTCTCCTGCTCCCAGACTTGCATCTTGCTCAGTCTTCCTGCCCAGTGTCTGGTCACAGATAATTTCCCTGGTCCACCTCGCCAAGTCCACCTCAGTCTCCACAACCACTTAGCCAAAAGGAAAGCAGAGTAATAGAAACCAGTAAAAGCACAGATGACATAGGAACCATAAATTGTGCCAAGATGTTTGCAATCACAGAGTCCTCATCACTCAATCATCCCAACTCTGAGCTGGTCCCTGTTTCCAGATATGCTGCAGGCCTTGCCTTTGGTGTCCCAGCCAGGTTATTTTGGCAGGACTGACTCTGGCTCAATGCCAAGGCATCACACAGCCTCAAGATCAAGGCAGAATGATATTCGCTTTCCTGCCATGCAGTACCAGTTAAAAAAATACCCACACAGACATAATTTCTGCCTTTTTCCTACACATGAAAAGGAGTAAAATGCCCACACAGATCCCATGTGAGACTTTGTGTAGATTATTAAAGACTTTGCCCTTTGTTTTGCTTTTCTAAACTTATTCTTCTTTTTAGTGAAAACGTCACCAATGTTAACAGACTTTGGTCAAAAGCAACCAACAATTCTTGCCAATTTTTTTTTTGTTTTCAACAACATTCTTCAGACATTACCTTGCTAAATGTGACATTCAGTCCCACTTACTGAATATTACAGTTAAAGAGCTGCTGAACTCAAGAACCAGAGGTTAAATGGGAAGGTACACTTCTTCCCAAGTATAAATAACTCTTCCCACACACCTCTCCTGTGAGAGATGTTCTAATGCACTACAACCCAAAGAAAAATAAAAAGTAACATCAGTTTCGATACCAGCATCATCTGCTCAACATGGAGGGACAAAAAATTAGATGGAAAATACAAACAGACATGGTGTGTTAGACACCAAAACTATTTCTGCATTGCCAGGCCTAGCAGAAAACACACTGTTAGCTCTCATCCTCCCAGTTTGCAAGCTTGGAAATTAGTTAACAATGGACTGGGAAATGTAATTAAAGACATAACTATAAATTCTTTAAAATATCTTAGTATGTTTAAAGCAGCAGCCAGGCACTGTATGTTGCACACCTGCTTTACTGTGCTATAAAACTGGAGAGGGGTGAGGGCAGAAGGTGAGACACGGGGTCAGGGCAAGCAATGGCAGGTGCTGCTATTTGGTGTCTTAAAAGTCCATTTTTGATCATTCCAGTGATGAAGCTTTTGTGCACTTGCACTAAAAACAGCAAATGGATTTGATCTGTGGGACTCTGGAAAGCACTGGTCAGCCTGGAGGTCAGTGCTTAAGGGCTGCCCAAGTGCTGAGAGTTTCCCATCAAAGGTTCTGAGCCCAGTGCTTCCAACCTGGGTCTCCCCAGGGAGCCGTACACTCACCACTCCTTATTTCTTCCCTATTCACCAAAAAACCACTGCACCAAAGTGCTGGGAGAATAACTACCCACTTGCAGACCCTCATTTCTGCTTAAGGCTAGCCAGACTTATTTCAACAAAGACCAAACATTCACTTGAAACATCACAGGTTGAACACCTGGGAATTTCTTAGGGAAATGACAAGCTGTGTAGTGCCAGGGAAGAAAAACTCTTACAACTCTGCCATATCAAGCAAGCCAGGAACTGGAACTCCAGTCTCTTCTATGCCAGGTTACAAAAGCACATTTACATCCCAAATGTTTTGCGGAAAATCTGACAGCTACACAAAGTATTTAAACTCAAACAAAATGACAGATAAAGAGACTTCTAACTACACAAGCTTGAGAAACTTTTAAAGGACTTATGAGAGGTTGTAAGAGAGACAGAAGAAAGCTTTATGGCTCGGAGGGATGACATCTACAGCTTTTCTGATCCCTCAAGTACAAGACGATATGTCCTTTCAGAAGTGACCAAATCAGCAGCCTAGTTTAAACCCATCAACCAGAACCACCAGGTTTTTAATCTGACAAGTGGCAATGCTTTATTTGACTGATGTTAGGTTTTACCTCCTAGCTTTGGCAGAATGCAGACTAAATAAATCCTGACTCCATCTCGAGTTCATTGCAGCTAATGACTTTGAACTTAAGGGTCTGTTAACACTAAATGGCTATCATTATGCAATCATGCTAAATTACCACAGGAAGCAGAAGGTATCTCAAAAGAAAGAATTGTACCAGTTTATGCCAAGAAAACTGGACATCAGTGAATATTGTTGGACTGTTCTCTGCAACACCAGGTTTCTGGCCCAGACAAACATGTTCCTCATCTGCTGTTGTTATCTCCTGCCAATATAAATCCAGCCAAACTGGCTCCATCTAATTCTCACTCAATATGCCCTTGCAGAAACAAACACATAAAAGAGAAGTCTTTATCAAGAAAAAGTCCTGCGTAATGCAGAACAACTCTCCTCGCTTGCTCGAGGTAATTATCTCACCATTTTTTATACTTGCCTTTTATCATCAATTTTAGAGGCTCTGCTTATAGAGGAAGGACTGATGAAGTAAGGACTAACCTAACAGATATTTAACACATTCTCTAACACAGCCAAAATCACTTAAGTTCCCTGGAATCTGGATCTTTGTAAGATGGCATGAAAGCAGCCTCATTCAAGACAACAGGAATGCTGCCTTTTTTTCACTGAAATGAAGGTTCCACGCACAGGTCTCAGAAGAGAAGAAGTTGAAAACCTTGTGGATCAGGAGAAGAACACGGCCTATCTTGCTCTCTGGTGACTGCAGTTGGACAGACAGTATCGTGTGACTTACTCAAAATAATGCTCAAAAGAAACACAGCACAAGAAACACTATGCACAAAACAGAAAAAGCTCAATCAATGCCTAGAATACATCTTCAGGACATTGGTACAAATTGTATTGCAGCATTTACAAAACACTAAATGGAAGTTAATGTATCCATCAGTTACAAACCCACACAGCACATGACTGTGGATGCACTGAATGAGGTGAAGTGCAAAGGGTGAGCTTTACGTGAGATGGCAGAAGTCTTACTCTCCCCAGCTCAACTGTGTTTTCCTGAAGCTCTAAATTGTGAGGAATGAGAAAATACTGAAGCCCCGTCCATACCATTGAATGAAACAGGTTTTATTTTTATTATACTTCATGAAACAGACTCATGACCAAATGCTTTTCATCATTAAAAAGAGTAACAAATAAATCCTTTGTGGATAAACAGTCCAGCCAAAACAAGAGGCAAACAGAAACTGCAAGTTAAATAAAATTACTTCCTCATGCTCTTTTATATCTATTTTTCCCTTAGTGTTAAAAAAAAAAAATAGATTAGGCTTGATTTTTACATTCTTTGTCTTATTAGATCCTCCCAGAGCAGGTAAAATTGGCAGCACACAAATAATCCTACACGTGGCGACATCCCTTTGTGTTACTCCTTCAATTATGCCATGCCCGAGACCACAGCAAGATCTGGGGACTCGGATCCCTTTTTTGAAACCACCACCCATGTTAGTAATTTGAATTGAAATGGCAACAAGCACTCCTCCTCACAAAAGCTTAACTTGTGTGAAGTTAATAAATATTTGCTTCAGATTTCTTGTAGATGGATGGGTGTTTGCCTCTTCCTACGTGGACACATTCACTGCGCTCTTTGCTGTGTTCTCACGAGTGGGCCCCTGAGAAGCTTCAGAATCCCAAAGGTTTGGGAAAGACTGGATCCACATTCATCTTTCATCCTTGCCTGCAAGCTGCAGTCCAGTGTTTCACCGGACCAGTTTTGATAGAAAACATGGTAGGGAGCGAGCACTTACATCACCTGTGGTGTCATCACACTTTAATCAATTCAAACACCTCCCATGACTCCATAATCACGGAAGATCACTACTCACAGAGAAGTTTTCTGCTTGGTAACTTTGCTGCCACTCTCCAGCTCCAGCTCTGTCAGTGCTCCGGCTGTGAGGGGTGCCGTGAAATTGTCGGTAAGTGGATGTAATACATTCTGGGACACGTACTATCACTGCTTCTGTTTGTGGAGAGGCAAACACAATTTGTCTGCTGGAGTAACGCTTGGAAGACTTCCTGAAAAAATCTAACAGCAATTAAGCTAATTTACCCCTGCCAAGCAGATGCCAGAAATTAAAACTTGCAAGAATGACAGACTCATATGATAGCTAAAGACAGAAGAAAATTGCAAGATCCAAGATTATGATTCTCTTGCCTGTATAGAAGTGATTGTAATTATTGTTTGGTTCTCAACTATTCTGGGGCAGGCACCAAGGAAAGACATCTATCAAGACATTTGGATTCATTTAGGCACCCTGCTCAAAGGGGTAATAAACGCTGGGCTAAAAATACCATTGACATTTCAATATTAATAAAGATGTGCGCTCAAGTATCACTGTAGTGATTCTCCTGCAAAAGCTGTGCCATGTCTCCACTGACTGCTGGGTTGCCTTTACCTTCCAGCTTCCTGAAGGTGATCTGCTGTAGCCTGAGCCTCTGCTTATCAAAAACCATCGCTCGAGCCAATTCCCGAATATAGAAGCATCTTAGCTTTCCTGTTCCCAGAGTCTGTACTTTACATTAGTAATGTGCAAGTTTATAAGAAATTAAAAACTTATTTAACAAGAAGTTAAAGTGGCTGCTAACAAGCTCGAGATTACATGAGAGAAAGCAAAGATCCCAGTCCTATTTGGTGCTGAAAACAATTTCCAAAAGCATCTATGTTTTATTCAGCTTTCCCCGAGCTTAGAGGGAGCAGTTGGAGGACACTACAGAAACTAATCTGAATATACATTCCTTGAGCATTACATGCTACTAAAAAAAAAACCACAAACAGCCTCTTAAAAATTTAATTTCACTCAGTCCTCTTACAATATTGGCCAGTACTCAACAAATAACAAATAAAGACACAAATACTCAACAGACCTGTCTCACTACCCGGGCATTAAAAAAGGGCAAATACATTTCCACAGCTCCTCATCTTCGCCAGCTCTGCAGGGTGAGCACATGCACCAGAGAGCAGCACAGACCTGACCCACCTAGGATGAAGCATCTCCTCTAAAGGAGGAGTAGAAACAGAGTAGAAACCCCACTCCTCCCTTCCTGGATCCAAGCCTGCTTGGTACAGTGATCGCTAGGAAATAATCAACGCAGAGCTTGACGCTGCCACTGCCAGGGTGTCACTTGTGCCCTACATCGGTGCCCTAATGAAGAAGCCCCTGGACTTAACACAGATTGAAGAGTTTCTAGAGCGGGGCTGACAAAAGCACATTTACTCACCGACACCTTATTTCAATCTTTGTGTTTCACAAATTCTCTGTAATCATGGACGCGGGTTGGTTTTGGCTGTGTTGCTCTCTCCTAGACTTGCGAGCATATTAATAAAAATAAATAAGCCTGGCTTGCTGAAGGAGCTTTAAAGAGGTGGATGTCCAATTAAATTCCCAGGCTCCTTTGAAAATCCTAGCATTTTTCACTGTCAGATGCCATTAGAATAAGAAAGGTCACAGGCAAAGTGGGATCTTTTGTAATTCTCTGTGAAGAGCACAGACCACAAGCAGACAGCATTAGGGGACACAGCAATGAATGCTTCCCAACAGGAATTCAAAGTTTGCTTTGCCAAAAATATACTCCATTGCTAGTACCTTTGGTTACAATTAGGTGGAGAGAACAAGGAAATTTTTCGGAATCTTTTTGAAAACTTTTTCCCAGCTACTGTTCAAAACCAGAGCAGCACAGGTTGTACTTTAACTCTAGTGTTAATGAGCAGAACCAGAGTACCATTTCAGCACCTCTCCACACGGCACACGCTTGAAAACCAGGACAAGGATGGAAACAGAGACAGGAAGACAGATGTTTTGTGTTTTAACAACTCCGATAAATGCTTCATGCAACCTGATCAACAAAGCCCTATGGGCTGTTTTTATAGTGTGAATCTATCTAGAAGGTTAAGTGAGAAAATTAGCTGCAGAAATATTACATATCAGTGTACTCTCACAGTGCAGCTTCCGAGGAGGATTATCCTAGGCCAAACAAACAAAAGGAGAGAATCCCATTAGCAACTGAAAACCCAGGGCCTTGGCGTGGGTGTCATTTGCATACATTACAATTGCACAGTGTTTAAAAACTGCAAATTGGATTTAGTTTCCCCCTGGCTACCTGCCCATTTTTCTTTAAATTGATTTATTAATGTCCACTGTTGCTTTGCAGTTTTATCCTTTTAGCAATAATAGATGTAATATATCACAAAACCAAATTTTTAAGAGTACATCATTAGAGTGATGTAGCACTGGTAATAAACCCCTTCACACTTGGATGAACTTAAATCAGTTTCTCTTTATTGATTTTTGGTCATAACATAATTTTAAAGTTCAACTTAGTTAATAAAAAAAAGATTTGTGCTGCTGTTGTGTGGAAAACACCAGTGCTGTAAGTTTTCATGTCATCTGTTGCAAAGGCTCTTCTGGTTTTATATATTCCCTCAGAAGGTGGCTCGGCACTATATAGCCTGTCTTATCTTCTCTGCTGCCCCGCGTTTATCTGTCTGTTTTTATTGCCACACGACTCACCGCACAATAGATCTTTACCCGGCGACCATCTATCCAAGCACACGCAGTCACTTTATCTTTCCAGCAGCTTTTTGAGTAATGGTCATTTGCATTTCACCGAACTCTCACACTTCAAGGGGGTTCTGCGTCGACAATAGCATTTGCGTGACCGTGCTTTTTACTGTCTTCCAGCAGAAAAGCAGTAATTCACTTTTTCCACTTAGGGTTTTTTTTAAAAAGTGTATTTAAAAAATGTATTTGTGTGCTTGTTCTTTCATGTTGGGGGTTTTTTTTTAGTACATTTTTTTTAATCTTCCAGAAGCACAAAGTTAGTGACAGCTGAGCTTAGGGATTTACTGGTAGAAACTGCCTGATAAGGAAGTATATGATTGAGTTGGGCTTATGTCCTCCTCCCCTGCCCCCCAGAAAGGTAGGATAGTGGTTATGGTACAGACTAAAGATGTGGCTTCACTGCCATCACATTTCCAAGGACAGTGTAGATGCTCCTGCTCCTTTGGCTACCAGCACATCTCCATAGCATGAGGACCATAGACCAAAACCAAGGGCCAAACCCAACAAACAAGCCAAAAATACCCCAGGCTGAGGTCTCACACCTCTGAAGAACATGAACTGCTCAAACTCTTACATTTTCTTACAGTCCCATCAAATAATTTTAGAAATAAAAGACATGAAAACCTACTAGTTCTCAACTTGCAAGCCTGGGTGTTGCACCAAGATAGTACCCAAGTATTTTATTTAATTGGTTTTCCATTTCTCTCATTTCATCTCCACAATGAGCTCCTACAGATATAAAAAGAAGGCGATTGGTCCTGGAAGAGTTTATAAATTGGTGAGGGCTGATAAGATATATAGGGGTTGGAAAGAAAGGTGAAACTGCGACCCCAGATCAGTTCTAGAAGATGCTGCGCTACAAACTTATCTGTCCAACAGCTAACCTAGTCCAACACAGCCTAGAGATATCTCTATGCATTGGCTCGTTCCAGAAACTTCAAAGAAATGCACAAAAATGAGATCACTTGGAACTGGTGGCCAATAAGGAGCCCCTATGATTAACGAAGAGAACAGTTTGCTTCTGTCCCAGACAGTGAATTAGTCACACAGACGCTCATTCAACAAGGAACTTTGGGCTAGTCAAATCTGTATTTAGTGGCACATCACATATAAAATTTGTGTTCCTAAAAATCAAAGACATGAATAGGTGAATCATAGCATAAATCTTACATGCTGACCACCAAAAAACATTATTCTTGCAACAACAAGGAAATTCTTACTTCAATACATTATCATTGGCTTTGACTCAAGAAGAGTAATTCACTCCCCAGCAAGCAGTTATCTCTGGTTTTCTTTTGCTAAAAGGGGTGTTTGTGTATGTTCTTAATAAAAACATGCCCTTCCATCCACCACACTGAACAGCTGCAGGTGGGATTCAGACTCGCACCAGCCCATCCACTGACACACAGGGAAACTCTGTGAAAGCAAAATACATAAAGCAAATGTTTTTATGACTAAGTTGCCTTGACTGGTTAAACAAAGACAAGAAAAAAAGGAAGAGGCTTTAAGTTTTATAATTTTCATTCCCAGTCTGTCTTACAGTTGGTTTTTTTGGGTTTTTTTTGATGGATTTAAGATTCATTCCTCTAGCTCTGTCCTGGAAAATTTCCATCAGTAGCTACTTACAAGAAAAAATACTAATCCTCTACCTGATACATATTGTCCAACAAGAAGCAGCAGTTCTGATTTGGCCTGAGAAGGGATATACAAGGCACCAACTTGCAGCATGACTAACCTCCCAAAAGCAGAGGGGTGTTTGTTTTCCTGACCCCGGGCTCAGCAGCACATTCCTGAAGTGCCCCGCCAACAGCCCCGTTCCTCCTCACTCTATTCCAAGCCAGCTGCTAATGAGGAAATCCATAACCTTTTTACAACAGATGCTGTGAAATATTCTTTCTTGATATGTAATGGTGTATTGATTTTTAATTTCAAAATATGCAAACATGACATTTGCAATAGTGACTCCATACAAACAAAAGCTGTATTTTTGGACTTTTCAATCTGTAACACATTTTGCAAGCATTTGCCATCAATAAGTAGGCAAAAAAACCCAACCCTCACCGTGAGGGGTTCCTTGCCTGTAAAAATAGTACAGCTATGGATTTCACCCTGAATAAAACCTCTCATAAAAAGCCGATGTAAACAGCTGCATGTAATGAACTTGTCAAACCTCAAGGTTAATTTAATGCCACGGTAATAGAGGTATTTCCAGTGGGGCAGTACCTCTACCTTGACTCTACATTTCCTGTTATAATCCAACAGCATTTTTCAGGCTCCCAACCTCCCTTACTGGACGTATGTCCCTGTCTTTTCTTCCTTTGCAAGGGTAATGGTGGAAATACCAAAAAAGATTCATCATTTGTACAAATAAGATTTAAGAAAAATATGTTTTCCATCTGTAAAATGATTCTTATTCCTGATTCATTGAGAAACTGGGAAAGTAAAAAATGTGCAGTGCATCCACTTTGTCATAGGTCCTCACAGCTGGGGAGGAGGAAGACCAGAGTGGTCACTGCTGCCTCAGCAACACCTTTTCAATTAAAAAAAAATGGTGTGGCCACGCTGAGCAGCACAACCTGTGCTCACTGGAAAGGTGATTTGAGGGAAACTACTGAGAGGGCCAGCCTGTCCCAAACCAAATCCCAGGTGAAGCAGAAATGGGTCATGTTTTCCATAGCAAGGTAAAACTTCTATATTGCTGAAAAAGCACTGAGGAAATACACAGTCATCAATACATTAGATGATATCAAGATTTCTTAGGAACAATCATGATTAGCTGTCTCTGTCTGTTTTGGAGAGGCAAGTATTTAAACTGCTTTTTGAGTTCCCTTACAATTTTAAATGACTGAGCCCCTCTTCTATTCCTCATATACATATAAATGTTACCTGTGGTGGCAAAACCAGCTCTGCGCTATGGACAGATGAAGAAAACAACCACAGGGCACATTTCCATCTGGGAAAAACTGGCATGGCTTTACTGACTTCAGTGGAATGACATTGACTTACACCAGTTGAGACTCCAGACGTACATTTCGTTTCGAATTCATTACTTATATACTCAAAATATCGTCCTGGAATTGATGTCCTGTAATAAAATATCATCTCAAGAGTGCACACACTGAGTGTCAAGGAGAGGGAAACAAAACACATCTTGCATAGACTTATGCCATGTTCATAATCATTATCTTAATTTTTAAGCAATTCAAAAGGAAAAAAAAATGCTGAATATTTCTTGGGATGCACCCTATAATCTTGCAACATATTTAGAATAGGAAATCAAAGCACAGCTAAACTACCAATTGTGTCAGCAAAAACAGCCTTTCATGGCAAAATGACAATTTTCTGTCTTTGAAATCAGGCAAGAATGAAAAGTGGTTTGCTCTTTTATTGTGCAAACCAGCAAAAATACATTCCTCCCTGCAAGACTTTTTCCAAATTAAATATGTATTTTTTTTACTGTAAGCCTCTTTGAGATCAGTCATTTGGTAGCAAAAGATTAAAAAAAAACAGCATTTAACTAGACAAAGGCAAATAATCAAGCCATCAGCATTTTGAGCAGCTACAGGTTTATCCAAATATTTAGCGGGTTTATTTTTACCTTCTTCTAAATGCTCTCCCCATGTGTAATTTTGACCCCGTTGTGTAAAATAGCACCAGACCTCAGCCCAGCTCACCTCTTGGAAAGTCACTGTCCCTCACCACAAGGCCCTTCTGAATGCTGCAAACCAAGAGGCATCAGCATGGCACAAGCAATTTAAAAGGAGGACTGGTTTAGGTGACCTGGTAAATCCCTAATTCTAATCCCTGCCTGGAGCTTCTGTGGCACTGGGAACATTTCAGTGCACACCTTTGGGCTTTTGTGATTTAGCAGGAAACTTTATTTTTCTTTTTCCTTCCCAAGATAATCCAAGTGATTCTGTACGAATGGAGACCTTCAACCCCCACACTCCTCCAGGCACAGGAGCCTCGGGAGGAGCTGCAGGAAGAATCAAGTGCTTATGGGCAAGGTTTGCTTTGCATCCCGTTGCCCTCTTTAGGCACCAGAGGCTATAGGGCACACCCTAAACGCAGGAAGTAAATGGGACACCCAGTTATTCACCCTGAGCAGCCAATACTGCATCAGGTTCCTGTAAGACCGAGCAACACCAGTCCCACCCAAATCACTAGGACGTGACAACACACAGCCACTTGATAAAGCCAAGGTGTAAACAAAACCAAAATGACCTTACACTGCTAGCTCAGCACAAGAGGCCACAAAAACTGGGGGGAACAGACACCCCAGTGTTAACCTCTGCCCAAGAATAATAAGAAAAAGACACGGCAAAATGAGATTCAAGTTTTGCCGGCAGAGTCCCGGCATGGAGCTTTGGGGCACAAATTAAACGGCAGCGGTAGGAGAGGCAGCGACCATGGTGAGATGTGTGATGGGATGGATGGATAGATGGATGGATGGATGGATGGATGGATGGATGGATGGATGGATGGATAAATAGACAGATGGACATCCCTGCCTTGGAACAAGATACAAATCCATTACCAAAGCAGCAGTGGTGGAGGGATCCCCTGCGCGCTTCACTAGGCAGACTGAGAGCAAAGCACTCGGCTCTTCCCTTCAGTTTCCAAGGGTTTTAAAGTACACTAGAGTGCCACACTTTGTAGAATTGCGACCTTCACAGAGGGCTAGTGGATTTGCTGCCACATCTGCCCCATGCTGGCACTGCTTCCATGACCAGTGGCCAACACAGGAAGGGAACAGTTTGCAACCTGACTCTGCAAGGATTCCCCTAATTCCAAGATGGGTACGTTAGGGCCTAAAAAAAAGGAGATATTTCTTTGAGTGGCATTTACTCCTCTCCTCTGTCACCACTTTAAGAGCCACAATTGAGACTGGGAAGCATTACACAGGTCCGAGCACACACTATATTTGAACTGCTGGAAACTGTAAGAAACAGCAGTATCACATTATTGCTTGGGACAGACTCTGCTCCCAGCATTTTCTTCACCTTCCCAACTGGGTGGGCACACAAGCTTTGTCTGTTCTGGCAGCTGCACTTCAAGATTCAAACAGCAGAAATGCCAGAGTGGCAGATGACAGGAAAAAAAGAAAAGCAGTTTCAGGCTGTCATTAAGTGAATTCTGGAGTTATTTTACTGACTTGCTAAAAACTGTAACACTGGGGAGAAACAGAGTCACATCAAGGAAAAAAAATACCACTCCATAACTGCACAAGTGAGTTTTAGAATCCTTTGGCATTTATTGAAAAAAAAAAAAAACAATACTCAGCTGAGTGTAAGTAA
>NW_008236441.1:1580706-1618127 GCF_000691975.1 Corvus brachyrhynchos | reverse complement strand
GAGGGAAAGATAAGCCAAATCAAGGGCAAGAGAGCACTCCCCTCTCCGCAAGTCTCTGGCTCAACTGTGGTCTGCCTTTTCTCCCTCAGCAGCCCTGTTACCCATAACCCCTCAAACAGTTCCTCCCCCACACCCGACAAACCCCTCAGCCTCCAAGTTTGCCCAGTGTATTGAGTTTTTTCCACCCCTCCACTATGTATATATGAAAACACAAATTACACAGCAAAAGACAACTTCTGCTGCACCAGAGAGTATTGCAAAACTTAAACTCGCTCTGCTATGTTTGAGCCATCTTACTCAACAACAAATTATCAAAGAGTCTGTGTTCTGCTGAACACTCTGCATTTAAAGGGGGAGATTTGCCTCTGATTGGATTATAACATAAGTGAAAATTCATGCGTATTAATGATAAAATCCTTTATTGGGGTAGAGATAAATGTATAGTCATGGGGCATATTAGTAACTAACTTTTAAATAGAGATTATTTCTCCAAATAAAAAGGCAGAAATAATCCCTTCTAAACCTGTTTCATTTTTAATACTTGCTGCCAACAGCTAGATCTGCTTTCTTCCATTCCTGATACACCATAAAACCTTACAGCTTGTAATATCTCCTCTGTGTATGTGTCGCATCGCTTACTCAACAAAAAAACCCAAACTGTAAAACTGAAAATTGGAAAAACACCTGTGAAAAACTGGTGGTATGGGGAGGTTCCTGACATCTGGGAAGGATTGATGTTCTCCCCACCCCTAGGGAAGGGAGGGCATGGGGAGCACTGGGTGAGTCACTTGGCAGCCCATCCTCCTGACATCCATCTCCAAGCAGTGAAGGACGAGAAGGAAATTGCACCATTATCAGGGCCATCCTCAGCAACACGGGTGCCAACTCTGAGCATGTCCTCTGCAAATCATGGCAGGTGACAACCTAAGGAACAGCTGAAACTCAACGCTAGAGGGATCCTGATAAACCTGTGGAGAGAGTCTATCAGAAACCTAGTGAGGTCTGATAAGCCAAGGGCCAGTTTCAGCCTGGGGGTGCAGGCTAACACCATGCAGTGGCCAGTGGAGCTGTGGCCCACAGGAGGGCCAGAGGGCTCAGAAGCACTGAGGTGTCTTTGGGGCTCCCTATGCTAGCAGACAGGAGATAACCATACCTATCTTCCAACAGGAAGAAGGGCCCCATCCCTGCATGCAGTGATGCTCATTGAACCAGCGTAAGTCGCCCGCTCGGGTGCTGGGGCTTCCCTGGAGCAGGAATCCGAGCTGGGTGATCTCCAAAGGGCCACTTCTGGTGGCATCTTTCTCCTCCTGCAGCCCAAAAACAGGTAAAGGCTTTAAACAGCATCTCTGCAAACTACTTATCTTACTCTAGGACTTAAGCCCTCTATCACAGCCAGGCAACAGAATGAATAAATTTGCCTTCTGTCAGGCAGTATCAAAGATATGAATAAAGCATTACAAGGCAATTTCAGGAACGCAGATCTTTGAACTGTGCTCTGCTTTACACCCTCAACCACAGCAGCAGAGAGAAGAATCCCCATTCAGCACACTGGGATCTTCTTTTGATGTTGACTAGAGAGGGAAGAGACCGTGCTCAAACCCTATGGATTATTGGTCAGTGTATAAAGAAATCCTCATGAAAGATGAGTCCTGCCTGGACTCACGTACGCTGGTGCAGCATAAATAGCAGGGAGATTTACAGCGAGGAGCTGCTGTGTCCTTTGACAATGCCCTGTCTAAGCAAAAAGCAAGTGAGATCCAGTGGCTCCCTGCCAGCCCACTCCAGCTAAAGGCCATGCCACACCAGTCATGTTATTGCACTGATGAAGAGCTTATACAAAAATAGGGAAAACTGTCCATCACTCACTCAATCTCTGTCTAAAATGATTTACTCATGCTAGCTTTTGCTCCCTTTCTTCCCGGCATTTCTTTCTTTTACTTCCCCATCTCCTTCTTCTTTTATAAAGCCAGCATTTCCAAAAATGGCTACTGACTCACAGTCCTGAGGATCATACACATTAACGAGGCTGAAGATTTAGTTCACAATAAGATCAGGGGAGCTCCAAGGTAGGATCCCAAAGATGGGAGTTATCCCAAATCAAATGCTGCTTTTGAGCACACCAGTTTGGCTCTTTCCTTCCACTTTTTAGAGCCTCACATTGCAAGAAAATTCATCAAAAGCACCTACTCAATGTAACAGGATTGCTGGCAGAGGAGTCAGCCTCAGATACTTGTTTCTTATTTAGCCCAGGTTTTCTTTGAGGTCTCAGTCCTGTAAACTCACAAAGCACGTGAGCAATGCCCGTGACTTCTGGGAGCTACTCACATGTTTTAAGATGCACAAATGCCTCGGAGCTGGCAGGAGCCAGACGTGCACAGGCATAGAGCAAGCTTTTAAAAGTGGAGGAAACAGTCCAGTTAATAAATTACTTGTTAACTGATTCTCCAGTTTCAAACAGAACAACTGCAGTGAAAACAACACAGAAGAAAACATGCATTCAGAGTTCAGCCCTGCAGGACCCCCAGCTCCTTCCCTTCCCAGGGAATTCCAAGAAGGCTGCATGAGGCTCCCAGCCCAATGCATGAGCGGGCACTTCATGCCAAACAGAATCATCCTTTAATTTTCTCAATTACCTCAGTAACCAAAAGCACACGTCTAGAGCTCTGCCATATTTCTGACAGTAAGTAATGTTTCTCTGCAGTAGATTCAGTTAGTTATTCTCCACAAAGGAATTGTTTTTAAGGACATCCCGCTACATCTCTACGCTGTATTTGTGAGAGGAAAAGAACTTCTGACCTGGAATTGCACTCAGTGGAACATCTGTAGGCGTCCAAGATAATATCTTTTCTAATGTGAAGACACTGCATTTTAAATGTGACATCTTTAATGCTTTTAATTTAACCACATCAGCATCACCATGGAATGGACTTCCTCAGAATCATTTGTGTTATACACATATGAACGCGACATATATCTCTTTATATCTTTTTTTTCCCAGAGTTTTCCTTGACTTGTTTTTATACATTTAATGTTTGCATTCTGCAATTTTCTTTTTATCAAAGCTAAAATCACAGCATTTCTGGACTTTGGGGTTTAGGAATGCAAAACATCACATCGATTTTGAAAGGAAATAAAACTGGAATCAGGGGAGTCTGCAGTTACTCAGCATCTGAATATTAGACTGGATGCTTGGGTATGGCAAAGTCACAGCTTACACAACAATTTTGCACAGTTAAAAAAAGAGCTCATACGTTGTATCTTGGGAATAAATTTAAGACACAAAAGCAGCCATTCTGCTTCATGGTTGCTTAAAGTTACAGAAACTTTAATCATTCCAGCACCCAAATTTTTCCTTACACAGCGAGGAGATTTTCTGACCATGAAATGGCCATGTCAGCACTGCTCCTGCACTGGCAGGATCAAAACTCACCACTTTTTCTAGGAGACAGATTCCCCAGCATGCAGCAAAGCAACCCAACCATCTCTGGCAGTCAATATTTCTCCCAATCTCTTGATTTTTCATCAGCATTCCTCCTAAAATCCTACATTTCCAGTGACCGCTTCTCTCATCAATAACAGCTCAGGGCAGATTCCCTTCCAAGTGAAATGGTCAACCCTGGTTTTAATGATAGTTTTGACACACTGAAAGGTTTTCCTGAGGGAAGGGAGTGGTGGGAAAAATGGCCCTACCAGCACCCATATCTAAAAATAAAAGCATATACCAGTCATTGGGGGAAACAGTAACAAAATGCTATTGAGATTAAAGCCGTGAACTCTTCAAGCAGCTGACTGCCTGCCAGAAACCCATGCAAGAGCACAGTGTGGCACTATCCAGCCCTTTGCTGAGCTTCCCAGCACAAGGGCAGCACCCAGCAGAGCCCCCCAGTACCCACCAATGTTCATCCTACCAGAGGAAACAGCCCTTTGTGTGCAACCCCTGCAAAGAGCAAGGACTCACCCCCAAATGCTCAGCTAATGCCAGTTTTTTATCTGACCAGATGGATTTAACAGGCAAGGCTCCCCATTATCAATGATTAGTAGCATCATCCTCCTATGTCCCCTGTCTCTCAAGGGAGCAGGTTTAATGCAAAGCCCTTCTTTCAGTTTCCATTTCTTATTCCTCACCCATCCCTGCAGCCCTGCTATCTATTTTGATGAAAGAGGAATGTGTCTGTGCCTTTCAGTATAACCTGAGAATTTTCTTCCAAAACAATTCCCAAAAATTTTGGCTTGCCTCTAGCCATTTACTTCTTATTTGGATAAAAATCTGAGAGATCTCCATTTGTACATGAAATTAGGCTTTTGAAGAGAAGTAAACTAAAGGAATCAAAAGCAACACTGCCATGTGATAAGCAGAGTTAATTCTTCACAGGGGCACAGCAGCACCAGGTGTAGCTGAAAAATAACCTAAAGAAGGTTTCCTGCTACAGAACCACATTTTCTAAATTTTTATTTGCCAGAAAGGACAGGGTTTTTCTGGCTGTGTTTTTTTTGTTTTGGTTTGGTTTTTTGGGGGGTTTTTTGTTTATTTGTTTGTTGTTGGGGTTTTTTTGTTCACTGTGGCACCTCCGTGGGATGACGGAAATGATGATGAAATGACTGCCAAATTTTTTGCCCCCATCACCTGAAGGATCAAGAACTTTGCTCCTCTCATTCCTTCAATTAAACAAAATGTCACTTAAGTATAACATCTTACTGGAGTGCACAGTCTCAGTGCTTGTAACTGAGGAAGAAAACATAATATTCAGCCTTAAATAGCCAACCTTCATTTATGAAAGGCATTGCCAACAATAACTAGAAAGTTCTGTTTTTAGACCAAGCATTCTTGGCAATTATTTGTGGTAATTGTGTCTCAAGCTGGTGTGATTTCATAAACAGGGCGATCTCACACAGAGCTAGGAATAACACCTTTTTTTTTTAATATTCCTCATGCAAACAAAGTGAAGAATTACAACCAATCTCTGAGGGGTAAACTAAGCAAAGATAATAGAAAGATACTGGAGTGGTAAAACACCTGCATTTAAACAGAACACCTTTTTTGGGGATCTATACAAAGGGCTCTAGTTACAAACCCTAAGAGCATGAAAGTTTGTTTGCTGGGGGGGTGACGGGGTCAGGGCTTCTGTAAGAACTAAGCAATGGTACAGCTGCATAAGCTTACCAAAAAGAAGCAAATATTAAGCCACAAAGACAGCACAGAAGACCTTGTCTGTTAGTGCTGTACTTGTGCCACCCATACATCTTAAAGTCAAAACCATGCTGAGAGCCTGAGGCCCACGCAGCAGCAGCATGCAAGTGTCCCTTGCTTCTTGTGCAGCCCCCTTCCCTCTCTTTCATCCTGTGTTTTAGTTTACTTGTCAAAGATAAGGGAGAGCATCCACCAAGTTTCCTATGCCATCTTCTGACAGCTGGAAGAGCTGGGGCATCTCGCCATGTGGTCCCAGAGCCACCGGCAAGGCAGGATGCAGGAGCCAGAGGGTTGCTCTGGCTCCCTTGGAATGGGGCTGGCACCCAGGGGACTCTAGATGTGCCATGGCACCGTGGGACCTGGCCTGGCCAACTGACCATCCAAGACAGGGAGAGGAATACAGACTGCTGCCCCAGCCCAGCTCAGACAAATACAACCCACTTCGTATATGCAGGTATACAACCTAATGAGCCTTCCTGCTCTGCTTCAACACCTATTTTCCATTTAGCTACTTCAGAAAGGAGGTGGCATTGCACACAAAGTCCTTTAGCTGCTTACCAAATCCCCAGAGGAGCAGGTATTTTTCCATGCATCTTTAAAGTAATGTTAATTACATTATACACAGTTGCAAATATACACAGGGGACAAGAGTGTACCTTTTAATTAAGTTACTATTGCTTCCACTGTCTCTTACCCTCATTCTCATCAGAGGATGAGGAAGCAAGGTTCCTTCACAGCTTGTCAAGCCTGTCCTGCTGCTGTGCTGCAGCACATGAGCCTCTGGGTCTGAGTCCCTCCAGATGCCTGTCCCTGCCTGACACAGGGCACCTACCTTTATGCTGCTATTTAAAAGATGTTATTCTCTCAGACAAGAAAAAAACACAACATGGCATCTCAAAAATGTTTCCTGGGAATGGTTGGCTGAAAGGGGGACAATCTTTCACCTAATGCCCTTCATCTATTAATACTCATGGAATCATACACCTTACCAAAATACACACCAAGTCCACAGTCAACACCCCCTCTGCTTTTTGCTGGGCTCACCAGTTCTCATTCAGCCAATGGTGCCTGTAAATCACAAGCATTTTTACTTATCTGGCACTAAATTGTAAGAACAACTTAAAAGGATGTTCAGCACAGTCAGTAAATACTATAAATCCCACAGTGAACATATGTAGTCATACACAAATTATACAAGATGATGAAAATTGATTTGTAAATGAACATACGCAAAACAATTTTTTCAGGGATTACTCCTATAATTCCTTTATTGAACTGGGAAGTATCTCTTATCCATCATTGTTGCTTTAAATTTATTAAATTAAACGTTTACAGCAGATCTAAGGATGGGTTATAAAGCCAAAATGAGGGGAATTTTACTTATTAAAAAAAAAAAAATCAGAATACTTAACAGTGAACTCTGTGCATGGGGGTCAAGCCCCTCCTTAACTGTATTGCAACTTCTCCCCTCCACATTCTGCAGTAATACAGAGCTACAGGAACAGCCCTTGATGATTTAGCTCTTCCACGCCAAGAAGCTTGAAAAATTGTTCTGCATGTTGATTTGAAACAGTTTTAGTCTGAACTACAGACACAACAGGGTGGTGAGTCCAAGTTAACCATTCTATTAAAAAAAAAATTAAAAAGTCTGCAAGAAAAAAGAACCAACTGAAACTATCCCAATCATGGCTGAGATGAGCAGAATAAGCATTCAAGTAAAACACTGTACACCCTCTTTATTCAATGTGTGTTTATGCAACCAGTGTACAAGTCTGTTACAGAGAGCTCTGCAGACCAAGGCCACAGGTTCTGTAGGGCTGATGATAACAGGCACCAGTGGGTGTGTTAAGCTCAACAAATTCAACTCCGTATCTGCCCCAGGTCCAAGGGACTCAAGTGATTTTTAAAAAAACAACCAAACTCCTCCTAAGCCAGCCCACCCTCACAGGACTCTGCATGGGTGGAGGGTGTGCACACACAATAGATGATTTAATTTAGGGTTAGCACACTCAAATTGAACATGTTTCTTCTCAGCAGAGAGGTTCTCAGACTGGCATTGTCACAGCACACTGCTCTTCAGCTGGGGGGAGTATGTGGAAAACATGCAGAGTGCATTATTGTTCAATGTTCAGTGGAAACAGTAAAACAAACTAATACCAGTAGCAGTCCATTTACATTTTTATATTTCAAGAGATAATGCTGGCTCGTTTATCTTCCTCCTAATGAAAAGGGAATCAAGCTCACACTAACTCGGTTAAGTGACAAAGCCTAAGGTGGTGCATGGAGCAAGTGCTGTCGGATGGAATTGACAGCAGGAAGCGAGGCAAGGCGAGGTGCTGCAATGCAAACTGGTGCTCCAGCCTTCCTCCTCGCCTGCAATATGCACGCGTGGTTTGGGGGCAGCAGAGCCTGTTACTGCAAGACAAATTCAGAGCTAAAAGGATATGGCAGCCCTCCACACTGTAGTCTGATTGCATTAGACTGAGCACAGCACAAGAAATAAATATTTAGACAGGGTAGATGGCACCCTGAACACGTCCAAGTGTCAGCTCTGATCTCCGACGAGTGAAAAGCACCCTCCTCTTCCTGTGCTCACGTGAAGCCCAGCACCTCTCACTGCCTCATCCAGATGGTGTGCGGGCAGACCCCCTCTGCCTCATTCCTAGACAGCTAAAAACCACAGCCAATCTGCCATGTTATTCCTGTCTCCCTGTGCTGGCTCATCTATCACTGCCAGTGCATCAACTGCTCCACACACTCCTCGCTGCTGCTGCTGTTTACAATTAGGAAGGAAAGGGAAAATCTCCAAGCCCTACATTACAATTGAGCTTCAGTTGCACAGTAGGCAATTAAGAAATTTGGGAGCTTGCAACTTCCCAGGAGGTAGTGGACTTAATTAAAATTAAAGCAGTTCATTTGAAGAGGGTGGTGTGACCCTCTTTCTGCCAGACTTTGGGCCCTTGGAAACCCCTCACTGGTAGCTATGTTAGCTCTGAGTATTAGGATAAATGTTTTCATATGCAAATCGAGCAGCATTCCTCGGTGCCCAGCCTACAGAGTGGCTTTATTGCTTCTCCCACACAGTTGTGCCCAGCAAACAACAAAAGGCAACCTGTGTTTATAGGGCACTGGCCTGACATTCAAGAAATCTGTGCTCAAAATACTCAGCTGTGCCAAATGTCAGCAATGTGATGTGGGCAGGTCAAACACTGCTCTATCTCGCAGTTCCCCCATCAGGAAAAATGGAAACAATTTGTACTTCTCTCCCACTTAGCCTGTATAAACCCATGAAGGTTTCAGAACAGGGGTGGGCTCTAATTACACAGGAGCACAACCATAAAACCATAAAAGATGGCCCTCTCCACACTGTCAGGGCCATCTCGCACAACAAGAAGCTAAAAAACACTGGGCCAGGTGCTACATCCTCTCCCTCCTGCTTCTCGGGCTGTCAAAAAACCAATTCACACTGGGTACGTCTGGTCAGTGCCACGCAGTCCCAGCCCTGTCTGGGCTTGGCAGCCACCAGCTGCTCTCTGGCGCGTTGGACGTGGCACGGAGGCTTTGCCGAGGGGGATGTGGGAAATGGAGGTCCCCTCTGGTGGCACAGAGGCTTTGCCAAGCGGGATGTGGGGAATGGAGGTCCCCTCTGGTGGCACAGAGGCTTTGCCAAGGGGGATGTGGGGAATGGAGGTCCCCTCTGGTGGCACAGAGGCTTTGCCAAGGGGGATGTGGGGAATGGAGGTCCCCTCTGGTGGCCTGGAGCCTTTGTCAAGGGGGATGTAGGGAATGGAAGTGTATCCCTTGCTGAAGTGTTTGACCCAATTATAGCTGCGAGAGCAGAACCAGAGGAATAAAATTTAAGCTGCAATTTGTGACAGCAGAGCTTCTGCTGGATTCAGACTAATTGCCCAACACTAGCTGTAATTGGTGCACATTCTCCAGTGCAGGGAGAACCTCTATTTGTTTTAGGAGAAGCAGCTATAGCTTCAAGGGGTGAAACAGCAGCAAGCACATTCCCTACAGCATTGTTCCACGACGCCAGCCACATGCCTGCTCCACTCACCCTGTGGAGGGCTTCATCACCTGCAGCAGAAAATGTAGCAGTAAGATGTACCTCCCAAAAATATCAACTGTGATGGGGAACCAAACAGGTAGACAGCTAAATGTATTGTCCAGTGATGCAGGTGAAGCCCAGAATGCTCATGGCAGTGGGTTGCCCAGGAAAGCAACAGAGAAAGGTGCTCAAGTGACCAAATGATATCTTGTGCTACAGGGTGTATTAAGAAGATGCCATCAAAAAAATCACAAGCTGTAAAGGAGACTAACAAGGCACATGGACAGGGATTTTCACGAGGCATCCTGCCCGCCTGAACATGACACAGCCCGAAATGAAAGTTGACAGCACAAAGGGAGGAAAAATTATCACAGTGATACAACCTGAGGTTGTTGCTGCCCAGATCCTGTTCTGACATCTGAAAAAGCACTGGCCCACAACAGTGAACCAAGACAACTTAATTGCTCTTTCATGATAATTACTGTTGGTTGGCTGTTCTTCCTTCAATACACATTAGCCCATTTGAGCTGTTTAAGGTTCCATTTGCAATCTCCCGGGGTCTCTAGCACCATCCCATTATATCTTAGCTAGAACAGGGTCATCCCGAAAAACATGGCAGAACAACAGGATCAAGCAGTGCTGAAAACAGTGGAATGAAGCACCCAGAATCCATAATAATGTCTTCTGTGCTGCTTTTGAACGTTGCTGAGCTTTCCTGGCAACTGTTCAAGCATTCTCGCAGCTCAGCCACTGCTATGCAAGAGGCCAAGGCTCTGTAGTGGAAAGCAGAAAATACTATAATTGTTTGAAAAGAGGACAGTAAAGTTTAAGTGCATCAAGAAAAAAAAAAAGAAACAAACCCCAAAAACACCGAGATTTGTAAAGGTGAAGGAAAACTGTGAACAGAAGCAGGGTCTTCTCCTAAATTAAGTGTTGCTTCTTGCACCTGGTAGAGCACACTGCAAAAACCCACCAGTTCACATCCCTTCCCAGCAGCAGCAGCAAGACATGGCCAGCACAAAATTTACCTTTTTTATGGGTAACCCAAAGCATTCTGTCCTGCCTGGTCCAAAAATCCTTCTGCAAGTGTTTGGAAAAAGGCAGCAAGGCTCCATGGATTCTTTGGTTTGACCCATTGCAGGGTTCTTACTCCACACAACTAAAGCACAGTGGATTGGCAGCACCAGTGGATGTCCGAGTGATGAGGAGTCTCCAGACAGTCATTACTCCTGAGGGATGCACCTTCTGTGTGCCATTACACAGGGCAGTAAACTGAATTCTCACTAGGAAAGCAGGAAAGTTGCCTCCTGTTTGCCAATAAATTGCAACTAATTGCTCAAGTTGCCAGGAATCGAGGCAGATTCTATACATTTTATGCAACTTAAATACACAGGAACACGTAGGAGGTTGTGTGTAAACCTGTAACGTGACAGTAGAGGAAACAAAGAAAAATGGCTAATTTATTCTAATAAATTCATTCAAGCCAAGCAGGTAGCTGCCAATTGCTCTGTTTAAAAAGCTCCTATTAACAGTGCCAGTTTTTCATGTGAAGTGTTTTGATTGTGACTATGCACACTGTCACCTGAATTACTGCAAAGACAGAACTATTGATTTTGCCAGTGTCTGCGTGCAAGGAAGAAAAAACCTTAGGCATTCTTTCTTTCAGTCTATCCCTACTCACCCAAGCACTACACAAGTGTTTCAGAGCACTGAAGTCCTCTTCAGTCTTGATTAAACCTTTTATTCAGTCAAGTTCCCAAGATTTTTGGCGAGAACACTTTTCCTGCATCGCGTTCTGCCTTCGAAGGGTTGCACAAGGCAACGTCTGAGAAACTCTCCAGTGGCCTTGCAAGTCCCAGCATGCGACAGGATGTCACTTCACAGCAGACACGGTTCAGTCCCACATTTTCATACACTTTTACTCAGGTGGTGTTTTCATGCTATTGTTTTCCCTTACTGACTGAGGTTGGAACAAGCACAAATCACAAAGCAAGGTGCCTGACAAGGCCACATCTTCCATTTCAGTCTCAAAGCAGTTCATATAAAGCAAATTTGACAAAATTACAGTGGGAAATCTGAAACTCATCCCCCAGGTACATCACAGATGCAGGAAACATTCAAGGACGAATTTCTGACAAAGCAGGGCAGTTCTGCCTCCTGTTTGGCTGTAGATTTCAATAGTTGTCTGCAGAACTGCTGCAGGGCTGCTGGAGCAGAAGATTTTGAAGCTACCGAGACAGAGGGAAGCCTGAATGAGTACCTGAGCAAAAGGCAAGGATTTATTTCTTGCCTAAGGCCCACTTGAGCCCTCCAGCTGCCTTGTTTGTCCAGCTCTTTGCCTCCTCTGAGGCACTGGATGCAGTGTGTGTCCCCATGGGGCTACAAGCATATTAAAGAGCAAAAGACAAATTACTAACTAGTGTTGATCCTCCTTACCTGCTTACAGTTAGCAGAGTTTGCTTTAGAGAGATAAAAGGAGTTGCTTTAAACACAGCTGTGACTGATATCTGGTGCCTCAGACTTGATCTCGATGATCAAAATGCTTAAAATGTAAGGACAGACTAGGGACACAGAAATGCAAAACCTGGTCAGGGGCTCATTTACAAGGATGCTTACTTCAAATCACCACTGGCCCCAATTAGCCCACAGGCAGAGGAAATGTCTTCAGAGAACACATTCTTTTATCCCTGCCTCCAAAGGAGCACGATTAAAAGAGTTCAGGGTATCTTTGCCACAGTGGGAGCATCAAGTCAAATGTGAAATAAGCAGGGAAGGCAAGCGGATCACTTATTTCCCCTGAGAGAAAATGATGCATGCTGACAGGCTGATAAAACCACTAAAACCTGATCCTGCTCATCACATGGCAGGGTCAAACAAATCCCATGCAAATCTCTGCCACGCTTCCCACAGCTGTACAACAGCTAAAGCAACACCAGACGAGCAATAAAAGGAGAAATTAACTCTCCAACACTGTAGCAAATGCTGCAACACTCTGGAAATCTTTGGAACACATTTCCCCACCCAGGTCTTTAGAGCCAAAAATCCCTCCCCACGAAGTAAGCTTTAAATACCACACAAGAATTCACGGAGTGGATAAAAGCACCACACACGAGGTCACCATGAAACACTGAGTAAAGACGCGACTGTGCAGAGGGAGATGTTTCATTGATGGGACTAAACTTTCCCATGGCACTGATGACCACAGGAGCACTCTGGCAGAGGTCTTTACCGCCCGCCTGAATGGAGACAGAGCCCGTCCTCCTTGGTAACATCTCTACAGAAGCAATATTCCTGCTCTGGTTC
This sequence comes from Corvus brachyrhynchos, assembly GCF_000691975.1. Lineage (NCBI taxonomy): Eukaryota > Metazoa > Chordata > Aves > Passeriformes > Corvidae > Corvus > Corvus brachyrhynchos. Next base: position 1,605,582 of record NW_008236441.1, on the reverse strand, counting down.
AGATGTTGACATTTACAAAGAGGCTCAGAGGGAGGCTGCCCACCTCTGCCAACCTGCTCTGCAGGCACATGGGTTGGGTCTCTATTTGCACCTTTACCTCCGGCTGAGACACAGGTGCAGGCTGATCGCTGGCCCACAGGTCTGAACCACCCCAGCCCATGAGCACCTGAGGTGTCTGTGCCAAAACCCACGGGAGCAGTGCCTGCCTGGTGCTGGGAGAGGAAGAACATCACTGTAGTGCCTCCCCACCTGGGAGGTGCCAACACAGACAGTGCATTTCCATAGCTCAGTTTTGCCACTCGGCAAGTGTAGGTGATAAGTTTTGGCACTCCCCTTCATCTAACCCTCACTGTACACAGTTTGTCCCCATGCTGTTGCTCTCCCAATCATCCTTTTAACTGCTTTCACAGTGTCAGTAGTGGAGTGCATTGGGTCTGGCTGAGCTGGAGTTAATTTTTCCCATAGCCGCCCTCATAGTGCTGTGCTTTGGTAGCTGGAAAGGTGCTGGCACAGCACAGGGGCAGAACACAAAGCTGTCACATATCTCAGGGACAGGGCTCCCTGAAGCAAGCATGCAGGGGGGCCAGGGCATGGCAAGGCAGCCCATGGGACGCTGGCAGCCTCCACACAAACCGTCCTGTCCCCTCAGCACAGCTATGGGGCACTGACCACCGTGTGAGCATCTGCAGGGCATCCAGGATCCAAAACCCCCATCTAGGCATCAGACACCCAAATACTGCAGGCAGAATTTGCCCCCAGGATTAGCCAAATTGCCTGGACTCAGTGCCTCTGGTTCAACTCCCAACTAATCCACGATGTGTTTGGGATGGAGATCATCTCCTCCTGCACAAGGATCCCACATCTCAGGGTGCTTCAGTGCTATTTTTAAAACAGGTGATAAATTGTATTTTGAACTCTGTGCATTTATCTTACCATAATGCCAAAGCCACCCTTGACTTGTTACACTGCCAAATATGTGAACACTACAGACAGGCTCCAACCATCATCAGGGCTCGGGTCTGCAATGAAGAAGAAACCCATCCACAAGCTTTCAGATTCCAGCTCTGCAAGGAGCAGCAGGTAGGAAAGAACTCCTCACAATGGAAGACATAGCTCTGTTGTAATCTGTGACACACACTCAATTTTCAAGGAACCAAATTGGCTGTGAAGGCTGAAAGCCAAGGCCTGCAGCTCAGTTGGAAGGGCTGAAGTACTCGGATGAGAAAGCCCATATGCATCCGAGGGTTCCTCAGACTGCTCTAATTTTTCATAGTCAGACGGCTGGGCAAACTGGACACTGTCACTTTGCACACAAGCTGCTAGGGCAGGCTGTGTGCTTGGCCAGCTCCTCAGCACAAGCAAAATGGCATTGCCCAGACAAGAATCAACAAACAACAATTTAAAATGGGTTCTTTTCTTCAAGAGAGAAGGTTCTCTCAGTGCCCTGAGCACCCCAGCAGCCCTGCCCACCCCATCCCTGAGTGCAGCAGCATGGAGTGCTCCTGCGTCTCCCCTCAGGTGGCCTTACTAGGACAGATCAGCAGGAGCATCCTCCTTTTGGGCAGATGCAAAGCTGCAGGAGACAACAAGAAGAAACCTCCCCTGAGCTCCTTATAAGCGGGTCCCATCAAATCCTTTCCCACTTTACCTAACCTCCCTAAAAATCCTTTTTAATCCACACACCCAGTGCTCCATGGCAACATGGCACATAAATAATAAAAAAAAACCAAACCAAACCAAACCAAACAAAACAAAAAAAAAAAAACAACAAAAAAAACCAATTTCAATTAACTTTTTATGACTTCTTGAAAACCATCTGTGTAATTCTGCAGCATTTCCTTTTAATCCCACGGACAGAATTATGTTCATCTGCCTGAAACACCGCATTTGTTGTGACTATCACAAGACCTCATTTAGTGGACGTCACGGCCCATTACCTATTTTTAATAGGGAGTCACTGTCTCTCCAGTCTGTGTGTGCTGCAGCAGACACTGCAACTCCAGCCCACAGCTCCTGCCCACCAGCACCAAGCAGCACAGAATAAGGAGGCTTTGCTTGCACACCTGGGTACAAGTGTTTTGGAGTCTTGTCCCCTTGTTGTTTCATTTCTTTGGGCAGGTGTTCATGCCCATGCAAAGGGCATTTTCAGCATTTTACACCCACTTTTGACAAAAGTGCACCAGGACCACAGCAGCCTGGCACACATTTGAGTACACTTGGAGCCCTCTAAGCCTCACCAACATCCCATGGGACAGGGCAGGGCCCCAGGGGAGGGTTGCAAGCTGGTGGTCACTAGCAGGGCAGCCCCCCAGCCCCTTCCCACGTGTGCCAGCACAGGGTCTTGGTGTCCCCTGCTGTTCTGCTCTGGGGAGCCAGGGCACCCCCTTCTCCCTGCTCTGCCTTCCCCTTCTGTTTACAGAGCACTCACATGCTCTAAGGCTGTATTAGCACAGCCCTCAGCACTATGTGTCCCTGTAGTGCAAGTAATCTCATCATAAAAGTTGGAGAATTGGGCTGCCTTCGCTTCCCTCAGCTTTCCTACTAAAAAGGCTTCACCTCCTGATGTAGCAGAGGTATCTAGAAGGGGCTGCTTTTAATTTTCAGTCTTCTGGTGGGTTTTTAGTCTTTACAAGAGACCAAGAGCAAGACACTAGTTTTGAAAGAGTATTAGTGGGGCAGGTGCACAGAACTGGTCCATCTGCTACTCCAGGAGGCATTTTGAGCAGAGTTAAAGAACAGGGATGGCAAAACCACCACTGCTCAAAATCCGGCCTTCAGCCAACAGAAAGAGTTAAAGACTGATGTGGGCCCTCAGCAGGTTATGCCTGTTCCCAAGGCTCCCTGACACCCTCCTCTCACATCAGGTCTATCCACCTGTCAGAGTAAATATCGGAACGATTTTTTCAAGTGTCTGTCTCCCCCACTGTCATAATCACATGAAGGGCGTACTTGCCAACAATTAGGTAGTAGCTGTGTTGCACTGTGTAAATATTTGAAATGGAGATTTCTTGGGAAAGTGAGGGGTTGGGGTTATTTTCTTTCTGCAAATCCAAATGCTGTCAGAATGGTATGTGATAAAAATAAGTGATAAAAAATTCATAACAACCCCTCCAGGCTAGAAGAGTGGCTGCTTATTGTATTTACTAAGGCACTGCCTGTGAGCCTAAAGCCTGATTTCACACCAATCCACTCATTAAACATCTAGATCAACATTGTACAGATTAGGGTGAAATGTAAACAGCAACAGTGGATCTGCTGCAGGGATCACAGCACAAAGGCAACAGAAGCCCCATATGTTTTTTCTGAGAAATCATCCTTTCAGCAGCACCAATAAGCACCTTGCTCCTCCTTACTGTGCTCTCCCTCACCTGCTCCGCTCCCCCAGGTTTTGCTGAGGGATCAACAGCCCGGACCGAAGCATCGGAGCCAATCGGTGACATGCTTTTTCATGAATCCACAATCTCATTTATTCCATGGTGCTCTCCTGGGAAAAAACACACCATTCTATTGACTGGTTTTTTAAGCGGTTTCCCTTGCTAAGGAGGAAGGACTGCTCACTGACAGATGAGCTCTATGTGGTCTCCCCTGTGTATGTTTTCTCCATCTTAATGAGCTTACACAGGAAAGGTTAAAGCTAATATCAGAGATACCAATTGCTCAAAATCATGATCTGATAGGGAGAGATTATCACTCTGAAATGGCTCATTAAAAGGAGGCAGCTAATAGCTACACTTAAACCCTGGACTATCTTTCAGCATATATAGTATCCCTACACTTACAATGTGCTATTTTGGTTTTCAAAAAAAAAAAACCAAAACAAAACCAGAAACCTCAGCTTGCAGCTACTCGGTTTGAGGTAAAAAGGGTATCAGTGCTCTGACTTACATTCATGGTTCTGTGCTTTTAAAGCATAATTTTGGGTTTTTTCCTCCTCCATGTTGCTGCTTGGAAGACTACAAAAAGCGTAACAAAACCAGCTTGGCCAAAGTGCTTACACAGAGAAGAGAGAAGCCTCCTGCACCCAAGGATCTCCAGGACACTCGTCTCCTACTTTGCACAGAGAGACCACCCATGTATAGCTTTTGCATGTCTTTGCTCATGCAAGAGGAGAAAGGGAACTGTTATTTCCATTGCAGGAATAGCTACACACTTGATGGAAGATCATGGCTCTTCTGTATCAGGTACACCTCGTTCTAACACACAAATACACAAATAAAGTCCTACCTTGCAGAGCCTAAAGTCTAACTATGGGACTAACGGGTTGTAAGTAAGACTTGATAGGGAGGGATCAGTCCCCTGAACAAAAATCTGCCTCATCAAGCATCAGGACCAACACCTGCAGTACAACCCAGATGAGAGAACGCAACAGGAGCCTCATGCCATAAAAATAAACAGATCAATGAATGACTCAAAGAGCGCAATAAAAGCGGAATCAAAATCCAGATTTCCTGGAAACCCATCTCAGAGCCAGTGCTGGCAGAAGCGTTTCCCACAGCCACGTCGCAGCTCCAATCCAAGTGTGCTCCCAAGGAGGCACCTCTGAGGGGACGGCTGGTGGCCATGGCCAGCTCTCTGCAAAGCCTTGGTAGCTCTCTCTTGGTAGCCCCTGTCCTCCTTCAAGCTTCTGCTGCAGCTTGGGAAGGGCAAAAGGAGAGCATGTACCAAGAGTAAACAAGAGGTTTATTCCAGCCCTTCCCACCACACTCTCCTACAACAAAATTTCCCTGAAAACCAGGAAGAGCAGCTGCCCTCTGGAGATGCTCAGCAGCAATTTGTCTCATTTCACAAAAAAGCTCAAGCCTTTTGATTCACAGCACTTTCTGGGAGCACAGGCCAACACACTTTACACAGAGGATCCTCCTTTTTCAGACTTGGGTATCTGAAATGCTGTAAGAAAAAAAAAAAGGGCAAAAAGGACAGCCCCCACCATTGCTTTAAACCGTAAAACTGAGGCTGTAATGGAGGGCTCCATCTCTTTCAGGTCCCCATCTCAGGCACTGCTCATGCAACAGCTGAGCTTTTGTGAAGAACAGACCTACCCTGGCCATGTTTCACAGGCTAGCAGTGGACTGGTATTGTGTGACAATCTGGTATTATGTGAAAGAGCAGAAGAAGAACAAGATGCATCTCCTCCTTGGTAGCAAGGACATCAGCTGCCTGCTAGGTATTAAAACATGAAAGCCCTCCATGTACTGCCAGAGGTAAAAACCCTATTTCTCTGAGACTTCAGCCTCCAGATCCTCCTCCTTCCCTAATGGTATTCGTTTCTACATCTGTGCTTGTCTGAAGAAGTGTGAAACAGAATTCATTATGAAGATAAATGAGCTAAAACACAAGTCTCCACCAGTGACAAAAGCAACAGTTACGCAGTGCTGCACAGATCCAGGGGCCTCCAATGCACAAATCCAGGTTAATCTGCCACGTAACATAATTTGGTGGCAAAATCCCAAGTCATTACGTGTCTGGTGCAGAAGAACAGTTGACATGGAATCTTGCAAGCTGGCTCACCAGAAGCAGCGCTGTGCCTGTTACAACAAGGCCCTTCCCTGCCATTACTGGGGGGATAAAAGCAGACACTCTTCTGCTGAGGTTGATATCCACCACACTCACATTTAGCCATCCCAGCCCCAGGCAGTCTAATTAAGTACGACCACGAGCTGCTCCTACTCCTTGTTGTGCAGCTCCAAGAAATGCAGGACTGCCTGGCTTTTAAATATGCCACTTTTTAAAAACCAAGCTACTCATGTTTTTAGGAGAGCAGAGCTACTATTGATTAGGCAGCCCAGGACTTTTGTAGACACTGCTGAGGTTTATTTCTGTATGCCCCAAGAAAGAAAAAAAATAAATACTGTGACACCACCAGAAGGAAAGATGACAAGTTCTCCCAACTCCAAAGTGAGGGGTACATCAGGTAGAGTACAACGTATTTCAAAGTATCTTCAGATTTTCCCTCACCTTTCTACTCTTAACAATTTTATTTGAAGTCTGGAGAAAACACTCTCTGGCAACAAAAATCCAATTTCCCCCTTGAGCCATCCCAACCCAGGCTTTCTGGTCCTACCACAAAGACTTTGCCTCCCTGATGCATTTGAAGAAGGGTATTTTCCTTAGGCACTGCAAAGGCCTGGCTCACCTTCACACTTTATGTAAAGACGCTGTTTGGGTGAAGGTAGCTCAGATTTCCCCTGCACCGGCTCACTATCCCTGAGTCACGGGAGGAATGAAGCAAACTCACATCACCCTTTTACCTTACAAGTCAGTGGAGCTCTAAATTGCCTTTAAATCTGAGGTCTAGTCTACCCTGTGCACAGCAAACCAGCTTCTCACAGTGTCTGCAGAGGCTCCTGCTCGCTTCCAGGTCGGACTATTCCTGATTAATACCCTGATTAATAGCCCAACCACAGCTCAGCCTGGATCCCCTTCCGGAGCACCCTCTTGCTCCTCACAGGAGCTCACACATTGTCTCACTGATGGCTTTCGCTGAGGGCCCCCAAGCCCAGCAGCAAAGAGAGTGGATAATTACTTCTGAGTGTGAACCTTTGTGCTGAGGAGTGTATTTTGGCAGAGTGGAGAGGAAGGGTGGTTGTAGCTTGTACCAAGGCTGCAGCATGGTCAGCTTGAAAATTAGGCTCCCACGACTTGACTTCTTCCAGCAGCCTCCTCCCAGGAACAGGGCTACAGAGGCAAGAGGCTCCAGACAGCTTTCATCCAAAGGGAGAGCAATAAAACCAGCAGCCACGGCCAAAGAAACATAGAAAATAGGCACGACTTGGGATTTACCCATGCCAGCAAAACATGTGCTCAGGTGAAAACAGCTCGTGGCAAGCAACACATCACCTCCTAGATCCTGTATCCATGCACAGAACAGGACACAGCTTTACTCTGAGGGAGTCACTCTTTGCCTGCACCCCCTGGGATGGTGGGGGGCTCTTTCCCGATGTTGTACTGGAGCATCCAGAGAGCAGAGCTTCCCTCAGAGGATAGGTCTGCCCATCTTGACTAATTCTGGCAAAGGTTTGCATATAAAAAACCAGCACGAGCTCCGAGTGAGAAATTCAAAGCCCTGATCTACAGATACCAGTTCAACTGGTTGCCACTGGGTGTGGCAAATGCAGAAGGTAAATACATGCTTCCATGCATTTTGGGCTAACGTAGTGGGAGAAAGAGATTTTGGGCTAAACACCAGCTTCTGGGGACTATCCAGGAGGATCCAAGGCTGATCCCTGCCTGCAGTGGGACACTGGGCTGGATGGACTTAGCACTAAAAATGATCTGTAAAAAGCAGTCCTTAAATCATGAAAAACAATATAATTACAGGCAAAACCCAGCCCTTGTATTGTTTTATTTCGGGGTTTTTTTTTTCTCTGTATGTGCCCTTATTTGGCATGAATGCAATGACAGTCACATGTTCAAGTCCTGAAGGAATTAGGTAAACACAAATCTTTTGGTTCACTGGCTATTCTAGAGACTTGAAGCACTGATTATCACTGCTGGAACTCCATGCATTTCCCTGCCAGGTCTAGTTATTAAAGAAATTTTACACATTTGATAAAGGATTCCCCCCTGCCTTCTAGAAAAGATGAAATCCTCTTTGCAGCTCATGTCATTTACATGTCTAATCTTTTCGGTTCTGCCCATCAGCTCTGCCCAGCATGCCCTTTAGAGCTGAAACCCCTGATCAGAAAAGCCAGATGAAATACATTATTTATGATTTAGAAAATTCAGATTTCAAACCTATGGCTTTCCTGGAGACGCTTTTTTCTTGCTTGTTTGGATACATAGCTTCAGTTTATGATTTGCTGCTTGTCATTTATACTTTTGTTGTTAAGTTGAAAGAAAAAAGGCAGTAAGAAAAATAGTGTTCAGTCCTCCTGCCTCATATGTGATTGAAATATTGGCTAGAATAGTGCTGGGATGTGTTTTGTTGCTTTGGGTTTTTTTAATATAAATGATACTGTTGAAGGTAAGCCATGACATATGTTTTGTTACTTTATTTTGCTTCACCCATTGTGAAGAGTGCTCATCGTGGCAAAGTGATGAGCAAAACCACCATCAAAACCAGCTCCCATGTACCTGATCAAGTCTTCCTAGTAACTGTCAGGAGATGCCTCCAGTCTAGGCTCGATGAAGGATTAAGAAAGTTTATTTTGGATACCTGATGGAGGAATAGAAGAGCATGTGTGTGTATGTGTACAGACAGCCCATGTAAATAAATGAGGAAACAGCCCTTATCCCCACATTCTCCATCACACACCCTGTGTAAGCAGGCTGAGTGTCACCAGGATGTTTGTGTCCCTCTTCAAGCAGACACATGCATACACTGATGTCTCATCGACAGCACTAAATGCCTTGCTGAATCAGAGCCTGCCCCAGGAAAACGTTCTTCAGGAGAAATGAACACAAAGTTGGACACTGCCTCACAGGGCATCTGAAAAAAGGCAAACTTAAAGGTACATGCTCAGTGCAGTTCCTCAGGTGTTTTCCAAATGCTCACCAGCACCACCCTAAAGCTCTTTTAATAAGGTTTGTGGGGTGTATTTGTTCCATTACACACCTTCCATCCACTCAGTTAATAGAATAATCAAAAAACCGCCCTGGCATCATTTGTTGAATCATCAGCCCTGGTTCAGACCGTTCAGTGAATGCTGTGGGACAAACCCTACTAATACATCTCACATCTTTCCTCCAGCAGGGCTGCCCCCAGGAAGGCAATATGTCAATGTGAAGAGCAGGGGGCCAGGACAGCACTCTGCAGCCAAGTACTTTTACCTCTGCAGCACCTCTTGAAGCCTCACAATTACCTCAAAGCACTCTCATGCTCTACATTTGAATCCTCCTTTACTTCAACAGCACAAAGCTCCTCATCCTGTCCCAAAACAGGGACGGTGGTACCAGTTTCCAGCATACAAATATTCCAGACCAGAAGTTTGCGGGAGGTTACATCTCTGTTTCCCAACCCACCTGTCACAGAGAAAGGCATCAAGTTACTCTGCAAGGTAACTGCAAAAGTGAGGTCTTTAGGAAAAGTAGTGTCCCCCAGAAATAAAGCAAAAACTTCTGGTTACAGACTGACTGTTGCCAGTTTAAACCAGTGAGTCATCCATTCTGGTCCTGTCCTGGGGAAAGCTGCAACAACAATGATCCGCATTTTACCAGAACACAGTGTTCCAAATATGACAGCAGCAAGGATCGCTGGAGTTCTTCAATAAAATTTAAATATTGTTTGTTTTCAGGAACTGTGACTCAGCCAAATACCTCTAAAGTTATTAAAACTGGGTACAGGGCTTATGCCATGTCCCACCACACACAACTGAGAAACACGGTAGCTTTACGTTGCTTACACTCCCTCATAGTATTAAAAACATAACACTGAAAATTAGCTTGCTCAATAGATAATTTTCTTTAACCATCAGACCAAGTTCTATAAATTACAGAAACACAACAAAAAGATCAATAGGTCTATTGAGGCAGGGGAGTGAGAGGGGATGATTTCTCCCAACATATTATCAATATTCAGACAAATTAGCATTGAGTGCTTCAGTAGGACTGGCTCTATATCCAAGAAGCAGAGTGCGACCCACTGATTTTGAAACTCCTGGGCCAGCACAAGAGAGGTCATGTCCACTGCTGGAGGCTGCCATTTTCTGCACAGTGCAAAGCCTTATGAATGCAACAAGCAAAAATAAAAATAATACACTGGCACAATTAAATCAATTACAGCCTTAGTGTAGCGGTATCACAACTTATTCTGGAAGGCATGCAAAGGGCTAAATGTAAGGAACATCTCTGCTAGGAAATTAATATTCAAAGAGGTATTAAAGCAGACATTAGCTATATACAGCAACTCCCCCTGTGCTTATCAGCACCATTCATCACGAGGCAGGGATGAGAAGTTCCCTGAAACAAAGCAAAGCAAGCTGGTGCTGCTTATGATCTGATTTGTTTTGACACAAGTGCGTTGTTGAACATTTGGCATTGTGCTTTTGTACGACGAGGCATTTAGTGCTGGGCTGGCGCTCCCCCACCCTCCCTCCCTGACATTACACTGCTGCTCAACCACGAGTGAGCACTCTGAGCAAAATGTTTAATTTGCAGGCACGTACGATTCCCTTTTTGATTATCTATTTCCCCACACAATAAAATCCAGCTGATGCAGAACTCTACAAGTGCTGCCAAGTCAAACTGCAGGCAAAGGTTCATTTAGTGGCACAGAAACACCTCTGAAATTCTCACTTATTGGATTCTGCTGCCAATCACATTAATTCCAACACAAATGTCAAAATAAGACTAATAAAAAGTTGATTAAAGGAGTGAGAAACAAGAATGACTTCCTATTTATAGTTTAAAACAAAATGTTCGTTTAAATTAAGTAATTCCCTTCCTTTTCTGCAGCTGCAGGCAAACACAAACTCTCTAAAATGAGAGGCAAATATTTAACTGGGATAAAGTTGGCAAGAACTCAGTACCAAGAAGAACTTTTCTTCACTATTTAAGGAGACAAACCTCTGTCTCCCCACGCAGGTGTTTGATATATTCACCTTTTACATCTCCACATCGGAAGTCCACTATAGCAAAACTTTAGGCATTTAATCATAGAATGGTTTGGGCTGGAAGGGACCTCAGACATCATCCACTTACAATCCCCCCACCACAGGCACGGACGCCTTTCACTGGGCCAGGTTGCTCAGAGTTCCATCCAACCTGGCCTTGGACACTTCCAGGGATGGGAAGGCCACAACCTCCCTGGGAAGCCTGTTCCAAGGCCTCACCAACCTCACAGTAAAGAATTTCTTCCTAATATCTCATCTAAAGCTGCCCTCCTTCAGCTTAAGGCCATTCCCCCTTGTAGTCTTATCACTACATGCCCTCACGAGAAGTCCCTCTTGTGACAAGATCTCTGTCAAGCTTTACTTTTGACACATATTTGGCCAATGAAGCACAAGCCAGAGACTTGGCCAAACTAGCAGCAACTGGACTCATTAAGCTTGGTGAAATAGGCACACACTAAAATGCGAGAGGAAGAAAATTGCAAGGGGACGGGTCTCTTTTGCTAAAAATTTACCTATTTCAGCATGTTCCAGACAACATTTTGCTCATACCATCATTTTACCCTGTATGGGTTTTCATTATTGTTAACATATATTGAGTCACTGCCTTTGTGACCTGGAAGATGCAAGAAATTCTATTCCTGAGCAGAGGCTGCTTGTCTCTATGGCACTAAAATCTGCAAGAGACAGCCCATAAACATGGCCCACCCAGCATACACAGAGTGTAAATAAGCATTAGAAGGATTTTTTTCTTTTGACATATAAATATATATATTTGGTCTGTGTCTTATTCCTGATATCTTTGTTAAAGGATATTCCCTACTGAAAAAGATGTTTTTGTGTGTAGTGTAGGAAATACTACAGTTAAGACAGCAAATCCAGCCATGGTCTTTTCCTCTTCAGCATATACATTTTGATGCCCTCTCTGCTAATAGTATCAAACCCATTTATAGGATTCATTTTCTTCTTCAACAAGCAGGCTTTGCCCTAGCTCAGGGCTGCTCAGGGAAATAACCCACAGTTATTTTTTTCTCAAACGTCCATGACCTTGCTGCATGCACAGAAATTCCCTTTTCCTCTGTCAACCTGCAGACTAAAGTGGGTGGACACAAATCTCTCTGGCATACAGGATGTCTAATCAAACACCTCTCCTACAGTTAGATCTCTCGGAGGCTCTGTGGGTCATTGACTCCACATCATGTCCAAGATTTGGCTCCTGCTCATGCCCGTGCTTGCACCTCAGCTCAGGGAAGTGAGAAGACAATGGAGGAGAAGAGAAGAGGCTTGTTAGACCATCTGAAACGTGGACCACAGGTAACTTGCACCAAGAATAACCTGCATTTGCATGAATAATTTGCACAAAATCTAAAGACACCTTCCCAGCTCTCAGTAGCTGGTTCAAGTTGGGTTGATGTTCCTCAAGTCCTCTGGGCAAGTCCCTGGCACGGCAGATCATCAAGCTACACAACCTGCCTCACATTTTCTAACTCACAGAAACCTGCCAGGATGCCTCTTCCAGTGTCCCTAGAAGGAAACTGTTCTAGCACTTGGCTCTCTTGCCAAGTTTACCCTCTCTACTCCCCAGCCTAAACCAAATCATGAATACTTTGAAGTGGATTTGCCTTCTCATAGGTATTTCTTAGCTATCTCTTGCTTTAGGATTACAAGGGAAATCAGATTTGTGTTACCAGGGATGAAGACAAACAGCTCACAGAAAAGACATAAACAATGCTTCTAAGCTGAGTGCAAAATTCCCATCCAAGTCAAAGGTGTGCTTGAGGCAGCCCTAAAACAAACACAAATAAATAAATAAATGCATCATATGCCAAGAAGGGCAATTCTGATCTTCTCAAGAAAGTTAAAAGTGATCCTGTGGCCCCGATTTGGGATTATCAAGTTGTTCATGGGCTGAGGGTTTACTTTCAGTACCAGGGTGAATTAAACCTCAGCCTCTGGAGACCACTCAGTGCCACCCCTGCCCATAACAGATGCACCATCTTGCATTCACAGATAAAACCCTGCTGCCTCTGCTCCTCTCCAGCCTGTTCAAAATTAACCCCCCCTGCCCTTCCTTTTGCCCATGTACAGCAAGGATCAAAGCAGGCCATCATCCAGACACTTTTGACTAAATGCATCTTATCAGGGGAAAATGAAGCTCCTCATGTCACAGCTGCAGAGAAATAGCTCACAAAGTTCCAAGCCATTCAACACAAAACCCCTGCACTAAACTGCCTGATTGATCCATTGCTGTCTTTGCCAATTAAGTAAAACCAGAGCTTCCCCATATTTTAATGTGATGGTAACTGTGAATCACAGGGGCTCGAGCAATTCTTAACTTTTCTCACCTTCATATCCTATCTCAGAGTAACCACTGAAGCAGCATTTACTATATAAGGCACACAGAGCCAAAGTGCTAATCTGTCCCTGCAGACCTTATGGTGCACTTTGCTGCAAAAGCAATTTTCATTTTTTAACTCCAGCACCCTCTAAGTGAACAAAGCATTTCCAAAACTGTCTCACGGCTCCAAAGACTTGGAGCTGGCAGCCTTTCCACATCTTTCCTTTTACCCCACCCTTCTCCTCAAGACATGCATCTTTCATTCCAAAGGCCAAAAAATGGACCATGATCTGCAGCAAACATTTAGGTAGGTTCTCCACCGATATTTTCTCCCAGTCTCCCTTTTGAAATAAGGATGTGGTACCAGAAAAGAAGTTGACATTATCCCCAAGGTCTTGGGTAGCGGGGAGAGCAGTTCCTGTTTGCAAGGGCAAGGAGCTCTGAAAAATCCAGCCAACACAGGAGAGTGGTGGTGGGCAAAGACAAGAGCCAGATGCTCCCAGTCTGCTCACAAGCTTTTTGACACAGAGACAAAACTTTAGTTTAAATGAAGCAATTTTCTTCAGTTAAACATGCAATTACTGCGCTCAATCAAAGTAATAAATTAGTTGAGTAAACACAAAACCCCCCTAAGACTGAAAAACTTCAGTGAAAAATAATGGTGTTTTAAAAGCACATCTGTCCCCACTGCATTTGCCACTTGATTGTTAAACATTTCACTTTGTACCAAAACAAGGCAATGCAATATTTCATTCTACATCTACATTCCCTAGCTTTTTCCTTTACTTCTGAGAAATACGGGTAGGTCAGGTAACAAAGTCAATGTTTTTGCTTCAGCCTTCTTCCAAGGGCCATCAGGATGGATGCTCACATGCTGGTCAACAGTCCCTGCAGTAAAGTCAAGAGAGTTTTGAGGAGAACAATATATCCTGCTCTCATTTCTAGTGGTCAGGCACGGTGGTCTGGTTTCTGTGGGAACACTTACCAGAACACAGTCACCTAAACCCACTCCTAAAATGTTTTTGCAAAAATGTTACTCACAAAACCAAGAAAGTGGCATTTCTTTTTGTCCAGTAGACAAGCAAAACAAAGCTAAAATTCAAGCTGTGTATAAGCATATTAATTTCAGCTTAATAAATCACTTTATAAAATAAATCTTGCCCCATTGAGAGAAGTTGGTACTGCAAGACCTTCCATGCTCTGAAATGTGCCATTAGGACTGGGTTCATCGTAGCTACGTTTCTCTCACAGACATTTTAGAGGAGGTCATAGGTGTGCTTCCTACTATGGTGACAGGAGTTATATTCACTATAATGCTGTGACAATGCACCAGCACAGATCATTACTGGATAGCACATTTCCAGTTACCATGTCTGGGAACAACCAGCAAACTCTACTGCAGACACAAGCTACCACTGGAATTACACTGGCAGAGACTGAACCTGAACAGAGGTGATAACACTATTTTCAAAACACTTTCAACTAAATTGCTTACACATACACTGCAGTCGAATTTAAAACAATATTTGGGGGTTAAAAAAAAAATATTCCATGGATAGTTGACTATAGAAAGTCTATTGGCTACAAAAAACTTAACAAAATTATGTTAATAAAGCGACAGCAGTAACTGCTGAGTTCCTGGTAATTGCTAACATCCCATGTCTACTTTATTGACCTGATGCTTCGACATCCAGGTGACAGATCTGTGCCTTGGAGCCACCAGCAGCTGATGGAGCAACCAGCAATGATACACAGTCTCTATAGGAAAGTCTTCAGCAATTTTCGTTTTGGACTGAATAGATTAGTTTTGATATATTTAAAAAATTAAACTTTTGCACTTCATTTTTAAAAGGTCAGGTGTGCACCACCTGTGCTTCCCCTCCCAGTAGGAAAACACCCTGTGTTATGTGTGGCTGTGGCATCAATTACCAACAGCAGGGAAACCAAGGCAGGGACCTCGGGGTCCTGTAGTGCCTGTGGTGGCTCAGGAAATCCAGGCAGAGAGGGAGATGTTGGTTCAGAAGTCCCTGCACACAGAGGCAGCTGTAAGTCAGCAGCTGTAAGTCAGCAGCTTTGTGTACAACACTGATAAAAAATTAGATTGTTCTCATTACCTCTTCATTGGGTCCTTTCCCTTGGCTTAGTGAGCTTGGAAGAGAGTGGGCCCTGTGTGCTATTCAGAGCATGACTGCTTTGCTCTGGCTGGCTCTCTGTGCCTCCCATAAGGCCCTCCTTTGTGAAAAATACTTTTTCTTTTCTTTTTAAAATATTTTTAGAAGTACTAGGTAGTAAAGAGAGCACAAAGCTCTAATTTAGCCTTGGTTGCAGAAATTAAGACCTGACGTATTCAGAGCATGCAAATCAACAGAAAAACTTGTCTCATCTGCAATACCCACGTTAATTTTCAGGAACTGCTGGAGAAAGCAAGAGTGAGCAAGAGTAATCTTAGCACATTGTAGAGAGCTGCTACTGAATATACCAGACACCCGATTTCTCTTTTCTCATGGGAAAGTTTGAGACTGCCCCGAGCTGGGTACAGCCACCAAGCAGCTCCAACACAAGCATTGTTCAGGCCCTTTTGAAGCATTTATTTTCACAGAAATTAAAATTGGTGCATCAGATAGTCCTATCTGGTTATCTCTAAATTCTCCTCCCTGGAAAGCCAGCAGGGGACGCTCAGACTAGAAACAGAAGTGTCTTTCATTGTGGCCATAAAGCACAAAAAAAATAAAATAAAAATCAAGGTCAGCCTTTTCCAGGCTGCTAAACAGTGCCTGCAGATGGAAAGGAACAAATGTCCAAGAAATATTACTCATACTGTCTCAGATGTAGGAGGAAATGGTTCCCTGCCTCAACAGGAGCTTTATCCTGGCAGGATGCAAAGCCACCACCGGCTCACTGCCATGGGACTGCTATCCTCTGTCCCCTTTCCAGAGCTCAGGGACCCTGCTCTCTTCTGTCCCCTTGCCAGAGCTCAAGGACTCACTGTGCTATCCTGTGTCCCCTTCCTAGAGCTCAGGGAAGAAACATCCAAGGTTGGTTTGAGCCTCAGGGGACCCCTTCTCAACTGATTCCCGAAACACTGCAGTAGAGGATTTTTAAATTCCAAAGGAAAAACAAAATAAAACAATAAAACAGGAGAAGCCCCCAAGCTTGCAGCCCTTTCCGTTGAAGCCAGACGTGAAGGCACACGCATTTATACCCCCCCTTGGCTCTCTCCTTCTGCCCTCCTTCCACCAAGAGGCTCCTTTTCTGCCTAATTTTTTTGTTTTCACTATTTATTTAATTTAATATCTTAGAAAAGCTAGGTCATAAGCCATCTGATGACTTTGTAAATGCAAAGGGCCAATGTTGTGGAACAGACAATCTAATGACATAGTGTTTAGTGTTCCCTAAAGCGGGAGACAGATGAAGAGAAACGGTGAACTGGCAACCTTAGCATAATTAAGACAAGCCTGAGTGCTTGCTGGAGTGCCATTACATTAATCTCACATCGGTGGCACCTGGCTAAAATTTATGAGATATGTAAAAAGGGCCTTTCCGACTGACCTTGATGAGACAGTGTTATTTATCACGTGAGGGAGCAGGCAAGGATGCAGGGTGGGAGGGGGTGGACGAGGGACAAGCTAGGGGGGAAATGAGCAGCATGGACTAAAATCTGCTTACACCTGAAATTTTAAACCAGAGTACTCCCGTACAGTAGCCGCATCTGGCAACTGTAATCAATCAATACACTTTTGTATTACTAGAACACCACGGAAGAAAACAGCAGAGCCACCCAGGCTTTCAGCACAGCCTTATGAAGTTGAAATTCAGAGGGGGCAGATTTTTCAAAGGGGCAGGGTTTCACATCCAAGAATTCACTCTTAGTCTTCAAAATTCTCCTACCGTGAAATGAAATGAAACTTGTACATGAAACAGCAATCTCACGTTAGAAGAACACCTCTGCACTAAAATCATACAGTGTATGTAACAGCACAAAATTAACAAAATTAAGATGATTTTATTCATTTTATGATGTTCTAAAAGTACAAAAAATGAGAATGATGAAATTTTAGGACAAATATTAACTTCCTACAGGAAAAAAATCCATATAAAACCTCAAAGTACTATAATAAAATAAATTGAGAGTCCCCTGCAGCCTGCAATAGCCAGTGACTGTGACTGCAGACACTGACTATATGCAAAACTGGACCCAAGACCTCAAACTGGCACCTCCCTGCCAAAACAACACCTCTTTCCATTTCACAGAATGAAATGAACACAGGGTAAGCAAGCAAAGGATTCACTGCACCAAGTTCAGAATGGTCATTTCTTCGGAGAAGCTGTCATTGGAAACTCTTCCTAAAAGTCAGGAAGGAAAACCCCCAAACCATAGTTCTTTAGCACTAATACTTTTATCTCTTTTTTCCCATAGAACAATAGCAGATCTATTTGGGGTCTGTATGGGTAGTTGTAGTGAAATACCCTCAGACATTTTGAGTTGCTGCTTTATATTCTTCAGCTGAAACCCAAGAAACAAGAAAATGATTCATCAAAGGCTCTAGTGAGACTGAAACAAGGTAAAAGGGTGTGTGGTTTTATCCTTCTGCATTCAGTCACAAGCTTGGTGACAGTTACCAGCAAAGTAATAACATATGCTAAGGCTTCTGCCATTTACAGTGCACAACTGCTGCTGCCTGCTATTATAATCTATTATTATTACAGCAAGAGATCTCTCAGATTCACCACACAGCAAGTTTTGGCTTCTTACCTGCAACTTCTTCCCTGCAACTCGAGCATGGGCATCCTTCCCTAAATAAAGTTTCTTCAGAGGGTATTGCCTGAGGACTTGGAAGAAGTGCCCTCCTGACTGCCCTACTGCAGAGACCTCTCCCCAGCAGGTCCTCTCCCTTGGCCACCAGTTCACACCCCAGCTGCTCCCTGACAAAAACCTCTCGAACACACCAGCTCACCTTCCTCTTTGCATGAAACACCAAAGAAAGGGGATCCAAAACATCACTGTGCTTTTGTTGTCAGTGCCAAAATGCAGAGCTTTCACTTTTAAACCGTAATCAAACAAACATGAAAGTCATTGGTTTCCCACAGACCTTGTCAAACACAAGGATGCTGCTCTGATGAAGGCAAAGAAACTGTGACCTACACTTGTAAGAACACTAAGCAAGCAGAAAAGAAAAATGTAATTGATTTCTGATGGGTAACTACTACACCCAGGCCAGATTTTTTTTTCCTGGGGAATGCCTCTTCATAGATGATGAAACAGAAAAGCAAACCAAAACCAAAAGCCCACATTATTTCAATCCTTGCAGGAGTATTATTTCAGGGAAAGGAATAACCTCTAAGCAGCATGGATTTTCAGCATCCCAAAAAAAGCACAAGTTACTTCAAAAATGAGAATGCAGGAGGATTTGCTGGAGTAGCCCTGAGCCAGGTCTGCATGGCGAGAGCCACCTTCCCTGTCCCACAGCTCCAGGACCCAGCACGGGCTCCATCTTCCTGGCACAAGCCCAGATGTCTTTCATCACATAACACTCCCTAAGAGATAAAATCATACTCCCTACCAGACTCAGCATCTCTGAGCAAATAAGACAAGACTTGGTGTATTTCTTTTGAAACTAGAGTTGCGTTGTCAGACACTTCACACAGAGAGCTGTTCCTATCTGATCTGGCTTTCAGAGTCAGTGGATTTGGTTTCAGACAGAAATTTGAGCTCAAATTTCAGGGAAGGCCCTTAGACATGGCACTCCCTTCTTCCTGCTTCACCAGCCCCTCGCAGTAAGGCTTTATGGCTCCCTCTGAAAAATGACACTTTCTGTTAGAGAAACCAGCACAGCTTCTCATCCCAACTCTTACATGCTTATAATCACAGCTCTGCTGTTAAAATAGAAAGGACAATTCTCCCATTAAAAAAAAAAAAAAAAACCAAAAGCACAAGGGTTTTTCTGATCCCTTCCCAGTACAAACATCATCGTGCAAAATACAGCAAGGCCCATCTATTTACAGCTCAGAGAAAAAAAAACCAACAAAAACCAACAACAAAAACAACAAAAGAAAATCAAACCCAAATTGGGATTTGCCAGACATGGCACTAAGGGAAATGCTGTGGCCTGCCCTGAATAAAAATAATGTATATTATTAGTTCTATAAATATAAAATTACAAAGTCACCATGTTATTTCTTATGCAAAATTTCTTAACTCCAGAGAATTTCTTAAGCTACGTTTGAAGAAAGAAGTTATGAAGACTAAATAAAAATCATTTAATACTTCAGCAATTGATTTATTAATGATTTTGCAAGTTTCCTTATAACAAATTTATTTTGATCAAATCCCGTTCCTGCTAAATTCAGGGACTAAGCTTTGTCAGCTAAATATACACGGGGTTTTATTCAAACAAATATTGCTTCTTTCATGTGACAATAGGAGCCTACAAAAGGCAGTGGGTGTGCCAAATGGTGCAATAATGGCGAGGACACCACAGCTGATAGCATGGCAGGCAAGCAGCATCCTTTACATGCCAACTTCACGCAGTCTGCCCTTATTCCACAGCATCATTTTCACCGGATGCCTCTCTGCAGGGGTCCCTTTCTCCCATGGGTACACTCCTGCAGGGAACAGGAAATACCTAAACTCTCTTGTCTGCCCTGGTGCTGCACTCGAGGCTTTCTCTCGCTGCTGGAAATATTTTGGCCAAAGTCTTGTTTTTAAACTGGTGCCTGAGAGAAAGGCTCAAATGGAAACATTATCCTGCGATGAGAAAGTGTAGGAGAGGAAGATACCATGAATAGCAAACTGCAACAAAGAGGAACTATTTGCACATAAAAGGGGTTATCAAAGTTGCCATTCAACTTGTGTTAATCAACAGGTTCGGATAAGACTAAGCCCTTCTCACGGGATAGGCCCCATCAGACCTTCCAATTTAAATAACCTTGTTTATAATTCCTTTTCATCGCTGCACAAAGACTCCATTTTCTCTCTTTCTTGCTCTCCCTCTCTCTTTGTTGGTGCTGTTTACTCCCAAGTCTGTCTCTGAACTCTCTGTCTAATTAGCTCTTGATAGATCTGCTGCCCTGTTTCCACAAACATTTAATTCTGCCGTCAGTCCCATTTACATTACAGCATGTTGCATTGTCTTTTACCAACCTAATTTTGTTTGAGCGAATGTAAATCCCATTAAGCAGTCACTATATACCTATTAGACTGTGGCACATAAACTCAAAACCCCTCCTCATTCATAAGAGCGAACATAAGGCCCAATTCATAAAGGATTTCTAGGACATTGCAATTTGTGCTTTCTCACAAACCACAGAAAATTCTTAAAGGCTGCAGACTCTTTTCTTCAAGGTAATATTGTTGAACTGCCCAAAACTCGACATGTTCCAGCCACTGCATAACCAACAATAATGCTTTTATAATTCTAATGAGTCCCCAGGAAGTGCTCACTAATTAGAGCAGTGATTTAAAGTTGTCATTATGAGTTGTTCTACGTCTACACTGGATTTCACTTCATTTTTTTGTTCGAGAAGAATACTTGGGTAAAGTGTCCAACTGTAACAAAACAAACTCTGACACATCCCTCTTTTTCCTAAGCTTAACTACCACAACATGAGGAAAGAAAAGTCTGCATGAAACTCATAGAGGAGATCAGTAAGGTTTTCAAATTTCACCTGGAGTGAACTTTCATTCAAAATACAATCTTCATTTTGCCAAAAACCTTAACAGCTCAGATGGAGTCAACTCTTGACTGAGTTTTTCCTCAGGAAATCTTCCCAGCTCACACAGGGCAACCCAGGACATTCCCAGAGTGCCAAGCCCAACCTGGTCATGCTCATTTCCCCTGTTAGGCCAAAACAGCAGCAATATTTTGAAATATGTCAGAGCCCACCACCTGCACAACCTCCAGCTGCCTCGTCAGTCCTCCCTGCCAGTCTAAAACAGCACTAAGTGAACAAGTGCTCTTTTTGGAATCATATGGATGTTTGGTGCTGGATACTGGCAGCAACCTGGAGTCTCAAACGACACCAATTTATAGACAAGTCTTGCTCAACAAGTGCAAAGCCCAAACAGCAACACTGCTCCTGCCAGAGTAATCTGGGAGAACTGGTTCCATCAGTCAACACTCCTCTCACCCTGTAGCAAAACCTCCAAGTCAGAAGCATCGAGAGATAAGAACATTCACATAGATAACTAACAGGCGCTAGGAAATTCAAAGCACCAGAAAACAACCCGCTCCTAAAAATTAGGTAAACTTTTCCTTGGACACTGAATGGATATTCCATTACTCATCCACTTGTGCTCAAGCATTTAAGACATTGGTACTGTCATGTACTCATTGAGTTGCATGGTTTTTATCAACCATAATGTCTTATCTTATCAAGCACAGCTCCTTTACTGAATAAAATCTGAGGATGAGGGCTTTCACAATCTCTGCCTTTACACAGATGATCTGAAAGGATGAAACAATGACTAGCATGCCAGTAAGCACACTGAAGTGTACCCATTTGCTAATAATTTTGCCAATGGCTCATATGCAGTCAGAAGTACCTTATATAATTAGACCAAATTAAATATGTAGTTTTCATTGTAGTTAAATTGGTTTTATTTCACCATTATAAATAATCAAACAAGCTCAAATAGATGTTTTTTCATCCATGTCCACGCTTACTTTACCTGTTGCCTAAATTTGAAGCCAAGAACACAAAAAGCAGGTAACACCTCCAGGTGTATGGTACAAACCTGCCTTTATGTGACACAGTGCAAATTTCTTTGCCACATATGCTTTAGTTTTAGATAATGGCCTCACTTGAAGTTACAGCTCACATTCAATGCATCGAGCTGATCAGAACTTCCCCACTCTTTATACTGCAGGAAACAGGCAGAAGTGAAAAGGAAAGAACAAATGAGAGGGAAGGTCATTCCACTTCAGGATGCCCAGGTGACTCAAACACCCTCAAGCCAGGATTCCCAGGTAAGCCACCCACCTCAGGCTGGCTCCCCCAGCCCCCACTGGTCACCAACTCAGCTTGGGAACAACCAATTACTTCTTAATTCCTACCTGGGTTTGACAACTCTCCTCACTCTACTGAGACCATGGCAGATTGTCATCCTCTGCTGCACAAAGGTCCTCATCTGCTAAATGAAATACCAGGACTCTGGAGCGCATCAATGTCAGTCCCAATGCTAATCGATCATTAATGTCCAAACAGGCTGGTGATTGGCACTAATTTGTTAATTATAGATTACCAAATCCCTTGGGATACTAAATCAGTGTGATGTACTTCACTGTGTTACTACAGCACAAAGTCTTTCGAAGGTTGCCTGACTCTGACACAGCCTTCAAAAATGTTATTCTTCAGAGACAGTAGGTCAGTCAAGTAATACACACAACACAGAGTACACTGGAAATCTTACAAATCTATTCCAGTGCCTCCAAAAGCAAATTTAAAAGCCACTTTTACATGTCACCTGCAAGTGACTCCAGTTCAAATGAAATTTGACACCATGGTCTCAAACCCAGAGCTACACATTCCACACTGAAGTATTCCAGAATCCATGAAAATGAAAGCA
Organism: Corvus brachyrhynchos; assembly: GCF_000691975.1. Taxonomy (NCBI): domain Eukaryota; kingdom Metazoa; phylum Chordata; class Aves; order Passeriformes; family Corvidae; genus Corvus; species Corvus brachyrhynchos. Next base: position 1,583,132 of record NW_008236441.1, on the reverse strand, counting down.
TGTAACATCTATAGCAGTTCTACAGAGGCATTTAATATACAGCTCAGAGAGATGTCTTGAGTCTGCTTTGCCTCCTGGAGACAGAAACTTTAATGCTGATTTTGTTTAAAACAGAGCTCAACTACTGTTATCTGCTTCCATGTAATGTTAAATGAAGAATTTCATTATATGGTCAGGCAGCTTTCTCCACTAAACCCAATGAAATTCTCAGCTTTGGGGGCAAACCCTAATGAAAACAGCAGATAATATTGTAATAAAAATCCAAAGCAAGGCCTTTCCCTTAGTTCTAATTTGAAAAATAACTGAACTTGAATGGTTCTTCAGTCCACCTTTTGTTATCATTAACCCCCAAAACAGCACAAAACTTCTATAAGTAACACCTAGACAATTTGGGGCTCCAGTTAGCTGAAATTCTGCAAGATGTGACTGGGATCAAAACACTGTCCCTGTCATCCCCCAGATATCATGAGAGTCATGTTGCACACAGACATCAACATGTTCCCCGCTCCAAGACAAACCAAGCTGCTCTCCAGGCACAGACAGTGAAACTTTGCTGACAGAAGAGATCAGGGATAAGGCAAGTGGATATTTTCCCAGTGCTCCCCTGGCAGGGTGATGTTTCCTCCCTCCCACTTCCTGGTTGGTTACCTCTCCACAATCTAAGACCGTTGTTCCTGTGACAAATTGTATCCTACCATATTATAATTATGTCTTTAAACACAAACACAAAACTCCAGTTTTTTCTGGTCTAATTCCTTGGCATCAATAAAAGCCCATACTAATCCCATCACCTCTTCTTGGACTCTGTATCTGATGTTGTGAACCAAAATACATTTTAAAGGCTTTCTGCACAGTAGTTTGCAACAAAGTCAGTGAAGCTCTGATAGAACAGCAAGAAATTATGGAAAAACTGTTTTATTTTTATTTGGATCACACCTTGAAATACTAAGTTTCTGATCTCAAAAATGTGTTTCATCTATCAACAAACATAGCTTTCAGCTTTCCACCTCAGACCTTTCCTTCCTGACTGTGTTCTAGAAAACATTTAGGGTTGGATTTTTTTTCTTTCCAAAGGCATTTGAAGTTTTACTTCATCCTCTGTTCTTTTTATCCTCACTATCATCTACACATAATTTATACTGCCACTATATACTGTCTCTCTACCATGTATTATTTTTTTTACTAAAGATACACCTTTCAAAACAGCCACCTTTCAGCAATCCCTCCTTGTTCCCTCACTTTAAAGACATTCATGCTACGTATGTGTGTTTTGCCTCTTGCCTTTTTGTGTTTCTAAATCCACATTTGTGCAGATGCAGAGTAGAGGACACTACAAGGAGAGAACCACACTCTGCAGGCTGCACATGTGCACACTGCACAACCAGAAACAAACTCTTTGGTTATGCTCACGCAGCTGAAGAGAGGTCAGCAAGTGAACAGCCAGAAGGGCATGGTGGGGTGCTAAGTCTTGGAAAGCTCTTTGAGGCAGTCTTTTAGCAGATTGATTTTCATGTGCCTTCAGGCTGACACGAAGCCACGCGTGAGAACCCCTCTCGGTTACCCAGTGAACCGGGTCATGTGTGACAGTATTAGTTAGATGGTCCTAGGATGTGACAGCAGAGAGGGAACCAGCTGTCCAAGGCTAATGTGCCATCTGTGCCTAAAATATTCTGCCAATTGTGTTGGCAGAACATAAAAAGTGTGTCCCTTTATCGGGCTATAAATCACAAGCAGGTCTTGCACACCGTCAATTAAACACTGATATATTGAGTGGCCCGGATGCTTCATTGACTTCCAGCCTTTTGAGTGTGACATTTGGTGCTGTGACCACTACGGAGGTCATTAGCTACAAACTTAAAGACCCAAAACAGCCCGAACAACTCCCCAAGTGACAGTTCCACAGTTTACTGCCACACAGGAAAGTATTCAGCAGTTCCATTTGGTATTGTGTTTAACTACTTGGGACAGAAAACAAAGAAGCACCCATGGCAAAACAAATTATAATAGATTTCATTATGGTATTTGTCTCACTTGAGAGACTGGGTTTAGTATTTTTCTGTGGGATATGCCCAGCCACTGCCCTGGAGGGATGTCTGCTGAGATAAAAGATTTTGCAATCGCCCAGCAGGACTCCCTGAAAAGGTGACCACTTTTGAGTCATGGTGAGGAAAAGTAGACCCACAATCCTTTGGGATACCCTATGCAGATCATTCTGTAACCCATTGGTCTGTCCCAGACCCTCTGTAATCCATTGGTCCCCTTGCTGATCCCCTGTATCCCTATAAAAGAAGACCAATTCGCCTCTGTAGAGAGAGCTCGTCCCTGGCTTCCCTTCGCCGGAGGGGACCCACAATAAAGCTACCTTCGTGCGGAACCAGCCACACGGGCCTTCTCGTCTCTCTCTCTGGTCTGGTTTGGCCTAGAGG